>NW_028296526.1:0-410757 GCF_964197995.2 Scardinius erythrophthalmus | reverse complement strand
ATCGGTTCAAAAAACCACCCACAAATCCTCTCACAATACAACTTTATCATAGTAGGATGTCCTGTTACTTCATCCTCTACAGTAAAAGACCTGGGTGTTATATTAGACTGCAACCTGTCTTTTGAAAATTATATTTCATATGTTACAAGAACAGCCTTTTTCCACCTTAGAAACATTGCTAAGCTACGTAATATGCTATCTGTTTCTGATGCAGAAAAGTTAGTTCATGCATTCATGACATCGAGACTAGATTACTGTAATGCTTTATTAGCTGGTTGTCCTGCATCCTCAATAAACAAGCTACAGTTAGTCCAAAATGCCGCCGCAAGAGTTCTAACTAGATCAAGAAAATATGATCATATAACACCAATTTTATCATCACTACATTGGTTACCTATAAAGTTCCGTATTAATTACAAGGTATTGCTACTGACTTATAAAGCCCTAAACGGCTTAGCTCCAGTTTATTTAACGGATCTTCTATCGCCCTATAATCCATCGCGCTCTTTAAGATCACTAAATTCGAGGCTTTTGGTCATACCTAGGATATCCAGATCCACCAAAGGAGGGAGAGCATTTTCACATTTAGCTCCAAAACTCTGGAATGGCCTTCCTGATACTGTTCGTTGCTCAGACTCGCTCTCCCAGTTTAAAACTAGATTAAAGACGCATCTCTTCAGCCAGGCATTCATATAATACTTTTAATCTTACAGTTAAATCCGACCTCTAGTTCATAAACGCCAGAGGAGAACTGGCCCCCGACTGAGCCTGGGTTCTCCCAAGGTTTTTTTTTCTCCATTAGGTCACCTGGTGGAGTTTTTCGGTTCCTTGCCACTGTTGCCTTTGGCTTGCTCAGTTGGGGATATTTGTACATCAACAAACATTGATGTATTGTTTTAATTTATTACTGTGAAGCTGCTTTGATACAACCTGTGTTGTGAAAAGCGCTATATAAATAAACTTGACTTGACTTGTGTGTGTGTGTGTGTGTGTGTGTGTGTGTGTGTGTATGTAAGTGTGTGTGTGTGTATGTACTGTATGTATATATATATATATATATATATATATATATATATATATATATATATATATATATATGCTAAATAATCATGAACACAATGACGGGGTGAAATGGGCTGTGATGCATGGGGCACCAGGTAAAATCTTGCCTAGGGCAGCAAATTGGTCAGGGCCGGCCCTGTGCTTACCAGTGCCCATGGACCTGTTTCCCCTTTGAACTGTAATTTGAAACCATCAACTGGCAGGATAACTACAATTTTCTTTTGTTTTTTTGGACTCAAAGGACTTTGATTTATTTTTTTACTTCTGAAATGGAGAGACTGTTTTTTGTACTTGAACTGATCGAGAGAAGTTTGAACAACTCTTTAAACTGAATCATTTTATTCACAAACTCTGATCAGCTGAGTTGTTTGATTCATGAATTTTGTTCAACTTAATCAATTCATCTCTCCAGCATTTCCAATTCATATTGTTGAACATACTATTTTACTATAGAAAGATAAGGTGGTTTATTGGAAGGAATTCTGAATCACATTGTGTTTTGAGTCAAAACCAATACTAGTGTTTCTTTCGTCTACAAAAATTGACTAAATATCGTTGTCAACAAACCACGTGACGAAAACGAGACAAGATGCAATGTAAATGCTGCTCATGTGATTATAACTATAATTAAATGTATAATGCAATATTGTTGACGAATAAAAACAAGACTAAATGTGGTTAACAAAATAAAAACTATGCTAAAATGTCTCTTCATTTTCGTTGACCAAAACGAGACGAAATCTTATGACATTATTTCATCTCGTTTATTCACATTATTATTATTATTATTTTGCAGTATTTTTGTTTCCCGTGTCTCAATTCAGGGGCTGCATCAGGTCTCACTGCACAGACGCAGACGATGTCACTTCCTCAAGCCCCACTCGCGGCGTTATTTAGAAGATGCAGCTGCAGTGAGTTAGCATAAACGACAACAAACAAAGTTAAGTCTGACACCCGTTTCACACACACTCCGTGTGCAGTGTGTATGCGGTGCAGGAGCAGCACGCGCTATAGTGCTTTCAGATATGCTGCGTTTGCAGTGCGTAACTGATCCACGGCTTTACCACAAACACATACTCACTATTTTTATTTCAAATCCAGAAGTTATCAGCTACTTTTATTTTTTTTTTAAAGTTTGTCAGCATTGCGATTCTCTTTGTACACACATACTCTTTAATAGACGTAATTCACTTTTAAGCACAATTTAAACAACGTATTATTCAATGCACTACTTCTATATAGATTTATAAGCAAGTGGTAAAATATTTCGCCGTGTAGTTATATTAAAATCGCAAACATTTTAAAGGTCCCATGACATGAAATTTCCACTTTCTGAGGTTTTTTAACATTAATATGAGTTCCCCTAGTCTGTATATGGTCCCAAAGTTTCTAGAAATTTTAATCGGTGTAAATCGAGCTTTTGCTATTTTTCTCTGCCTTTGAGAAAATGGAAGCTTAACCGGGCTGATCTTGAATCTCCTCCTTATGACGTTATAAGGAGGAATGTTACCTCCCCTTTCTCTGCTTTGCCCGCCCAGAGAATATTTCTCACCCATGAGAAAATGTCAAGTTACACACACTGTAATGCGAGTAGGGCTGTGTATTGGCAAGAATCTGGCGATACGATACGTATCACGATACATGGGTCACGATTCAATATATTGCAATATATTTCGATACTGTGCATAAGGCGATATATTGGGATTTTTTTTAAAGTAGGACTATAATTTTAGAAAAAATAATATTTAAAAAAAGAAATGTGCATAAAAGTAAAAAAAAATTACTTTAGGTAAACAATTCAGTTCACAGAAAATCAGACTGCCAGTTTGGTATTGTGGTTCACAGGTTCTTAGTGAGCAAATTTTTATATTTCTCAAGTAGGCCATAATAAAAGAAAATACATAGCCCCTGTCACAATACAAAACAACAACGTGAACTGGACGAAAATGAATGAAAATGAACAAAATGAATGTGTCATATAGGCCTATTGAAATCAAGTTTTTATGTGATAAAAGATTTTAAAAGAACTGGACGCGCGAATGAGGCGAATTAACGTCTGCCGCGCTAAACACCTCATTCGCGCCACAGGACCTCCAGACGCGCATAAACGCGTCCTTGCATTAACTTAACATTGAAATCTCTCGCGCCAGGCGCTCTATTCGCGTTTGGTGTGAACGCAGCTTCACGGTGCGCGTCCACTACAGCGGCAAAACTACGTTTTCTGTAACGTCTCCGCTTTGGGGTATGTCTGTTATGAGTGTGTTTGTTTTTTTCAACACACGGACAGTATAATCATCATGCACGCGATTACATTTAGAAATAGACAAGCTTTGTTTCCAAATGCACCAAGCAAAGATCCTTTCAATTTTATAAACCCAGCCAATATAATAACAATAAACACATCCAAAATAAAATCTTTAACATATATAAACAACTGCAAAGCGTCTAATTTGTAAACAAAATGATTTACGCACTAAATCCATCATAAAGAACTGCCCAACCTTTTGACGCTCTCAGTCGCTCTCAACGCTTTCTCTCCGCTGTCAATCCCAAAATGCACTGCTGAGCGTGAAGCTCGACTTCCATAGGAATGAATTGAAAATGCTTGCTCCGCTCGCTCCGTGCCAGTGGACACGCACCGTTCGGCGAGCCTTTTAAACAACATAAACGTGAACCACCGTCTTACCATGAATATTTTTGGACGTAAAAAAAAAAAAAAAAAAAAAAAAATCTATATTGCGTTTTTGAAAATCGATACAGTATTGCAAAATAAAATATCGCGATACTCATGTGTATCGATTTTTTCTTACACCCCTAAACGCGAGTGTTGTACATTTCTTTGTTATTTGGATAACCGTTTTCCTGTTGGTTATATGGCGCGCGCGATATCCGCATTTCAAGATCGCAGAGCTTGATGTAATTGTAATAAGATAAATTACAGACGTTACAGATCATTCATGAAAAGGCAACAGTAGGTTAGCGTTAGCTACATGATAATAACTGTAAACCATCCGAATAAAGTACCATATCCAGACATAATATTTTAATCTAACCATTCAGAAATGTCCTTCTGGAGCCGCTGAGTTGCAACTTCTCTATCCGTTGCTTCTCCATCTGGATCAGATTCTGGGTCAAACCTTTTCTTTTGCATTTAAATTTTAATACAATAAATCTTGGATGTCACAAAGAACTTGTTTTTCAACCTCCACGAATGAGACGAGTGTTACTTTTCTGTTCGCTATTTTTGCTATTTTTCCATAGTGGTACACTATATTAACTGGGTTAAATAGAATTGCATTACTAAAAAGAGACTAAAATACAATTTTCATTGACTAAATCTAGACTAAATGTCATCAGTTTTCGCCGACTAAAACTAGACGAAAATAGTCATGGATAATTCTGACTAAAATAAGACTAACATGCTCAGACTTTTAGTCGACTGAAACTTAACTAGACTAAAAAGAGTATGAACGTGACTAAAACTAATAAAAACTAAAATGACAGCTTGACACAAAGACTAGACTAAAAATAAAAATAAAACAGGCCTTTCTTTTACATTACTTTTTCATTACATTTCTTTTTGTACATTTGGGTTATAGAATGTAGGGCTGTCTCGTGAAGGAATTTCCCATGCGGTAATTTTGAGTGGAATTTTGCTCATGTAGCAACATTGGCTATGAATCATGGCTCGCTGTCCCACTCTGAACCCCCGAAGGTAAATCAGTTGTGTTGGCTCCAGCTAGTCTGCGACAAATGGTCTTTCGCAACACTTTATTGAGAGATAACGAAACTTTCTATGTGACATACACACACTCTCACACATACATACAACACACAAACGACCTTTGTATGTAATTCAGACTTGTATCTGACCTTCCGGTATGCATGCATGTTTGATTAGTTTTGTTTTGATCATAGTTATGATCTTCTAGTGTGTGGCTCTGAAATGTATTTTTGAAGAAAGTTTCTCCCATTGGAATCGAATCTTCAGGGCTAGGTCATAAAACTTTATGACTCCCAAGCTGCAGCTCATCCAGCTCCGCTGCAAGAGATAATGAGGAGCCAACATTCCAATGCACACACATACACAAACTTTGAACATTAAACTTAGAATATACAGTAAGCATGTAATATTTCATATACTCCTGTGTTTCCCAGTTTATATTCACTCTGTTTATGACGTATTTGAAGGAACGAACCTTAAAATGCTTGTAAGATGCATTAATATTAATATTAACATTAATATGCTTGTGTAATTCTGCATATCTTATGTAACTTTGTGTATTCCTATAATCTTTCATATGACATGTTTTATATCATTTTAAATCTTGAGACTTAACGGAGTTGAATCTCGATAATAGATTGCAATGATATGATTATTACTATATGACTAGTATTACGTCTGACTAGAGTATTAAGACAACACCATAACTCCCTCGAGTGGGTGTCTCCCCCAGAGACAAAGGAACTTTTCCCGCTTCTTATCTTTGGACGTTCATTGGTTGTTTGCGCGAACAGAGGCGTCAACCCATATTTTCCATAAAAGACCGACTCAGGAAATCTCTGGGAGCACTTTTACGAACCCTCTTCTTCAGAAGACCCATGGCTCCCTTTTAGGGAGCATTCTCTGTTTTCTCTTTTGATTTCCTTTAAGTCTTTTCTTTATTTTCGTATTCGGACTCAGCGAAGCAAATGCAGCAAGCAACTTCAACTCAAAGAAAAAGACTCTTTTGAAAATCCCGCTATCGCGCTCACCGGAAGAGACGAGAGCACAAGCCCTGCAGAAACACACAGGCGCTCCTATTCCTTAAGGACGTGCACGAGCACTGCGTCTGAGAGAATTCCTGGCTCCATGGCTCCTTAGGGAGTCCTCATCTCCGTTTTATTTTCTTTACTAAGTTTTATTTTCATATTCGTTTCTCCCTCCACAAAGGGAAATGAACTCTGAATCATGTTTATGGCAACTTCACGTTTCGGTGAACCTTTAAACTTCGCGCGAGTCTGCTCGCCCCAAAGACACGAGGAAACACGCCCCGCTCTAAAAAGAGCTCTTCTTCAGCAACAAAGAGAACCATTTTGCAAGATAAGTTTATTGAACTTTTAATGTGATTTGATTCCTTGCTGTCTCTCAAGGTTACATTGCCTGTGATTTTGCCATGCTGAGATCATTTTGGTGATCTCTCTCATCCTGAACTTTAGTTTCACTTTCTCCCTTTCATCCTCTCCCTCTCTCATCTGTTATTCGTTTAGTCTTGTATTTTATTTACGTGTCCTGTACATACATATTTACTTGTGTAAATTGTAGTATTTTGTATTCCTTAGTTCAATGTATTAGTCCAATTATTAAAATTCCATATATACTTGATTGATCCTGTATATAATTCTCACATTACGAGTCCCTGAAATGTTTGATCTAGCTACAGGCTTTACAATTGATTATGGTTCAGTAACCTAAATTTTATAAGGACAAAAAGAATGGTTTCATGGCCAGAAGCTATTCCTTTTTGAAATTATAAGAAGTGATAACTTTATTGAGAAGGTTAGTAAGTTAATCTTATGGTCGTTTGCGGGACAGACAACTGTTTGATAATTACATTAATTTTCCATAAAGGGTTATCTCATAATCGATCTGAAATAGGATTTTTGATATATGAATGATGAATTATAATTCGTTGTGATTGATTATTCATATATACAAATCCATCTATTTTCAACTTCGAATAAATTAATGCAACTGTAATATGCAAAATATTAATCATATTCATGATTAATTATTAAAATTCCCTATAGATCATTTGAGCTAAATGTTAAATGTACTACTAATGCCAGTGCGGTTACAACCATTTATATATTTGGACTTATTTATATTTATGTGTTGCTATATAAATAAGTGTTACGATGTGTGGGACATTTTCTGTAACGAATGTAGCGAAAACTAAACATCGTCTCTGCGCATTGAAAGGCTGTCACTCAGTGCGCAGTCACATTGTTACAGCAACAGATTGTCTTTGAGTCATTAAACCGTACATGTACAAACATGTTCAAAAACACTGATTCGTTAAAAAGATAGATGTGATGAAACTAGGTGTTCATTATTTTTAACTTTAAGCTCCACTTTAAGGCTCAGCTGACCAGCAATGCGTCGCATGGGTAACGCTGAAGCTTCATAGCTTAATAGGGACCAGTGGCATTGATTCAATGCATGACTCGCCGATTTATTTTCCAGCTGCTTCCTCGCACTGTGAAATGCCATTTATGGTAAATACCCTTAAACATTAAAAAGGCGATACAATATTTCACTTTCCTTGGACACAACAACCTTTTTAACATATATATGACTTGACCTCAAAGACAGACGCAGGTAATCGCACAAGCTCAGTCGATCTCTCTCATTCACTGTCTGATTCAAGAACTGTCTGTCTGTGACAAATCACCATGATAAACAGTCATGTTATCATTATTAACGTATTTAACATTCAATACACACAAAGTTCAAAACAAAAACGATATAGACTTCTGAAAACAAAACATTCGAATATTGCTGTTGAATCATTAAAAAGAAACGAGTTGGTGATGTCTGTTTTCATTTACTAACTATCTATTGTTCTTATTTGTCACTCATCTTTCTGAAACAAATTACGAAGAGAACTTTTTAATTTATCAATATAATTTTCTCTTTGAATCAGAACAAAATTGTCAACTATTTGCTCTCCTGTTGCACCATTTCCTCCCTCCAGTAGATGATCCTTGCTTCTGATTTAATTAGGCCCTACCGAACACATCAAGTCAAGTTGCGCACTACATGCTACACAGTGTTGTGGTAAAACATGTGGTACAACCAATCACCGACAAGGGTGGGTGTTGTGAGGTTTTCGCATGCAGCCGCCATAGAGCATCACAGTCCCGCCCACAGCCCGAGAGCGCTTAGGTGCCGGAAGTAAATTTCCCATTCATTTCTCCCATTGACGTTTTGGAAAATCCGTATCTAAAGAGTTTTAGAGCATGTCTGAGGATAACCAGCTACGGCTGAACTCATAGGCATACAACATATCATTTAGAGTGAAAAAACGACGAGAAAATCCAAAAAAAGTCAAAGGTACAAGACTGTGTACATATTTTCATTTCCGAGCGAAGGAACTACTCATCCCATAAACCACCGCGCCTCACTTAAGTCGACTGAAGCCACAACCGCGAAAGAGCCTTTAGAGCGACTTTCAAATCTGACGACAGCCACGCAAACTTTTTCTTGTGCAGTTTATAGCAGTTCTTTCAGTAGTAATCGTGTAAATAATAGTGTTTTTTATAGGTATTGTGTATTGAATTTTATATTTATCATCGTGTATTTTATATTGTGTGCGTGTGTGAAAAGCGGTTAACGATAACGTTAGCAACATGGTGCAGTGCTTTGTACCTGACTGCAATCAATGTAATGTCTAGCATGTTGTGTGTGGACGTGTTTATGAAACTGCTGGTAGCCGGGTCACGCTCTTAGACCAACAGCCTGCGAGGTTTAATAGTTTTGGTGCAGATCTGGCGGTCCGCGGCGTTCTGCTCATCAGTTTCGGCGGCCCACGGGCAGGTTGCTGAAAAAATGCCTCAACAATTTCTCACTTGTGGTCCATGCTCATTTTATTCATGAAGTTATAGTTCATCCTTAATTTTAATAACATTTAATGTATTTTCTTATTAACAACAAGTGAAAATTAAAAAGTGATGGTCAGCAAACCATAAAGTGCATCATATTCAGTTTATTAACTTGCTATGAATTATTACACAAATGTTCAGTAAATGCATGAAGAGGTATGCCTAAGCTAAATATTGTTTTGACAGTGGCATCATAAAATGCTTGATATGACTCATACCATATGAAGGCTACAGTAACGTTAGCCTAGCTAAAGTGAACGATAATGCTAACTAACGTTGCCATCTCCCTGCAAAACTCAACTTGTAGGTCTTGTCCCTCATGCTGGCCCTTACAAAACCCACAAGCTGACCTTCGGACACGCTACACTCAACTACATGACCCGATTTGAAGTGGTTTTCACCCCTTTTAACACTTTTGTTTTCCTCCTTGAAAAAAAGCCATCATGGCAGCCAAGGAGATCATTATTGCACTGATAAATCTACCGTGCAAAAAACGCAACACAGGTTTTTTTTTTTTTTACGATCTTGTCTTCACAGACTTTTGCGGGGTTTAACCAGACAGTTACACGAGCTCCACCAATCAGATGCATCACTGTGGGATTGTGGGATTGCTCAGGATTGTGGGTAATGAAGTACTTTTCCAAGACATCGCGAATAAAAGGCATTTATCTCAAAACAAGGTTAGTGCCCCATGAACTTTTGGCGGTTATATGAGCATATACAATCGCTTAGTACAGCCGTAGCTGGTTTTAAGTCTACCATGTATGGTTACGTTTTTATGGCTTATACCCCAACTGTCAATGGAGAAATTGTATTGAATTTTTACTTCCGGCACCGGCTGTGGGCGGGACTGTGATGCTCTATAGGCAGCCGTGCACGAGCGCTAAACCTCACAACACCCGCCCCTGTCGGTGATTGGTTGAAACACTATTTATTTTGGTCTTGAGTGGTGGTGAGCACAGTTGTTTTTGTGTGCAGATCTCAGAGCCTAGGCTGCCTACAGAGACACGTTTTTTTTTGACGGCCTGCTTATGGGGCGGGCAGCAAGCGGATCGTTAGAAAAGATTAGATGAATGTAATAATTTATGTTTGGACCTGAAATCGCTGATACAACCTTTAATTGATGTTGCAGGTAAATGTTTTATCATCTGCATACATGACTGTCCACGCACTTTAAAACAAGAGGAAGAACATTGGTCTTAAACAACTTCCTTGAGGCACACCACATTGCAACTCTTTCTGAATAACAAATCTGAATAACTTCCATTATAAATGCACATTGTCTCATGAGACAGTTAACTTTTAAACCAATGTAGAGTATGAGAAGTAAATTTGTAAAATTTCAGTTTATCCAGCAACAATTTATAATCCAGTACATCAAAAGATGCTAAAAAGCTAAAATCTAATAATACTGCTCCTATGTTATTGTCATCAATCTATGCTCTCTCAATATCAATGCTAAAAATTAGAGAAAAATGTTAATTTCCGCTATGATAAATTTTCCACCATTTTGATTTTTGTCAACAACCTACTTTTACTAACTAGTCCTAGGTTTTACGCCCGATCGGAACCAAACCAGTGCAGAAATATATAGAAAATCCTATAAATCCTAAGCAAAAATTAGTGGGCATATGTAATATAACATAGTAAAAAAGCATGCAGCATTTTATGAAGATCGGGAACATAGGTGGCAGTATTACTGTCAATAAGCTTTGAAAACCATTTATTTCCTATGCTAAATTGCCAGTATTGGCTTTTAATGGACTTTTCCATTTATGATGGCAGTGGTTAAAAGCTTTCTAAATAAAGCTTAATGTCTTTTGATGCTTATGTGCTTAATGGCCTTAAATGCTTGAACCCCGCTAAATGCTGCTTGCAGCTTTAATTAGGGGTTCAAGCACGAAGTGCTGAAACCCTATTGTAATTGTGCTGATTTTTATTAGGGGTTCAAGCACGAAGTGCTGAAACCCTATTGTTATTGTTAATTTTCCCATGATGCAACATTCAGACATAAAACTGATCGGGCAGACCAAACCGTAAGTCGCAGAGACTTGAAACTTTGGGGGCTGATAGTACTCACACCGCCTACAGCGTCACCAAGGCCCGCCCCGATCGGCCTGACGGGGCGCTACAGCGGCCAAAAGTACGAAATGGCTCATAACTCATCAACCGTGAGGCGTAGGCTCAAGTGTCTTATATCGCTGGAATCCTTGGCTCGAGGCGGACAAGATGCATGCCTCGGATTTGCTCGTCACCCGGAAAATTTTCGGGTATTTGCGTTTTTTCCAAAAACCTACTTTCGCAAACTACTCCTAGGTTTTTGGCCCGATCGGAACCAAACCAGTGCAGAAATATTCTCTGGACAGTGATTATCAATAATCATAAAAAAATAATAATTTAAATTCATGGTCGCTAAGGGAAACTAAAATGTTTGATAGCACCAGGGCCACTTTTACTAAAACAATTATAACTTGTGAATGGAAAGAGATATGTTCGCTAAACTCGAGATACATGTTCATGAGCTCAATCTGAGGTTACTTAATAAAAATCTAGAAGATTGGCCAAGTGGTGGCGCTACAGCATGGAAAAAAGTCAGGATAAATTGCTATAAACACACCCAACCGTTAGTCTTTTGAAATTCTGAATCCTTCCCGAGTCCAACAATACCAAACATGCCAGGTTTCGCCTTGTAGTTGTGTATCATTGTCATTTAGCACTTAAAAAACTTGCGATTATCTTCGAAACCATTAGTCCGATCAAGACAAAAACACCACAGGAAATTTGAAAACATAGGTCAATAGCTAAACAATAACGCCCAAATGTCAAAATTATGATAGGAACTGACAAAAATAAATAAATAAATAAATAAATAAATAAATACAAAGTTCAAATCATTGTCACCCATGGATTATTTTTATGCTCTCATAAATAGAAGACTTCAAAACAAAATGAGATATTTACAATGAATGTGACAGACATGTATGGGCACACTTTGAGGACACTTAATAAAAGTGGTGGAGATCAGGCAAGCCATGGTGCTATAACTGTAAAAAAAAAAAAAAAAAAAACTTTCCTCAGTAAATTGCCTGTATTGGCTGTAAATGGTATTTTCCAACAAATCTAAGTTTATTTGTTTATTTGGATCCCCATTAGCCACTACCTTGGCAGTGGCTACTCTTCCTGGGGTCCCAACAAGTAAAAAATACAAAACTACATTTAATTAACAACAATAAAAAGTCAAGTCAATGAAACATACTAACCCAACATCCATTCCAAATATCAAAATCAACAATTTACTATATATTTTGCCATTAAATGTTCCTTTAAATATTTTTATAAAATGAATTTTTCTTGTAAAAATGTGTAATCAATGGTAAATCACTCCATATTTTCATTCCTCTATACAGTACAGTCCGTTGTTTTGCAGTGGTTTTCGAAACAGGAAATAAATAAAAAACACCCCTTTTATGCATGCCTGGTATAAAAATTATCACTAGTACTACTATACAAAAGTTGAGAGTACAGGACATTAGGAACTCTAGACACAGAAATATTTATTATAAAATAAAGCAGAGAGACTATCCTTCACCAGTGCATTCTTAGTATATTAGCTCTTCTATAACAGTTTAAATTCAGTCTTGTTGCTCTGTTCTGTACAAATGTAATATTTCATTACATCATTTTTTTTTATTTTTTTTTTTACTTGATGCACTGGTTGCCACACCACTGGGCAATAACCATAGACTAAAAAATAGGCAATAACACACGATTCATCCAATCACTGATTGTGCTGCAGTGACTGACACCCCTGAGAGCCAACAGTAGCGGCATATTCTTAAGGTCCGCCCACTGTTTTAGCCGGCGCTGCCGCTGTCAGCATGATGAGAGAACAGATCAGATGAGACAACAGCACGGAGTATTTCTTCAGAAACTCTTTGTATTAAATGATAATCATAATCTATCGGAAACTGTGATTGTGTGCACTTGCAAACTTTGGATGCATCAACCTGGAGTGTTGTCGTGAGTGTTGAGAGAGAAAGGTTAGTGTAAAGTGTATCCCAGAGTGATAATCTTTATTTAATAATCTTCTTTAATTGAATGTGATGCAATCTCGTCTTGGTGAGTGACATTTTTTTATCATATGTTATCTTATGACAGATATGTCCATTTCAAAAATGATCTGATATGAGCTGAGTGTAGGCCGCACTCACAGTGCGAGCTGAACTAGTTAGCCGTGGGCTAAAGCTATCACGTGTAATAATGATCATTGTATCATGAGTTGAGACAAAGAGTGTTTTATGAGTGTCGATGTGTTAAATAACTGCGAAAAGTTGGATTAATGTGTCATTTGAGCTGCGCATGTATATCATTTGTTACTGAAATGTTGAGACAGAAATTAATTATTGTACGTTTGCCTTGTGTTTTCCAAGGCTGCATTTTCTTGTTCTCTGTTTTTTCCCTATGCGAATGTGATCGGCAAGTGTATCCTGTTTTGTGCCATAAATAATCCCGTGGAGGTGAATCATCTGCCTATTGAATGCAATTAAATATGCACAAATGGCTAGCAGACCAGTGCCCATGGACCTGTTTCCCCTGTGAACCGTAATTTGAAACCATCAACTGGTAGGATAATTACAATTTTATTTTGTTTTTTGGACTCAAAGGACTTTGATTTGTGGAAGTGATTGATTGTTTTTACTTCTGAAATGGAGAGACTTTGTTTTTTGTACTTTAACTGATCGAGATAAGTTTGAACAGCTCTTTAAACTGAATTCATTGATCATTGATTCACGAACTCTGATCAGCTGAGTCGTTTGATTCATGAACTTTGTTCAACTTAATCAATTCCAGCATTTCCAGTTCATATTGTTGAACATACTATTTTACTATAGAAAGATAAGGTGGTTTATTGGAAGGAATTATGAATCACATTGTGTTTTGAGTCAAAACCAATACTAGTGTTTCTTTCGTCTACGAAAATGATGACTAAATATCGTTGTCAACGAACCACGTGACGAAAACGGGACACAACGTTAATGCTGGTCATGTGATGATAACTATAATTAAATGTATAATGCTAATATTGTTGACGACAAAATGTTATGACGTTATTTCGTCTCGTTTAGTCGCATTATTATTATTTTGCAGTATTTCTGTTTCCCGTGTCTCACTTCAGGGGCTGCATCAGGTCACACTGCGCAGACGCAGGTGACGTCACTTCCTCAAGCCCCACTCGCGGCATTATTACAAGATGCAGCTGCGGTGATTTGGCGTAAACGACAACAAACAAAGTTAAAGGTGCATTGCGCAAGTCTCTGAGTTTTTGCAGAACTACTGCAAAAACACGCGAAACTGCACGCTATAGTGCTTTCACATATGCTGCGTTTGCAGTGCGAAACTGATCCACGGCTGGACCACAAACACATACTCACTATTTTTATTTCAAATCCAGACGTTATCAAATACTTTTATTTAAAAAAAGTTTTGTCAGCTTTGCGATTCTCTTTGTACACACATACTCTTTAATAGACGTAATTCAATTTTAAGCACAATTTAAACAATGTATTATTCAATGCACTAATTCTATCTAGATTTATAAGCAAGTGGTAAAATATTTAACCGTGTAGTTGTATTAAAATCACAAACTTTTAAATTAAAACTTAAAATTTACAAAAACAGCCAACTCTCATGCCTTTTCTTTTGCATTTAAATTTTAATGCAATAAATCTTGGATGTCACAAAGAACTTTTTTTTCCTTCTCTACGAATGAGATGAGTGTTACTTTTCTGTTCGCTATTTTTCCATATTGGTAGACTATATTGACTGGGTTAAATAGAATTGCATTACTAAAATTAGACTAAAATACAATTTTCAACTAAATGTCATCAGTTTTCGTCAACTAAAACTAGACGAAAAGAGTCATGGATAATTCTGACTTAAGACTAAAATGCTCAGACTTTTAGTCGACTGATACTTGACTAGACTAAAAACAGTATGAACGTGACTAAAACTAATAAAAACTAAAATGACAGCTTGACACAAAGACTAGACTAAAACTAAAATTAAAACAGGCCGTCAAAAACAACACTACTGATTACATTTCTTTTTGTACATTTGGGTTATAGAATGTAGGGCTGTTGCGTGAAGGAATTTCCCATGCGGTAATTTTGAGTGGCTCAATAGCGCGACATGCAGTATTATCACCATTTATATATTTGGACTTATTTATATAGCAATACATAAATATAAATAAGTGTTTTTCAGCATGCACAAAAATCAAGGACATTTTCTCTAACGATGTAACCAGAACTAAACAGCGTCTCTGCACATTGAAAGACTGTCACTCAGTGCACAGTTACATTGTTACAACAACGGATTGTCTTTGAGTCATTAAACTATACAAACAATACAAACGTGTACAAACACGTTAAAAAATGCTGATTCATTAAAAGATAGATGTAGTGAAACTAGGTGTTAATTATTTTTAACCCCTTCCTCATCACCCCCAATTTTGGCAAGTGCTGCATACATGAAATGCCCAAAATAAAAAGGTTACTGCTCATAAGTAATTCTGAATAGAAACATAACACACATACATTTAGAAAGCCAACCCTTGAGAGTTTATAGTTCAAGACTCAAAATTAACCAGACTGTTATTAATATTGAGATATATAAGCTCAAACATATTTTGAACTAAAATAATCTGGGATCACCAGTGATCCCTGCCAGGTAAGGGGTTTTAACTTTAAGCTCTACTTTTCAAAGCTGAGCTGGCCAGCAATTAGGGCTGGGTATCGATACTTTTTTCAATACCAATTTTATGAAATCCATTTTAACAAGATTACATAACACATTACCTCAGAAAAACTTTGGTTTAATTTTTTCAGTTTGACTCATGCTCCTTAGCCTCTACTGTAAAACTTGTAACATTGTGAAATAGTATTACAATTTAAAATCTCATTTGAATATATTTCAAAATGTAATTTATTCCTGTGATATCAAAGCTGAATTTTCAAAATCATTACTTAAGTGTCACAGGATCCTTCAGAAATATGAAAACAGTTTGCTGCTTAATATTTTGGAAACTATGATAAATGTTTTCATGATTCTTTGATGAATAAAATTTTCAAAAGAACAGCATTTATTTGGAACAGAAATATTTTGTAACATTACATTACATTGTTTTAATGTCACGATTTTAATCACTTTAAAGCATCCTTACTGAAAAAGAATTCTGACTAACCAACACATTTTTGAATGGCAGTGTACATTCAGTAGGTCATTATTTCACTATAAACACTGTCAGAGTGATCAACAAGGTACCTCTTCATTTACCAGTCGAAGACGGAGCAACTTTCTGCTCTTATGTTTACTCCGTGCACTGTCAAGGGCTTCATCATATCTGTCGTGGTACTGGTCTTTGCAGCAACTATTTTACCGCAAATACTGCATCGCACGCTGTTGGCATTGAGCCTGGAGAAATGTAGCCACACTTTTGATCGACTTTTCCACATATTTAGGGTATTGTGTGTGTGTGCTCGCGTCTCATGAGTATGTGCACGGAGAGTTTGTGTGTGTGTGCTCAAGTCTCATATGAGTATGTGCGCGGAGAGTTTGTGTGTTTGTGTGTGTGCTCGCGTCTCATATGAGTATATGCGTGGAAAGTATGAGACGCGCGTGCACAAACGAGTATGTTTTAGGTGTGTCGTTGTGCATTTCATATGTATTTGTTTGAGCACTGACGTTGACGAGTTAACCCCTTAGGTATCGAAATCTGATACCAAACAAGAAGTCATTTTTCGATACTCGATAGTATCAAGGCAATTCGGTCGGTACCTAAAAAGTACTCGGTACCCAGCCCTACCAGCAATGCGTCTTATGGGCAACGCTGAAGCTGATGCTTCATGTAATAGAGACCAATGGCATTGATTCAATGCGTGACTCACTGATTTATTTTCTTGCGGCTTCCTCACACTGTGAAATGCCGTTTATGGTAAATGCCCTTAAACATTAAAAGAACGATACAATATTTCTCTTTACTTGGACACAACAACCTTTTTAACAAATATATATGACTTCACCTCAAAGACAGACGCAGATAATCACACATGCTCAGTCGATCTCTTCCATTCACTGTCTGATTCAAGAACTGTCTGTCTGTTACAAATGACCATGATAAACAGTCTTGTTATCATTATTAACTTATTTAACATTCAATACACACGAATTTCAAAACAAGAACGGTATAGCCTTATGAAAAAAAAAACACGAATATCGCAGTTGCTGCGGTTACTTGCGTTCCTCTGCGGTTGGCTTGTCAGAAGCGCGGTACTGCAATATTGCGGTTATCGCGACAGCCCTAATAGAATGTATTATTTTGTTTTATTATTGTATGTTTTTTGGGTCAACGTGAAAGAAACAGACGTAGTATTGGTTTTAACTTTTTTTCTTCACAAATTGTATGAAAACACAAGGAAACTCTATTCACAACATGTGTCTATTAACACAAGATTATTTTTTTCCATTAATTTTCCAAAATGTGAAGTGAGTGCAATAAATTATAAAGTGAATCAAAATTTCAACCTTTTTTCGATGGTTATTGATAATCAGACTCCAGAGAACATTTCTGCACTGGTTTGGTTCCGATCGGTCAAAAAACCTAGGAGTAATTAGCAAAAGTATGTTTTTGACAAAATTCAAAATGGCGTAAAAATTTGCATACCGGAAATGAAATCGGAGATATACGTTTTGTTCGTCAGGTGTCCAGCTTTCCAGTGATATAAGACATTTGAGTCTACGACATACGGTCTAGGAGTTATGAGCAGTTTCGCGCTTTTGGTTGCTATAGCGCCACCTATGGGCCAATCGAGGTCATAATCTCTGAACCTTTCCTCTATTTTTGTACTACCATCTGGCAAAGTTTCAAGTTTCCATCACTTACGGTTTAGGCTGCACGATGCGTTTTACGGCAGAAGAATAATAATAATAAAAATCAGGACAATTACAATAGGGTTTCAGCACTTCGTGCTTGAACCCCTAATAAAAATCAGTACAATTACAATAGGGTTTCAGCACTTCGTGCTTGAACCCCTAATAATAAAAATCAGTACAATTACAATAGGGTTTCAGCACTTCGTGCTTGAACCCCTAATAATAATAATAATAATAAAAATCAGTACAATTACAATAGGGTTTCAGCACTTCGTGCTTGAACCCCTAAAAATCAGTACAATTACAATAGGATTTCAGCATTTCATGCTTGAACCCCTAATAATTAAAGCTGAAAGCAGCATTTATCGGGGTTCAAGCATTTAAGGCCTTTAAGCACATAAGCATTTAAGACATTAAGATTTATTTAGAAAACTTTTAACCACTGAAATAATAGATGAAAAAAGTCCATTTACAGCCAATAAAGGCAATTTACCATAGGAAATGTATGATTTTCAAAGCTTTTTAACAGTTATAGCGCCACCTATGGTCCGATCTACATGAAATTTTGCATGCTTGTTTAGAATGTTATGGAACATATGCTCACCAATTTTTGTGTAGTTCTGAGATTTCGTTTAGGATTTATAGGCTTTTGAGTGCATTTTGCCATGCCCATTTTCTTTATGACCCAATATACCCATGCGAAAAATGCAAAAGTTCAACTTTTTTTTTGATAATTATTGATCTCGAGAGTCCATAGAATTGTCCTAGACTCGTTTGGTTCCGATCGGGCAAAAAACCTAGGACTAGTTTGCAAAAGTAGGTTTTTATTATAATTACGAATATTTAATAAACGGTTTGATTGACAGCAATGCTTCTTGAGGCAAAGTTGTTCAACATGAGCAGATCTATCATATGATATGCATTTTGTGACGATAAGTGTAACACCACGTGATTACAGATCCATAAAACTCGTTAGCGCCAACTAGTGGCTGATTTCTTTCAAAACTCTTACAGACCTCTAGGGCCATGAGTCGAACATGCCCATCGAGTTTCGTTCCGATCGGCCTCTGTTAACCTTGTCTAATAGGTGCTCAAAATTCATTGGTCGATGGCGGCCATGTTTTTCGAGATACGCCAATGTCCTCATAGACATACATGGCACCTTGGACCAAGACACTGCATACCAATTTTCAAGTAAATCGGACTAACGGTCACGTGGTCAGAACCCTTTTTATGTTTTTTTCATGTTATAGCGCCAGCATGTGGCCAATCGCCGCGATTTTTTTACCGTGACCTCAGATTGACCTCTTACACATGTGTACCAAGTTTGGTTAAAATACCTCTTTTACTTCTGGAGTTATAGCCATTTTAGTAAAATAGGCTCCTCCCACAACGTTAATTTTGCACCCCCTAGCGACCGTGAATCGAAATTTCAACTTTTTTTCGATAATTATTGATATTCAGACTCCAGAGAACAATTCTGCACTGGTTTGGTTCCGATCGGGCGAAAAACCAGGGACTAGTTCGCAAAAGTAGATTTTCGACAAAATTCAAAATGGCGGAAATAAAATCGGAGATATACGTTTTGTTCGTCAGGCGTCCAGCTTTCCAATGATATAAGACACTTGAGTCTATGACTTACGGTCTAGGAGTTATAAGCAGTTTCACGCTTTTGGTTGCTATAGCGCCACCTATGGGCCAATCGGGGTCATAATTTGATAACCTCTCCTCGATTTTTGTACTACCATATGGCAAAGTTTCAAAGCTCTAGCCCTTACGGTTTGGGCTGCACGATGCGTTTTACGGCGGAATAATAATAATAATAATAATTAAAGCTGCAAGCAGCATTTATCGGGGTTCAAGCAGTTAAGGCCTTTAAGGCATTTAAGCACAAAAGCATCAAAAGTTATTAAGATTTATTTAGCAAGCATATAACCACTGACATAATAGATGGAAAAGACCATTTACAGCCAATACAGACAGTTTACCATGGGATATATATGGTTTTAAAGCTTTTTAACAGTTATAGCGCCACCTATGGTCAGATCTCCATAAAATTGTTTACTGTGACTTCAAATTGAACCCATACACATGTGTACTGAGTTTGGTGAAGATATCTCATTTTGAAGATATCTCATTTACTTCTTGAGTTATAGCCATTTTAGTAAAATAGGATCCTCCCACAACAATTTACCACATTCTAGTATTATTTACTGTGATTCTAACATGATTTGCCATATTCTAGCATGATTTACCATGATATTCTACATTCTAGTATGATTTAACATTGTTTACTGTGATTCTAGCATGGTTTACCATAGTTTATTATGATTTATCATAGTTTATCATGATTTATCATAGTTTACCATGATTTACCCTGTTCTAGCGTAGTTTACCATGATTTACCATGTTCTAGCATGATTTACCATGATATACCACATTCTAACATGATTTACCATATTTTATCCTGATTTATCATGGCTTACCATGATTTACCCTGTTCTTGTCATGATCCTGGTTCTGTCCTTCTCTTTTTCTTTCCTTTGTCTCCCTCTGCTGGCTGTTTTACGTCTCACTACCTCCTCTCTCACACATTTACGCACACACTCATTAACGCATCACCTCATCTCTATCAGCTGGTTCTCATTCACATCCCTCTTACACACCTGTTCTCAATCTTTCTCTTTTGTCTTCGCTATATCTAGCTTTCTCTTTCTTGTTTGTGTTGTCGGATTATTGTTTGACTGTGATGCACGTTGATTGTTATAGCTCTGAAAAGAAACCTAAGTCCTGTCCTGTCCAGTCCTGTCGGGTCCTGCTGTTAACTGTGCAACTGTTATCATTTGCTGTGAGTTACCTATTCTGTGCTGTACCCAGTGTTCTCCATGGAGAATAGCAGAGGGTTCCACTGCTCACCTGCTTCCCAGTCCTCGCTGCCCAGGAGTGGCCAGATCGACAGTATCCTCAGTTTCTTCATTCAATGAGTTGATCTACAGCCTCCTCTGTTTATTCATATTCTGAGAGAAGCAACGAACTAAGTCTTTGTTTCATTGTCTGAGAAGTGACTTTCTGTTATCAGCCTGCACGGCGTTATCTTGTTTCAATTAAAAGAGAACATTACCTGCTTTTCGTCTCTGGACCTCTCTCTGTTTTATCACAGTTCTAGCATAGTTTACCATGATTTACCATGTTCTAGCATGATGTACCATGATATGCCATGTTCTAGAATGATGTACCAGGATTGTAGTGTGATTTACCTTGATACACCACATTCTAGTATTATTTATTATGATTTACCATGTTTTAAGTGTGATTTACCATGATTTATCACATTGCTAGCAATTATGTGAAGTATCAGTAAAAATGAAGTGATAAACTCTGACAAAATATGATTGTGCTACAATAGTAATTGTTATATAAGTGATTTTTGTGTTTTATTGTTATATAAGTGATTTTTAGTGTCTAATGAATGCAAAAGCATATGTGAGTAGACTTCATTAATGAGTAGAATGGCCAGCAGAGGGCAGTAGAAGACCACATATTGGCTCACTTTCACTTTAAACTTCTTGATTTTCACCATTTTTCTGCACTAAAGCAAACCAGTTTTTCCATTTTAACTCCATAATACATGTTTACATACACACACACACACACACACACACACACACACACACACAAAGACAAATGTTGTTGTTGTTTTTTCAATGCTATTGGGATATGTCATTATGAAAATATATTTGAGTGGTCTATAAACATTTCACAAAGTCTTTGCAAGCTATTAATCAGATGATTCAGAATTTATTCAGAAACCTAAGACTACACACACACATTATGTTGTAGATACAGACATTTGAACTGTATGATGTGATCAAACTGTCAATACTAATACTTTAACAGATGGATTTTGACTAAATGTAATTGTAAATGTTAAAATAGTGATTTTATAAAGTCTAAATATAAATTATAGAACAATATGACAAAATGACTATTTTGAACAGCAGGGGGCAGTAAAATACCACTTATTGGCTTAACATGCCATTATAATCATATCATTTTCACCTTTTTAATTGTTATAGAGGCAAATTTTGTCAGATCTGTCTGAAAATTTTCATGCATGTTCAGAGTGATATTTCACATGTTCTGACTTGTTTTTATGAAGGTTTGAACATTCATTAAAGAGATATAGGCTTTCGGGGACACTTGGTAAAGGCTACATTTTGAAGTGAACCTATTATAGCTATCCAAATGAAGTAGTTCAACTTTTTCCGACAATTATTGATCGAATGAGTCCAGAGAATTCTATTGCACTAGTTTTGAACATTATGATATGAAAATTATATGATCAGAGATGGAAAAGACCATTTACAGCCAATACAGGCAGTTTACCATAGGAAATATATGGTTTTAAAGCCTTTTAACTGTTATAGCGCCACCTTTGGTCCAATCTCCATAAAATTGTGCATGCTTGTTTGTGATGTTATGTCACATATGCTCACCAATTTTTGTGAAGTTCTGAGTTTTCATTTAGGATTTATAGGCTTTTTAGTGTATTTTGCCACGCCCATTTTATAAATGACCCTATTACAACCATACAAATACAAAAGTTCAACTTTTTTTGATAATTATTGATCTAGAGAGTCCAGCGAATTGTCCTAGACTGGTTTGGTTCCGATCGGGCGAAAAACCAGGGACTAGTTCGCAAAAGTAGGTTTTGAACATATTCATGAATATTTAATGAACTGTTTGATTGACAGCAATGGTTCTAGAGGCAAAGTTGTTCAGCATGAGCAGATCTATCAAATGATATGCATTTTGTGATAATATGTGTAACACCACGTGATTACAGAGCCATAAAACTCGTTAGCGCCAACTAGTGGCCGATTTCTTTTAAAATTCTTACAGACCTCCAGGGCCATGAGTCGAACATGCCCATCGAGTTTCGTTCCGATCGGCCTCCGTTAACCTTGTCTAATAGGTGCTCAACTTCATTGGCCGATGGCGGCCATGTTTTTTTAGATACGCCAATGTCCTCATAGACATACATGGCACCTTGGACCAAGACACTGCATACCAATTTTCAAGTCAATCGGACTAACGGTCAGGTGGTTATAGCCCTTTTCATGTTTTTTCATATTATAGCGCCACCTAGTATTCAATCACCGCGATTTTTTTACTGTGACCCCAGACTGAACCCATACACATGTGTACCGAGTTTGGTGAAGATATCTTATTTACTTTTTAAGTTATAGCCATTTTAGTAAAATAGGCTCCTCCCACAATGTTTATTTTGCGCCCCCTAGCGACCAGGAATCGAAATTTCAACTTTTTTTCGATAATTATTTATCTTCAGACTCCAGAGAACATTTCTGCACTGGTTTGGTTCCGATCAGACAAAAAACCACGGACTAGTTCGCAAAAGTAGATTTTCGACAAAATTCAAAATGGCGGAAAATCTATCATGACGGAAATGAAATCAGAGATATACGTTTTGTTCGTCAGGCATCCAGCTTTCCAATGATATAAGACACTTGAGTCTACGACATACGGTCTAGGAGTTATGAGCAGTTTCGCGCTTTTGGTTGTTATAGCGCCACCTATGGGCCAATCGAGGTCATAATTTGATAACCTCTCCTCGATTTTTGTACTACCATCTGGCAAAGTTTCAAAGCTCTAGCCCTTACGGTTTGGCCTGCACGATGCGTTTTACGGCGGAATAATAATAATAATAATTAAAGCTGCAAGCAGCATTTATCGGGGTTCAAGCTATTAAGGCTTTTAAGGTTTTAAGCACAAAAGCATCAAAAGTTATTAAGTTTTATGTAGCAAGCATGTAACCACTGACATCATAGATGGAAAATACCATGTTTTAGCATGATTTATCATGTTATAACACATTCTAGCATGATTTACCATGGTTTACCATGATTTACCATGATTTACCCTGTTCTAGCATAGTTTACCATGAATTTATCTTAGTTTACCTTGATTTACCATGTTCTAGCATGATTTACCATGATATACCACATTCTAGCATGATTTACCATAGTTTATCATGATTTACCATGATTTACCCTGTTCTAGCATAGTTTACCATGACTTTATCTTAGTTTACCTTGATTTACCATGTTCTAGCATGATTTACCATGAAATACCACATTCTAGCATGATTTATCATAGTTTAACTTGATTTACCATAGTTTACCATCTTTTACCCTGTTCAAGCATAGTTTACCACTCATTTGTCTTAGTTTACCTTGATTTACCATGTTCTAGCATGATTTACCATGATATACCTTTTTCTAGCATGATTTACCATAGTTTATCTTGATTTACCATGGTTTACCATGATTTACCCTTTTCTAGCATAGTTTACCATGAATTTATCTTAGATTACCTTGATTTACCATGTTCTAGCATGATTAACCATGATATACCACATTCTAGCATGATTTACCATGGTTTTCCATGATTTGCCCTGTTCTAGCATAGTTTACCATGAATTTATCTTAGTTTACCTTGATTTACCATGTTCTAGCATGATTTACCATGATATACCACATTCTAGCATGATTTACCATGGTTTTCCATGATTTACCCTGTTCTAGCATAGTTTACCATGAATTTATCTTAGTTTACCTTGATTTACCATGTTCTAGCATGATCTACCATGATATACCACATTCTAGCATGATTTACCATAGTTTATCTTGATTTACCACGGTTTACCATTATTTACCCTGTTCTAGCATAGTTTACCATGAATTTATCAATTATGTGAAGTGTCAGTGCAAATGAAGTGATAAACACTGACAAAATATGATTGTGTTATAATAGTTATTGTTATATAAGTGATTTGCACAAAGCACATGTGAAAAGACTTCATAAGTAGAATGGCCAGCAGAGGGCACTAGAAGACCACTTATTGGCTCAGTTTCACTTTAAATTTAATTATTTTTACCAGTTTTCTGCACTAAAGCAAACCAGTTTTTCCATGTTAACTCAATAATGCATGCTTACACACACACACACACACACACACACACACACACACACACACACACACACACACACACACACACACAAAGACAAATGTTGTTGTTGTTTTTTCAATGCTATTGGGATATGTCATAATGAAAATATATTTGAATGATCTATAAACATTTCACAAAGTCTTTGTAAGCTATTAATCAGAAGATTCAGAATTTATTCAGAAACCTAAGACTACACACACATATGTTGTAGATACAGACATTTGAACTATATGATGTAATCAAACTGTCAATACTAATACTTTAACAGATGGATTTTGACTAAATGTAATTGTAAATGTTAAAATAGTGATTTTATACAGTCTAAATATAAATTATAGAACAATATGACAAAATGACTATTTTAAACAGCAGGGGGCAGTAAAATACAACTTATTGGCTTAATATGCCATTATATTGATATAATTTTCACCTTTTTAACTGTTATAGAGGCAAATTTTGTCCGATCAGTCTGAAAATGTTCATGCATGTTCAGAGTGATATTTCACTGGCTTTTTAAGAAGGTCTGATTCATTCATTAAAGAGATATAGGCTTTCAGGGATACTTGCTAACCTATTATAACTATCCAAATGAAGTAGTTCAACTTTTTCTGACAATTATTGACCTAGTGAGTCCAGAGAATTGTATTGCACTAGTTTTGAACATTATGATATGAAAATTATATGATCAGAGATGGAAAAGACCATTTACAGCCAATACAGGCAGTTTACCATAGGAAATATATGGTTTTAAAGCCTTTTAACAGTTATAGCGCCACCTTTGGTCCGATCTCCATAAAATTTTGCATGCTTGTTAAAGATGTTATTTCACATATGCTCACCAATTTCTGTGAAGTTCTGAGTTTTCATTTAGGATTTATAGGGTTTTTAGTGTATTTTGCCACGCCCATTTTATAAATGACCCCCAATCGGGGTCATACTCTCTGAACCTTTCCTCGATTTTTGTACTACCATCTGACAAAGTTTCAAGTCTCCAGCACTTACGGTTTGGGCTGCACGATGCGTTTTAGCGGAGAAGAATAATAATAATAATAATAATAAAAATCAGTACAATTACAATAGGTGTTCAGCACTTCGTGCTTGAACCCCTAATTAAAGCTGCAAGCAGCATTTATCGGGGTTCAAGCAATTAAGGCCTTTAAGCACAAAAGCATCAAAAGTGATTAACTTTTATTTAGCAAGCATGTAACTACTAACATAATAGATGGAAAAGACCATTTACAGGAAATACAATAGGAAATATATGGTTTTAAAGCTTTTTAGCAGTTATAGCGCCACCTATCGTCCGATCTTCATAAAAATTGGCATGCTTGTTAATGATGTTATGTCACATATGCTCACCAATTTTTGTGAAGTTCTGAGTTTTCATTTAGGATTTATAGGCTTTTTAGTGTTTTTTGCCACGCCCCTTTTCTAAATGACCCTCTTACAGCCATCTACATGCAAAAGTTCAACTTTTTTTTGATAATTATTGATCTAGAGTGTCCAGAGAATTGTCCTAGACTGGTCTGGTTTCGATCGGGCGAAAAACCTAGGACTAGTTCGCAAAAGTAGGTTTTTAACATAATTACAAATATTTAATAAACGGTTTAATTGACAGCATTAGTTCTTGAGGCAAAGTTGTTCAGCATGAGCAGTTCTATCATATGATATGCATTTTGTGACGATAAGTGTAACACCACGTGATTACAGACCCATAAAACTCGTTAGCGCCAACTAGTGGCCGATTTCGTTCAAAACTCCTACAGACCTCTAGGGCCATGAGTCGAACATGCCCATCGAGTTTCGTTCCGATCGGCCTCCGTTAGCCTTGTCTAATAGGTGCTCAAATTTCATTGGTCGATGGCGGCCATGTTTTTCGAGATACGCCAATGTCCTCATAGACATACATGGCACCTTGGACCAAGACACTGCATACCAATTTTCAAGTCAATCGGACAAACGTTCACGTGGTCATAGCTCTTTTCATGTTTTTTTCATGTTATAGCGCCACCTAGTGATCAATCGTCGCAATTTTTTTACTATGACCCCAAATTGAACGCATACACATGTGCACCAAGTTTGGTGAAGATATCTAATTTCCTTTTCGAGTTATAGCCATTTTAGTAAAATAGGCTCCTCCTACAACATTAATTTATCACCCCCTAGCGACCAGGAATCGAAATTTCGACTTTTTTTCGATAATTATTGATATTCAGACTCCAAAGAACATTTCTGCACTGGTTTGGTTCCGATCGGGCGAAAAACCAGGGACTAGTTTGCAAAAGTAGGTTTTTGACAAAATTCAAAATGGCGGAAAAATTTGCATACCTGAAATAAAATCGGAGATATACGTTTTGACCTTCAGGCGTCCAGCTTTCCAATGATATAGGACACTTGAGTCTAGGACATACGGTCTAGGAGTTATGAGCAGTTTCGCGCTTTTGGTTGCTATAGCGCCACCTATGGGCCAATCTGAGTCATACTTTGATAGGTTCTCCCCAAATTAAGGACTACCATTTGGCCAAGTTTCAAGGTTCCAGCTCTTACGGTTTGGTCTGCACGATGCGTTTTAGGGGAGAATAATAATAATAATTAAAGCTGCAAGCAGCATTTATCGGGGTTCAAGCAGTTAAGGCCTTTAAGGCATTTAAGCACAAAAGCATCAAAAGTTATTAAGATTTATTTAGCAAGCATGTAACCACTGACATAATAGATGGAAAAGACCATTTACAGCCAATACAGGCAATTTGCTATGGGATATATATCGTTTTAAAGCTTTTTAACAGTTATAGCGCCACCTATGCTCCGATCTCCATAGAATTGTTTACTGTGACCTCAAATTGAACCCATACACATGTGTACTGAGTTTGGTGAAGATATCTCATTTACTTCTTGAGTTATAGCCATTTGAGTAAAATAGGCTCCTCCCACAACGATTTGCCACATTCTAGAATTATTTAATATGATTCTAGCATGATTTACTATCATATACCATGTTCCAGAATGATTTATTAGGATTCTAGCATGATTTACCTTGATACACCTCATTTCAGTATTATTTACTATGATTTACAATGTTTCTAGCATGATTAACCACATTACTAGCAAATATGTGAAGTGTCAGTGCAAATGAGGTGATGAACACTGACAAAATATTATTGTGTTATAATAGTTAGTTATATAAGTGATTTTTAGTGTGTGTCCAAGTATGAATGCAAAAGCACATGTAAAATATTTCATTATTAAGTAGAATGGCCAGCAGAGGGCAGTAGAAGACCACTTATTGGCTCACTTTCACTTTAAACCAGTTTTCTGCACTAAAGCAAACCAGTTTTTCCATGTTAACTCAATGCATGCTTACACACACACACACACACACACACACACACACACACACACACACACACACACACACAGCATAGTTAACCATGATTTACCATGATATACCACGTTCTAGTATTATTTACCAGGAGATAAACGACAATCTAGTATTATTTACTTTGATTTACCATGTTTCTAGCCTGATTTATCACATTACTAGCAATTATTTGAAGTGTCAGTGCAAATAAAGTGATTAACACTGACAAAATATGATTGTGTTATAATAGTTATTGCTATATAAGTGATTTTTTTAGTGTGTATTCAAGTATGAATGCAAGCACATGTTGAAATATTTCATTAATAAGTAGAATGGCCAGCAGAGGGCAGTAGAAGACCACTTATTGGCTCACTTTCACTTTAAACCAGTTTTCTGCACTAAAGCAAACCAGTTTATCCATGTTAACTCAATGCATGCTTACACACACACACACACACACACACACACACACACACAGACACACAGACACACACACACACACACACTCACACACACACACACACACACACACACACACACACACACACACACACACACACACACACACAGCATAGTTAACCATGATTTACCATGATTTACCACATTACTAGCAATTATTTGAAGTGTCAGTGCAAATAAAGTGATTAACACTGACAAAATATGATTGTGTTATAATAGTTATTGCTATATAAGTGATTTTTAGTGTGTATTCAAGTATAAATGCAAGCACATGTGGAAAAATTTAATTAATAAGTAGAATGGCCAGCAGAGGGCAGTAGAAGACCACTTATTGGCTCACTTTCACTTTAAACCTCATGATTTTGACCAGTTTTCTGCACTAAAGCAAACCAGTGTTTCCATGTTAACACTAGAAGTGCCAGAATTCCATAACTACTAGAACTGCCGCAAGCGGTCATTTTGACTGCTAGATTCCAAACGCTATATCTTTAATAATAAATACCCAATTGAGAGATTAATGCATTTATTGTATTAGGATGTCTTTTAAAAACAAAACAACACCAAACTGTACATTTAAACAAGTTTAATTATACATTTATAAATAAATAATATATGTAGATGTCCTGAACAAAATGACGGCGTAGGCTATAGCCTATGTTTTCATGTTTCTGTTCGATCGCGCTTGCGACCGGCGACACATACACCATTTTCCAGCATTGCAATCTTGACATTGCAGCCTGTTCATTATAGCTATAATAAAATATAATAATAAAATAGTCAACCTAACATATAAAAATTCCACTGCTCTGTTTGTCAGTAGCCTACAATTCGTACCATTTTGCGCGTGTGAATAGGATGATTTTTTCCGTCGATACTGGAACATGAGTGAAGTACAAAGCCTATAATAAAGAATAGTTTACCATTCAAATACATCACAAATGTTGAAACATTTTGATTCTAATTAGAGAGTTACGTGAGCCCAACGCCGCTTACTTTCACTTTCGCTTATAAAGTAGCCTATTTCATTTTGGCTTTAGTTATTTTTTTCATTCTTGTTCTGTTCTGAATATCATTACATTTAAATGATTTGTTGTTGAATATTTTTAGTGTATTTTTTTACCACATTTTATTGTTGTGTATATTAGTATAGCCTATAATAATACCGCGAAATTCAGTGCGGTCAATATGACCGCCTATGGCCGAAATAGGTAAATATGTTCATTTGTTTTTTTGCCTTATGTGTAATTTATATGAAACACATTTTAAATGAAAATACAGACACTTTTAGGAAAAGTCAGGTGCCAGCAGGATTGTATTTATTATTTCAACAAAGTTATTGCAGATATAAAATTCAAAACGGTCAAAATGACCGCCATGGCCGTTCTAGTGTTAACTCAATAATGCATACTTGCTACATATGCTACACACAATAATGCTACACACACACACACACACACACACACACACACACACACACACACACACACACACACACACACACACACACACACAAATGTTTCAGTGATATTGGTGTCACATTCACCTTCATCACATTCACCTTCTGTCTTCATCACATTCACCATCTGTCGTCATCACCTGCTCCTCATCACCCTCATCATCATCACCTGCTCCTCATCATCATAACCGTCACCTGTTGTCCTTGTCTTGATCTGTGTATTTAAGTTCCCCTCTCACCCATTATCATTGTCGGTTATTGTTTGTGCACTAGCACTCTGTTATGTTTGTTTTCATGTTGGAAAATAAAACCTTTGTTATATTTGTACCACACACACACACACACACACACACACACACACACACACACACACACACACACACACACAAATGTTTCAGTGATATTGGTGTCACATTCACCTTCATCACATTCACCTTCTGTCTTCATCACATTCACCATCTGTCGTCATCACCTGCACCTGCTCCTCATCACCCTCCTCATCATCACCTGCTCCTCATCATCATAACCGTCACCTGTTGTCCTTGTCTTGATCTGTGTATTTAAGTTCCCCTCTCATCCATTATCATTGTCGGTTATTGTTTGTGCACTAGCACTCTGTTATGTTTGTTTTCATGTTGGAAAATAAAACCTTTGTTATATTTGTACCACACACACACACACACACACACACACACACACACACACACACACACACACACACACACACACACACACACACACACCATCATTTATCATGATTTACCATGGCTGATACCAATACCAATATGAGAAAATGACTATTTTAAACAGCAGGGGGCAGTAAAATACCACTTATTGGCTTAACATGCCATTAATTCATATCATTTTCACCTTTTTAACTGTTATAGAGGCAAATTTTGTCCGATCTGTCTGAAAATTTTCATGCTTGTTCAGGGTGATATTTCACACGTTCTGACTTGTTTTTAAGAAGGTCTGAGCATTGATTAAAGAGATATAGGCTTTCGGGGACACTTGGTAAAGGCCAGATTTTGAAGTGAACCTATTATAGCTATCCAAATGAAGTAGTTCAACTTTCTGACAATTATTGATCTAGTGAGTCCAGAGAATTGTATTGCACTAGTTTTTTAACATTATGATATGAAAATTATATGATCAGAGATGGAAAAGACCATTTACAGCCAATACAGGCAGTTTACCATAGGAAATATATGATTTTAAAGCTTTTTAACAGTTATAGCGCCACCTATCGTCCGATCTCCATAGAATTTTTCATGCTTGTTAATGATGTTATGTCACATATGCTGACCAATTTTTGTGAAGTTCTGAGTTTTTATTTAGGATTTATAGGCTTTTTAATGTATTTTGACACGCCCATTTTATAAATTACCCTATTACAGCCATCCAAATGCAAAAGTTCAACTTTTTTTTGATAATTATTGATCTAGAGAGTCCAGAGAATTGTCCTAGACTGGTCTGGTTCCGATCGGGCAAAAAACCTAGGACTAGTTCGCAAAAGTAGGTTTTTAACATATTCAGGAATATTTAATGAACTGTTTGATTGACAGCAATGGTTCTAGAGGCAAAGTTGTTCAGCATGAGCAGATCTATCATATGATATGCATTTTGTGACGATAAGTGTAACACCACGTGATTACAGAGCCATAAAACTCGGTAGCGCCAACTAGTGGCCGATTTCTTTCAAAATTCTTACAGACCTCTAGGGGCTTGAGCCGAACATGCCCACTGAGTTTTGTTCCGATCGGCCTCCGTTAACCTTGTCTAATAGGTGCTCAAACTTCATTGGCCGATAGCGGCCATGTTTTTTGAGATACACCAATGTCCTCATAGACATACATGGCACCTTGGACCAAGACACTGCATACCAATTTTCAAGTCAATCGGACTAACGGTCAGGTGGTTATAGCCTGTTTTATGTTTTTTTCATATTAAAGCGCCACCATGAGGCCAATCACCGCGATTTTTTTACTGTGACCTCAACTTGAGCTCATACATATGTGTACCGAGTTTGGTGAAAATATCTCATTTCGTTCACGAGTTATAGCCATTTTTGTATAATTAGCTCCGCCTCCTGCGAACGTTTTGATGCCCCTTAGCAACCGTGGATCGAAATTTTAACTTTTTTTCGATAATTATTGATATTCAGACTCCTGTGAATATTTCTGCACTGGTTTGGTTCCGATCGGGCGAAAAACCAGGGACTAGTTCGCAAAAGTAGGTTTTGGACAAAATCCAAAATGGCGGAAAAATTTGCATACCGGAAATGAAATCCTTGAGGCCTTTTTTGTTCGGCTTGACCCAAGGATTCCAAAGATATAAGACACTTGAGTCTGTGACAAAGGTTTGATGAGATTTAAGCAAAAATATGCAATTTTTTTGTTTTTTGCACTGTAGCGCCACCTATTGGCCAATCTAGCTCATATTCTCTGAACCTCTCCTCGATTTTTGTACTACCTTCTGGCCAAGTTTCAAGTCTCTAGCACTTACGGTTTAGGCTGCACGATGCGTTTTACGGCGGAATAATAATAATAATAATTAAAGCTGCAAGCAGCATTTATCGGGGTTCAAGCAGTTAAGGCCTTTAAGCACAAAAGCATCAAAAGTGATTAAGTTTTATTTAGCAAGCATGTAACTACTGACATAATAGATGGAAAAGACCATTTACAGGAAATACCATAGGAAATATATGGTTTTAAAGCTTTTTAGCAGTTATAGCGCCACCTATCGTCCGATCTCCATAAAAATTGGCATGCTTGTTAATGATTTTATGTCACATATGCTCACCAATTTTCGTGAAGTTCTGAGTTTTCGTTTAGGATTTATAAGCTTTTGAGTGCATTTTGCCACGCCCATTTTCTTTATGACCCAATATACCCATGCGAAAAATGCTAAAGTTCAACTTTTTTTTGATAATTATTGATCTAGAGTGTCCAGAGAATTGTCCTAGACTGGTCTGGTTTCGATCGGGCGAAAAACCTAGGACTAGTTTGCAAAAGTAGGTTTTTAACATAATTACGAATATTTAATAAACGGTTTAATTGACAGCATTAGTTCTTGAGGCAAAGTTGTTTAGCATGAGCAGATCTATCAGATGATATGCATTTTGTGACGATAAGTGTAACACCACGTGATTACAGAGCCATAAAACTCGTTAGCGCCAACTAGTGGCCGATTTCTTTCAAAACTCTTATAGACCTCTAGGGGCTTGAGCCGAACATGCCCACCAAGTTTCGTTCCGATCGGACTTCGTTAACCTTGTTTAATAGGTGCTCAAACCTCATTGGCCAATGGCGGCCATGTTTTTCGAGATACGCCAATATCCTTTTAGACATACATGGCCCCTTGGGCCAAGACACTGCATACCAAATTTCAAGTCAATCGGACTAACGGTCAGGTGTCTATATGTTTTTTTTGTTTTATAGCGCCACCATGTGGCCAATCGACGCAATTTTTTTACTGTGACCTCAGATTGACCTCCTACACATGTGTACCAAGTTTGGTGAAGTTTACTGAATTACTTCTTGAGTTATAGCCATTTTTGTAAAATAGGCTCCTCCCACAACGATAATTTTGCACCCCCTAGCGACCGTGAATCGAAATTTCAACTTTTTTTCGATAATTATTGATCTTCAGACACCAGAGAACAATTCTGCACTGGTTTGGTTCCGATCGGGCAAAAAACCAGGGACTAGTTCGCAAAAGTAGGTTTTCGACAAAATTCAAAATGGCGGAAAATCTATCATGGCGGAAATAAAATCGGAGATATACGTTTTGTTCGTCAGGCGTCCAGCTTTCCAATGATATAAGACACTTGAGTCTATGACTTACGGTCTAGGAGTTATGAGCAGTTTCGCGCTTTTGGTTGCTATAGCGCCACCTATGGGCCAATCGGGGTCATAATCTCTGAACCTCTCCTCGATTTTTGTACTACCATCTGGCAAAGTTTCAAAGCTCCAGCTCTTACGGTTTGGGCTGCACGATGCGTTTTACGGCAGAAGAAAAATAATAATAATAATAATTAAAGCTGCAAGCAGCATTTATCGGGGTTCAAGCAGTTAAGGCCTTTAAGGCATTTAAGCACAAAAGCATCAAAAGTTATTAAGATTTATTTAGCAAGCATGTAACCACTGACATAATAGATGGAAAAGACCATTTACAGCCAATACAGGCAATTTGCCATGGGATATATATGGTTTTAAAGCTTTTTAACAGTTATAGCGCCACCTATGGTCCGATCTCCATAAAATTGTTTACTGTGACCTCAAATTGAACCCATACACATGTGTACTGAGTTTGGTGAAGATATCTCATTTACTTCTTGAGTTATAGCCATTTGAGTAAAATAGGCTCCTCCCACGACGATTTGCCACATTCTAGAATTATTTAATATGATTCTAGCATGATTTACTATCATATACCATGTTCCAGAATGATTTATTAGGATTCTAGCATGATTTACCTTGATACACCTCATTTCAGTATTATTTACTATGATTTACAATGTTTCTAGCATGATTAACCACATTACTAGCAATTATGTGAAGTGTCAGTGCAAATGAGGTGATGAACACTGACAAAATATTATTGTGTTATAATAGTTAGTTATATACGTGATTTTTAGTGTGTGTCCAAGTATGAATGCAAAAGCACATGTAAAATATTTCATTATTAAGTTGAATGGCCAGCAGAGGGCACTAGAAGACCACTTATTGGCTCACTTTCACTTTAAACCAGTTTTCTGCACTAAAGCAAACCAGTTTTTCCATGTTAACTCAATGCATGCTTACACACACACACACACACACACACACACACACACACACACACACACACACACACACACACACACACACACACACATACACACACAGCATAGTTAACCATGATTTACCATGATATACCACGTTCTAGTATTATTTACCAGGAGATAAACGACAATCTAGTATTATTTACTTTGATTTACCATGTTTCTAGCCTGATTTATCACATTACTAGCAATTATTTGAAGTGTCAGTGCAAATAAAGTGATTAACACTGACAAAATATGATTGTGTTATAATAGTTATTGCTATATAAGTGATTTTTAGTGTGTATTCAAGTATAAATGCAAGCACATGTGGAAAAATTTAATTAATAAGTAGAAGGGCCAGCAGAGGGCAGTAGAAGACCACTTATTGGCTCACTTTCACTTTAAACCTCATGATTTTGACCAGTTTTCTGCACTAAAGCAAACCAGTGTTTCCATGTTAACTCAATAATGCATACTTGCTACATATGCTACACACAATAATGCTACACACACACACACACACACACACACACACACACACACACACACACACACACACACACACACACAAATGTTTCAGTGATATTGGTGTCACATTCACCTTCATCACATTCACCTTCTGTCTTCATCACATTCACCATCTGTCGTCATCACCTGCACCTGCTCCTCATCACCCTCCTCATCATCACCTGCACCTCATCATCATAACCGTCACCTGTTGTCCTTGTCTTGATCTGTGTATTTAAGTTCCCCTCTCATCCATTATCATTGTCGGTTATTGTTTGTGCACTAGCACTCTGTTATGTTTGTTTTCATGTTGGAAAATAAAACCTTTGTTATATTTGTACCACACACACACACACACACACACACACACACACACACACACACACACACACACACACACCATCATTTATCATGATTTACCATGGCTGATACCAATACCAATATGAGAAAATGACTATTTTAAACAGCAGGGGGCAGTAAAATACCACTTATTGGCTTAACATGCCATTAAATCATATCATTTTCACCTTTTTAACTGTTATAGAGGCAAATTTTGTCCGATCTGTCTGAAAATTTTCATGCTTGTTCAGGGTGATATTTCACACGTTCTGACTTGTTTTTAAGAAGGTCTGAGCATTGATTAAAGAGATATAGGCTTTCGGGGACACTTGGTAAAGGCCAGATTTTGAAGTGAACCTATTATAGCTATCCAAATGAAGTAGTTCAACTTTTTCTGACAATTATTGATCTAGTGAGTCCAGAGAATTGTATTGCACTAGTTTTGAACATTATGATATGAAAATTATATGATCAGACATGGAAAAGACCATTTACAGCCAATACAGGCAGTTTACCATAGGAAATATATGGTTTTAAAGCTTTTTAACAGTTATAGCGCCAACTATTGTCCAATCTCCATAAAATTTTGCAAGCTTGTTTGTGATGTTATGACACATATGCTCACCAATTTTTGTGAAGTTCTGAGTTTTCATTTAGGATTTATAGGCTTTTGAGTGTATTTTGCCACACCCATTTTATAAATGACCCTATTACAGCCATACAAATACAAAAGTTCAACTTTTTTTTGATAATTATTGATCTAGAGAGTCCATAGAATTGTCCTAGACTGGTCTGGTTCCGATCGGGCGAAAAACCAGGGACTAGTTCGCAAAAGTAGGTTTTTAACATATTCATGAATATTTAATGAACGGTTTGATTGACAGCAATGGTTCTAGAGGCAAAGTTGTTCAACATGAGCAGATCTATCAAATGATATGCATTTTGTGACAATATATCTAACACCACGTGATTACAGAGCCATAAAACTCGTTAGCGCCAACTAGTGGCCGATTTCTTTCAAAATTCTTACAGACCTCTAGGGCCATGAGTCGAACATGCCCACCGAGTTTCGTTCCGATCGGCCTCCGTTAACCTTGTCTAATAGGTGCTCAACTTCATTGGCCAATGGCGGCCATGTTTTTTGAGATACACCAATGTCCTCATAGACATACATGGCACCTTGGACCAAGACACTGCATACCAATTTTCAAGTCAATCGGACTAACGGTCAGGTGGTTATAGCCTGTTTTATGTTTTTTTCATGTTATAGCGCCACCATGTGGCCAATCGCCGCGATTTTTTTACTGTGACCTCAGATTGACCTCTTACACATGTGTACCAAGTTTGGTTAAAATACCTCTTTTACTTCTGGAGTTATAGCCATTTTAGTAAAATAGGCTCCTCCCACAACGTTAATTTTGCACCCCCTAGCAACCATGAATCGAAATTTCAACTTTTTTTCGATAATTATTGATCTTCAGACTCCATAGAACAATTCTGCACTGGTTTGTTTCCGATCGGGCGAAAACCCAGGGACTAGTTCGCAAAAGTAGATTTTCGACAAAATTCAAAATGGCGGAAAATCTATCATGGCGGAAATAAAATCGGAGATATACGTTTTGTTCGTCAGGCGTCCAGCTTTCCAATGATATAAGACACTTGAGTCTATGACTTACGGTCTAGGAGTTATGAGCAGTTTCACGCTTTTGGTTGCTATAGCGCCACCTATGGGCCAATCGGGGTCATAATTTGATAACCTCTCCTCGATTTTTGTACTACCATATGGCAAAGTTTCAAAGCTCTAGCCCTTACGGTTTGGGCTGCACGATGCGTTTTACGGCAGAATAATAATAATAATAATTAAAGCTGCAAGCAGCATTTATCGGGGTTCAAGCAGTTAAAGCCTTTTAAGCATTTAAGCACAAAAGCATCAAAAGTTAAGATTTATTTAGCAAGCATGTAACCACGGACATAATAGATGGAAAAGACCATTTACAGCCAATACAGGCAGTTTACCATGGGATATATATGGTTTTAAAGCTTTTTAACAGTTATAGCGCCACCTATGGTCCGATCTCCATAGAATTGTTTACTGTGACCTCAAATTGAACCCATACACATGTGTACTGAGTTTGGTGAAGATATCTCATTTACTTCTTGAGTTATAGCCATTTTAGTAAAATAGGCTCCTCCCACAACAATTTAGCACATTCTAGTATTATTTACTATGATTCTAGCATGATTTGCCATATTCTAGCATAATTTACCATGATATACTACATTCTAGTATGATTTACCATTGTTTACTGTGATTCTAGCATGGATTACCATAGTTTATCATGATTTATCATAGTTTACCATGATTTACCCTGTTCTAGCATAGTTTACCATGATTTACCATGTTCTAGCATGATTTACCATGATATACCACATTCTAACATGATTTACCATAGTTTATTATGATTTATCATGGCTTACCATGATTTACCCTGTTCTAGCATAGTTTACCATGATTTACCATGTTCTAGCTTGATGTACCATGATATACTATGTTCTAGAATGATGTACCAGGATTGTAGTATGATTTACCTTGATACACCACATTCTAGTATCATTTATTGATTTACCATGTTTTTAGTGTGATTTAACCATGATTTACCACATTGCTAGCAATTATGTGAAGTATCAGTAAAAATGAAGTGATAAACTCTGACAAAATATGATTGTGCTACAATAGTAATTGTTATATAAGTGATTTTTTAGTGTTTTATTGTTATATAAGTGATTTTTAGTGTCTAATGAATGCAAAAGCATATGTGGGTAGACATTAATAAGTAGAATGGCCAGCAGAGGGCAGTAGAAGACCACATATTGGCTCACTTTCACTTTAAACTTCTTGATTTTCACCATTTTTCTGCACTAAAGCAAAGCAGTTTTTCCATTTTAAATCCATAATGCATGTTAACACACACACACACACACACACACACAAGACAAATGTTGTTTTTTCAATGCTATTGGGATATGTCATTATGAAAATATATTTGAATGGTCTATAAACATTTCACAAAGTCTTTGTAAGCTATTAATCAGATCATTCAGAATTTATTCAGAAACCTAAGACTACACACACACATTATATTGTAGATACAGACATTTGAAATATATGATGTGATCAAACTGTCAATACTAATAATTTAACAGATGGATTTTTGACTAAATGTAATTGTAAATGTTAAAATAGTGATTTTATAAAGTCTAAATATAAATTATAGAACAATATGACAACATGACTATTTTAAACAGCAGGGGGCAGTAAAATACCACTTCTTGGCTTAATATGTCATTATATTCATATCATTTTCACCTTTTTAACTGTTATAGAGGCAAATTTTGTCAGATCTGTCTGAAAATTTTCATGCATGTTCAGAGTGATATTTCACATGTTCTGACTTGTTTTTAAGAAGGTTTGAACATTCATTAAAGAGATATAGGCTTTCGGGGACACTTGGTAAAGGCCACATTTTGAAGTGAACCTATTATAGCTACCCAAATGAAGTAGTTCAACTTTTTCTGACAATTATTGTTCTAGTGAGTCCAGAGAATTGTATTGCACTAGTTTTTAACATTATGATATGAAAATTATATATTCAGAGATGGAAAAGACCATTTACAGTCAATACAGGCAGTTTACCATAGGAAATATATGGTTTTAAAGATTTTTAACAGTTATAGCGCCACCTATCGTCCGATCTCCATGAAATTTTGCATGCTTGTTAATGATGTTATGTCACATAAGTTCACCAATTTTTGTGAAGTTCTGGGTTTTTATTTAGGATTTATAGGCTTTTTAATGTATTTTTCCATGCCCATTTTATAAATGATCCTATTACAGCCATCCAAATGCAAAAGTTCAACTTTTTTTTGATAATTATTGATCTAGAGAGTCCAGAGAATTGTCCTAGACTGGTCTGGTTCCGATCGGGCAAAAAACCTAGGACTAGTTCGCAAAAGTAGGTTTTAAACATATTCATGAATATTTAATGAACGGTTTGATTGACAGAAATGGTTCTTGAGGCAAAGTTGTTCAGCATGAGCAGATATATCAAATGATATGCTTTTTGTGACGATAAGTGTAACACCACGTGATTACAGAGCCAAAAAACTCGTTAGCGCCAACTAGTGGCCGATTTCTTTCAAAATTCTTACAGACCTCTAGGGCCATGAGTCGAACATGCCCATCGAGTTTCGTTCCGATCGGCCTCCGTTAACCTTGTCTAATAGGTGCTCAACTTCATTGGCCAATGGCGGCCATGTTTTTTGAGATACGCCAATGTCCTCATAGACATACATGGCACCTTGGACCAAGACACTGCATACCAATTTTCCAGTCAATCGGACTAACGGTCAGGTGGTTATAGCCCTTTTCATGTTTTTTTCATGTTATAGCGCCACCTAGTGTTCAATCGTCGCGATTTTTTTACTGTGACCCCAGAATGAACCCATACACATGTGTACCGAGTTTGGTGAAGCTATCTTATTTACTTTTTAAGTTATAGCCATTTTAGTAAAATAGGCTCCTCCCACAACGATTATTTTGCGCCCCCTAGCGTCCATGAATCGAAATTTCAACATTTTTTTCGATAATTATTGATCTTCAGACTCCAGAGAACATTTCTGCACTGGTTTGGCTCCGATCGGGCAAAAAACCAGGGACTAGTTCGCAAAAGTAGATTTTCGACAAAATTCAAAATGGCGGAAAATCTATCATGACGGAAATGAAATCGGAGATATACGTTTTGTTCGTCAGGCGTCCAGCTTTCCAATGATATAAGACACTTGAGTCTGCGACATACGGTCTAGGAGTTATGAGCAGTTTCGCGCTTTTGGTTGCTATAGCGCCACCTATGGGCCAATCGGGGTCATAATCTCTGAACCTCTCCTCGATTTTTGTACTACCATCTGGCAAAGTTTCAATGCTCTAGCCCTTACGGTTTGGGCTGCACGATGCGTTTTACGGCAGAATAATAATAATAATAATAATAATAAAAATCAGTACAATTACAATAGGGTTTCAGCACTTCGTGCTTGAACCCCTAATAATAATTAAAGCTGCAAGCAGCATTTATCGGGGTTCAAGCATTTAAGGCCTTTAGGCACATAAGCATTTAAGACATTAAGATTTATTTAGAAAGCTTTTAACCACTGAAATAATAGATGGAAAAGTCCATTTACAGCCAATACAGGCAATTTACCATAGGAAATATGTGTTTTTTAAAGCTTTTTAACAGTTATAGCACCATCTATAGTCCGATCTCCATGAAATTTTGCATGCTTGTTAATGATGTTATGGCACATAAGCTCACCAATTTTCGTGAAGTTCTGAGTTTTTGTTTAGGATTTATAGGCTTTTGAGTGCATTTTGCCACGCCCATTTTCTTTATGACCCAATATACCCATGCGAAAAATGCAAAAGTTCAACTTTTTTTTGATAATTATTGATCTTGAGAGTCCATAGAATTGTCCTAGACTCGTTTGGTTCTGATCGGGCGAAAAACCTAGGACTAGTTCGCAAAAGTAGGTTTTTAACATAATTACGAATATTTAATGAACGGTTTGATTGACAGCAATGGTTCTTGAGGCAAAGTTGTTCAACAAGAGGAGATCTATCAAATGGTATGCATTTTGTGACAATAAGTGTAACACCACGTGATTACAGAGCCATAAAACTCGTTAGCGCCAACTAGTGGCCGATTTCTTTTAAAATTCTTACAGACCTCTAGGGCCATGAGTCGAACATGCCCACCGAGTTTCGTTCCGATAGGCCTCCGTTAACCTTGTCTAATAGGTGCTCAAACTTCATTGGCCGATGGCGGCCATGTTTTTTGAGATACACCAATGTCCTCATAGACATACATGGCACCTTGGACCAAGACACTGCATACCAATTTTCAAGTCAATCGGACTAACGGTCAGGTGGTTATAGCCTGTTTTATGTTTTTTTCATGTTATAGCGCCACCATGTGACCAATCGCCGCGATTTTTTTACCGTGACCTCATATTGACGTCTTACACATGTGTACCAGGTTTGGTTAAAATACCTCTTTTACTTCTGGAGTTATAGCCATTTTAGTAAAATAGGCTCCTCCCACAACGTTAATTTTGCACCCCCTAGCGACCGTGAATCGAAATTTCAACTTTTTTTTGATAATTATTGATATTCAGACTCCAGAGAACAATTCTGCACTGGTTTGGTTCCAATCGGGCAAAAAACCAGGGACTAGTTCGCAAAAGTAGATTTTCGACAAAATTCAAAATGGCGGAAAATCTATCATGGCGGAAATAAAATCGGAGATATACGTTTTGTTCGTCAGGCGTCCAGCTTTCCAATGATATAAGACACTTGAGTCTATGACTTACGGTCTAGGAGTTATGAGCAGTTTCGCGCTTTTGGTTGCTATAGCGCCACCTATGGGCCAATCGGGGTCATAATTTGATAACCTCTCCTCGATTTTTGTACTACCATATGGCAAAGTTTCAAAGCTCTAGCCCTTACGGTTTGGGCTGCACGATGCGTTTTACGGCAGAATAATAATAATAATAATAATAATTAAAGCTGCAAGCAGCATTTAGCGGGGTTCAAGCATTTAGGGTCTTTAAGCACATAAGGCAGTCTAGTGAGTTGTCTGAGTTTTTGTTTAGGATTTACAGGCTTTTGAGTGTTTTTTGCCATACCCATTTTCTAAATGATCCTGTTATGGCTACCCAATGGGTAAAGTTAAAGTTTTTTATATAATTAATAATCTAGAGCTTCCAGAGAATTGTACTGCACTGGTATATTTCCGATCGGGCGAAAAACCTAGGACTAGTTCGCAAAAGTAGGTTTTTAACATAATAGCAAGTATTTAATGAACAAATTGATTGACAGCAGTAGTTCTTGAGGCAAAGTTGTTCAGTATGAGGAGATCTATCAAATGATATGCATCACGTGATTACATAGCCGTAAAACCTGTTAGCGTCAACTAGTGGCTGATTTTTCAAAATTCTTACAGACCTCTAGGGCCACGAGTCGAACATGCCCATCGAGTTTCGTTCTGATCGGCCTCCGTTAAGAGCAAACTAACAGCTTTGAATTAAAATGGTGAGGTATCCTGTTGTAAACATCAACCATGCCTGTTGACAGTTTTGTGGGAAGGGAATGAAAAGTTCTCAAATCCACAGCACAGCCTCAGACATAACATTTATATCCATGATCTGCCATTTTCACTATTGTCCTTGCTTGCTTCTTCACAATACCTGCAGATCTTCTGATGATTCGGCTGTGCAGGTCCACATTAACACTGCCTGGCCTAGAACATGGACTGGAAAATGCAAATTTGGGGGGTATAAATATTAATGATCCTGACTCCAACGTCACAGTCGGTGTTATGGTGGGATTCACTCATTTTTCAGCGGTCTTTTGCAAACAGGAGATTTACACAAGAAGGAGGAAACAATGGTGTTTGAGGCTCACGGTATGTCAGTTCCATGTCCAGAACTCTTATCATTCAACTATGCCAAGATAAATACAGTTTTCAATTGTATGGCACCTGTAAAATAGATGATTAGTAATATAATGCTTACTTGGAGTCTGAAATGGCTTTAACAAAAGAAGAAAAATAGTCTTAGATTTCTGTTCATTCTAATCATGTACAAATAAAGTAGCACAGTAAGATTACATTTATTTGAATGCATTAGTGAGTGTGTGATTGTGCTGTGTGTGCAGCGTGTCAATACTAAAAGTGAAGGTGTAGTTGATATCTTTGGTGATAATATCTGTAGTAATCATAAAAAAAAACACTTAAGAAATAAAGAATTAAAATTACAAATAATATTCTATTAAGATATGAGTTACAATAACATGATTTGCAATAGTAATAATATCAATAATATATGCACAATACACACAGATTAGACTATCAGGTCTGTGTTTTACAAAAACATTAGTATTGCAGCCAATGTGAGTCTGTGGGATTTATAAACAGACAAAATATGATTTGAAATGTTATTTTAATGATTTTATTAAGTTTAAACAATATTTCAAATGGAAAAAAAAATTAAAAATAATATTTTAGTGAGCAGAATGAACCAATGAGTGTTCTTCTTCTGGTGGTTAAAATGTAAATGAAAACAATAATACTTAAACAATAATACTTAATACACTAACCATGCTTGAACACACACATGCACACACATTTTGTTGTAGATGGAGATATTTAAAATAAAAGATAGGTAACAAAATGATAATTGCAAATCTCCTCTGTATAACACCATTTTCAGATTTCAAATTAATCACTGAGAGGCAGAATTGTTCAAACTGAGAGCTCAGTAAAAATGAAGTGATAAACTTTGACAAAACATGACTGTGTTATAATAGGTGATTTTCATGCAAGTAATTTGATATAGTCCAAAAACTAATGCAAAAGCACAGATGAAAATATTTTATTAAGTAGAATGTCCTGCAGAGGGCAGTAGAAGACCACTAATTGACTCACTTTCATTTGAAATACTTTTTTATCCACCAGTAAAACAAAGCAGTTTCTTCATGTTCTTTCCATTAAGCATGCTTACACACACACAGACACACACACAAACCCACACACACACACACACACACACACACACACACACACACACACACACACACACACACACACACACACACACACACACACACACACACACACAAAGACAAATATGTTTTCAATGTTTTTAGGATGTGATATTGTGAAAATATCTTCATCTCCTCATCTTGAACAACTTTGCCTCAAGAATCACTAATGTCAATCAAACCGTTCATAATCATAATAAAAAAAAATAAAATATATACAAATATCATAATAATAAAAAAAACATCATAATAAAAAAGATTGCTTCTTAAAGCATTTGTTTATTTCCAATACTGAAGCGAATTAAAAGATCATGCGTAATCCTGCTGCTCCCTCTAGTGGACAACAGTGGTATTATAGCTTACATTTTACAGTTGAAGTGTTTGAATGAATGGGAATTTGTTTTTTTACTTATATCTCAGGAACCAAAAGGCGAAAAATTCTGAAACTCAGAGCATAGATAGTGCTTGAGGAGCCCTGTTGAATGAGACCATCAATGTGTTTTTGGGCGATTGGGGCTGGGAGTTATGACTGTTATAAGGCATATCTGTTCGGGCTATTATCTCTGGAATGCCCAGGGCAAATAACACCACATTTGAATCGAAGCTAGCCAAGGACGCGCCCTTTCCAACGAGCTCTCACACAATGTTCGGGGTGGTCTGGGTCGGGAGTAATGGCCGTTCAAAATCGGGGGTCCCGCGGATTCGCGATGCGCGGGGGGCGCGCTCCCGAGGCCCGCGACGACACGTTTCGATCAAGAGCCCGGAGAGGTCCTCACCATCAAAATTTGAGCGCGCAACGACTTTCCGTTTTCGAGTTATGAATGGATTTGTATTCGGGGGCGTGGCTTAAATGCCGTTATACTTTCGTTTCATTTCATTCATTTACTTTCGTCCATTTCCATATCTCAGTGTAACACAATTGTCAATAGTAATACTCAATAGATGAGTTTTGACAAAATGTGATTGTAAATGTTAAAATAATGATTTTAAAAAGTCTAAATATGAATTTTATAACAATATTAGGGAGTAGTATGATGAAATGACAGCAGGGGGCAGTAAAATACCACTTATTGGCTTAATATGTCATTATATTCATATAAAATCACCTTTTGAAGAAGTTAAACTTTTTTTCTGATAATTATTGATCTAGAGAGTTCAGAGAATTGTGCTGCACTGGTTTTGAACATTATGATATGAACATTATATGATAAAAGATAGAAGACATCATTTACAGCAAATACAGGCAATTTACCATAGGAAATATATGGTTTTAAAGCGTTTTAACAGTTATAGCGCCAACTATCGTCCGATCTCCATAGAATTTTTCATGCTTGTTAATGATGTTATGTCACATATGCTGACCAATTTTTGTGAAGTTCTGAGTTTTTATTTAGGATTTATAGGCTTTTTAATGTATTTTGACACGCCCGTTTTATAAATGACCCTATTACAGCCATCCAAATGCAAAAGTTCAACTTTTTTTTGATAATTATTGATCTAGAGAGTCCAGAGAATTGTCCTACACTGGTCTGGTTCCGATCGGGCAAAAAACCTAGGACTAGTTCGCAAAAGTAGGTTTTTAACATATTAATGAATAATTAATGAACAGTTTGATTGACAGCAATGGTTCTTGAGGCAAAGTTGTTCAGGATGAGGAGATCTATCAAATGATATGCATATTGTGTGGATATTTGTAACACCACGTGATTACAGAGCCGTAAAACTCGTTAGCGCCAACTAGTGGCCGATTTCTTTCAAAATTCTTACAGACCTTTAGGGCCATGAGCCGAACATGCCCATTGAGTTTCGTTCCGATCGGCCTCCGTTAACCTTGTCTAATAGGTGCTCAAACTTCGTTGGCCGATGGCGGCCATGTTTTTTGAGATACGCCAATGTCCTCATACACATACATGGCACCTTGGACCAAGACACTGCATACCAATTTTCAAGTCAATCGGACTAACGGTCAGGTGGTTATAGCCTGTTTTATGTTTTTTTCATTTTATAGCGCCACCATGAGGCCAATCGTCGCGATTTTTTTACTGTGACCCCAGAGTAAGCTCATACACATGTGTACCAAGTTTGGTGAAGATACCTCATTTACATCGGGAGTTATAGCCATTTTAGTAAAATAGGCCCCTCCCACAACGTACGTTTTGGCGCCCCTTAGCGACCGTGAATCGAAATTTCCACTTTTTTTCGATAATTATTGATATTCAGTCTCCAGAGAACATTTCTGCACTAGTTTGGTTCCAATCGGGCAAAAAACCAGGGACTAGTTCGCAAAAGTAGATTTTTGACAAAATTCAAAATGGCGGAAAATCTATCATGGCGGAAATAAAATCGGAGATATACGTTTTGTTCGTCAGGCATCCAGCTTTCCAATGATATAAGACACTTGAGTCTACGCCATACGGTCTAGGAGTTATGAGCAGTTTCGCGCTTTTGGTTGTTATAGCGCCACCTATGGGCCAATCGGGGTCATAATCTCTGAACCTTTCCTCGATTTTTGTACTACCATCTGTCAAAGTTTCAAAGTTCCAGCTCTTACGGTTTGGGCTGCACGATGCGTTTTACGGCAGAATAATAATAATAATAATAATAATAAAAATCAGCACAATTACAATAGGGTTTCAGCACTTCGTGCTTGAACCCCTAATAAAAATCAGCACAATTACAATAGGGTTTCAGCACTTCGTGCTTGAACCCCTAATAATAATAATAAAAATCAGCACAATTACAATAGGGTTTCAGCACTTCGTGCTTGAACCCCTAATAATTAAAGCTGCAAGCAGCATTTATCGGGGTTCAAGCATTTAAGGCCTTTAAGCACATAAGCATTTAAGACATTAAGTTTTATTTAGAAAGCTTTTAACCACTGAAATAATAGATGGAAAAGTCCATTTACAGCCAATACAGGCAATTTACCATAGGAAATATATGGTTTTCAAACCTTTTTAACAGTTATAGCGCCACCTATGGTCCGATCAACATGAAATTTGGCATGCTTGTTTAGAATATTATGGCACATATGCTCACCAATTTTCGTGAAGTTCTGAGTTTTCGTTTAGGATTTATAAGCTTTTGAGTGCATTTTGCCACGCCCATTTTCTTTATGACCCAATTATAGCCATACGAAAAATTCAAAAGTTCAACTTTTTTTCGATAATTATTGATCTAGAGAGTCCAGAGAATTGTCCTAGACTGGTCTGGTTCCGATCGGGCGAAAAACCAGGGACTAGTTCGCAAAAGTAGGTTTTTAACATATTCGCGAATAATTAATGAACGATTTGATTGACAGCTATGGTTCTTGAGGCAATGTTGTTCAGCATGAGCAGATCTATCAAATGATATGCATTTTGTGACAATAAGTGTAACACCACGTGATTACAGAGCCGTAAAACTCGTTAGCGCCAACTAGTGGCCGATTTCTTTCAAAATTCTTACAGACCTCTAGGGCTATGAGTTGAACATGCCCATCGAGTTTCGTTCCGATCGGCCTCCGTTAACCTTGTCTAATAGGTGCTCAAACTTCATTGGCCGATGGCGGCCATGTTTTTTGAGATACACCAATGTCCTCATAGACATACATGACACCTTGGGCCAAGACACTGCATACCAATTTTCAAGTCAATCGGACTAACGGTCAGGTGGTTAAAGCCTGTTTTATGTTTTTTTCAAGTTATAGCGCCACCATGTGGCCAATCGCCGCGATTTTTTTACTGTGACCTCAGATTGACCTCTTACACATGTGTACCGAGTTTGGTGAAGATACCTCATTTACTTCTGGAGTTATAGCCATTTTAGTAAAATAGGCCCCTCCCACAACATACGTTTTGGCGCCCCTTAGCGTCCGTGAATCGAAATTTCAACTTTTTTTCGATAATTATTGATATTCAGACTCCAGAGAACATTTCTGTACTGGTTTGGTTCTGATCGGGCGAAAAACCTAGGACTAGTTCGCAAAAGTAGGTTTTTGGCAAAATTCAAAATGGCGGAAAATCTATCATGGCGGAAATGAAATCGGAGATATACGTTTTGTTTGTCAGGCATCCAGCTTCCCAATGATATAAGACACTTGAGTCTACGACATACGGTCTAGGAGTTCTGAGCAGTTTCGCGCTTTTGGTTGCTGTAGCGCCACCTATGGGCCGATTTGGCTAAGTCCGTGTATCTGAGTAGCGAGCAATACTACTACCATTTGACCAAGTATCACGTCTCTAGGCCTTACGGTTTTGGCTGCACGATGCGTTTTAGGGAAGAATAATAATAATAATTAAAGCTGCAAGCAGCATTTATCGGGGTTCAAGCAGTTAAGGTCTTTAAGGCATTTAAGCACAAAAGCATCAAAAGTTATTAAGATTTATTTAATAAGCATGTAACCACTGACATAATAGATGGAAAAGACCATTTACAGCCAATACAGGCAATTTACCATGTGATATATATGGTTTTAAAGCTTTTTAACAGTTATAGCGCCACCTATGGTCCGATCTCCATAGAATTGTTTACTGTGACCTCAAATTGAACCCATACACATGTGTACTGAGTTTGGTGAAGATATCTCATTTACTTCTTGAGTTATAGCCATTTTAGTAAAATAGGCTCCTCCCACAACAATTTAGCATATTCTAGTATTATTTACTATGATTCTAGCATGATTTGCCATATTCTAGCATAATTTACCATGATATACTACATTCTAGTATGATTTACCATTGTTTACTGTGATTCTAGCATGGATTACCATAGTTTATCATGATTTATCATAGTTTACCATGATTTATCATAGTTTACCATGATTTACCCTGTTCTAGCATAGTTTACCATGATTTACCATGTTCTAGCATGATTTACCATGATATACCACATTCTAACATGATTTACCATAGTTTATTATGATTTATCATGGCTTACCATGATTTACCCTGTTCTAGCATGATGTACCATGATATACCATGTTCTAGAATGATGTACCAGGATTGTAGTATGATTTACCTTGATACACCACATTCTAGTATTATTTATTATGATTTACCATGTTTTTAGTGTGATTTACCATGATTTACCACATTGCTAGCAATTATGTGAAGTATCAGTAAAAATGAAGTGATAAACTCTGACAAAATATGATTGTGCTACAATAGTAATTGTTATATAAGTGATTTTTAGTGTTTTATTGTTATATAAGTGATTTTTAGTGTCTAATGAATGCAAAAGCATATATGAGTAGACTTCATTAATAAGTAGAATGGCCAGCAGAGGGCAGTAGAAGACCACTTATTGGCTCACTTTCACTTTAAACTTCTTGATTTTCACCATTTTTCTGCACTAAAGCAAACCAGTTTTTCCATTTTAACTCCATAATGCATGTTTACACACACACACACACACACACACACACACACAGACACACACACACACACACACACACACACACACACACACACAAAGACAAATGTTGTTGTTGTTTTTTCAATGCTATTGGGATATGTCATTATGAAAATATATTTGAATGGTCTATAAACATTTCACAAAGTATTTGCAAGCTATTAATCAGATGATTCAGAATTTATTCAGAAACCTAAGACTACACACACACATTATGTTGTAGATGCAGACATTTGAAATGTATGATGTGATCAAACTGTCAATACTAATACTTTAACAGATGGATTTTGACTAAATGTAATTGTAAATGTTAAAATAGTGATTTTATAAAGTCTAAATATAAATTATAGAACAATATGACAAAATGACTATTTTAAACAGCAGGGGGCAGTAAAATACCACTTATTGGCTTAACATGCCATTATAATCATATCATTTTCACCTTTTTAACTGTTATAGAGGCAAATTTTGTCTGATCTGTCTGAAAATTTTCATGCATGTTCAGAGTGATATTTCACATGTTCTGACTTGTTTTTAAGAAGGTCTGAGTCATTCATTAAAGAGATATAGGCTTTTGGGGACACTTGGTAAAGGCTACATTTTGAAGTGACCCTATTATAGCTATCCAAATGAAGTAGTTCAACTTTTTCTGACAATTATTGATCTAGTGAGTCCAGAGAATTGTATTGCACTAGTTTTGAACATTATGATATGAAAATTATATGATCAGAGATGGAAAAGACCATTTACAGTCAATACAGGCAGTTTACCATAGGAAATATATGGTTTTAAAGATTTTTAACAGTTATAGCGCCACCTATCGTCCGATCTCCATGAAATTTTGCATGCTTGTTAATGATGTTATGTCACATAAGTTCACCAATTTTTGTGAAGTTCTGGGTTTTTATTTAGGATTTATAGGCTTTTTAATGTATTTTTCCATGCCCATTTTATAAATGATCCTATTACAGCCATCCAAATGCAAAAGTTCAACTTTTTTTTGATAATTATTGATCTAGAGAGTCCAGAGAATTGTCCTAGACTGGTCTGGTTCCGATCGGGCAAAAAACCTAGGACTAGTTCGCAAAAGTAGGTTTTAGACATATTCATGAATATTTAATGAACGGTTTGATTGACAGAAATGGTTCTTGAGGCAAAGTTGTTCAGCATGAGCAGATATATCAAATGATATGCTTTTTGTGACGATAAGTGTAACACCACGTGATTACAGAGCCAAAAAACTCGTTAGCGCCAACTAGTGGCCGATTTCTTTCAAAATTCTTACAGACCTCTAGGGCCATGAGTCGAACATGCCCATCAAGTTTCGTTCCGATCGGCCTCCGTTAACCTTGTCTAATAGGTGCTCAACTTCATTGGCCAATGGCGGCCATGTTTTTTGAGATACGCCAATGTCCTCATAGACATACATGGCACCTTGGACCAAGACACTGCATACCAATTTTCAAGTCAATCGGACTAACGGTCAGGTGGTTATAGCCCTTTTCATGTTTTTTTCATGTTATAGCGCCACCTAGTGTTCAATCGTCGCGATTTTTTTACTGTGACCCCAGAATGAACCCATACACATGTGTACCGAGTTTGGTGAAGCTATCTTATTTACTTTTTAAGTTATAGCCATTTTAGTAAAATAGGCTCCTCCCACAACGATTATTTTGCGCCCCCTAGCGTCCATGAATCGAAATTTCAACATTTTTTCGATAATTATTGATCTTCAGACTCCAGAGAACATTTCTGCACTGGTTTGGCTCCGATCGGGCAAAAAACCAGGGACTAGTTCGCAAAAGTAGATTTTCGACAAAATTCAAAATGGCGGAAAATCTATCATGACGGAAATGAAATCGGAGATATACGTTTTGTTCGTCAGGCGTCCAGCTTTCCAATGATATAAGACACTTGAGTCTGCGACATACGGTCTAGGAGTTATGAGCAGTTTCGCGCTTTTGGTTGCTATAGCGCCACCTATGGGCCAATCGGGGTCATAATCTCTGAACCTCTCCTCGATTTTTGTACTACCATCTGGCAAAGTTTCAATGCTCTAGCCCTTACGGTTTGGGCTGCACGATGCGTTTTACGGCAGAAGAATAATAATAATAATAATAATTAAAGCTGCAAGCAGCATTTAGCGGGGTTCAAGCATTTAGGGTCTTTAAGCACATAAGGCAGTTTAGTGAGTTGTCTGAGTTTTTGTTTAGGATTTACAGGCTTTTGAGTGTTTTTTGCCATACCCATTTTCTAAATGATCCTGTTATGGCTACCCAATGGGTAAAGTTAAAGTTTTTTATATAATTAATAATAATCTAGAGCTTCCAGAAAATTGTACTGCACTGGTATATTTCCGATCGGGCGAAAAACCTAGGACTAGTTTGCAAAAGTAGGTTTTTAACATAATCGCAAGTATTTAATGAACAAATTGATTGACAGCAGTAGTTCTTGAGGCAAAGTTGTTCAGTATGAGGAGATCTATCAAATGATATGCATCACGTGATTACATAGCCGTAAAACCTGTTAGCGTCAACTAGTGGCTGATTTTTCAAAATTCTTACAGACCTCTAGGGCCACGAGTCGAACATGCCCACCGAGTTTCGTTCTGATCGGCCTCCGTTAAGAGTAAACTAACAGCTTTGAATTAAAATGGTGAGTTTATCCTGTTGTAAACATCAACCATGCCTGTTGACAGTTCTCTTTTGTGGGAAGGGAATGAAAAGTTCTCAAATCCGCAGCACAGCCTCAGACATAACATTTATATCCATGATCTGCCATTTTCACTATTGTCCTTGCTTGCTTCTTCACAATACCTGCAGATCTTCTGATGATTCGGCTGTGCAGGTCCACATTAACACTGCCTGGCCTAGAACATGGACTGGAAAATGCAAATTTGGGGGGTATAAATATTAATGATCCTGACTCCAACGTCACAGTCGGTGTTATGGTGGGATTCACTCATTTTTCAGCGGTCTTTTGCAAACAAGAGATTTACACATGAAGGAGGAAACAATGGTGTTTGAGGCTCACGGTATGTCAGTTCCATGTCCAGAACTCTTATCATTCAACTATGCCAAGATAAATACAGTTTTCAATTGTATGGCACCTTTAAAATAGATGATTAGTAATATAATGCTTACTTGGAGTCTGAAATGGCTTTAACAAAAGAAGAAAAATATTCTTAGATTTCTGTTCATTCTAATCATGTACAAATAAAGTAGCACAATAAGATTACATTTATTTGAATGCATTAGTGAGTGTGTGATTGTGCTGTGTGTGCAGCGTGTCAATACTAAAAGTGAAGGTGTAGTTGATATCTTTGGTGATAATATCTGTAGTAATCATAAAAAAACAATTAAGAAATAAAGAATTAAAATTACAAATAATATTCAATTAAGATATGAGTTACAATAACATGATTTGCAATAGTAATAATATCAATAATATATGCACAATACACACAGATTAGACTATCAGGTCTGTGTTTTACAAAAACATTAGTATTGCAGCCAATGTGAGTCTGTGGGATTTATAAACAGACAAAATATGATTTGAAATGTTATTTTAATGATTTTATTAAGTTTAAACAATATTTCAAATGGAAAAAAAATGAAAAATAATATTTTAGTGAGCAGAATGAACCAATGAGTGTTCTTCTTCTGGTGGTTAAAATGTAAATGAAAACAATAATACTTAAACAATAATACTTAATACACTAACCATGCTTGAACACACACATGCACACACATTTTGTTGTAGATGTAGATATTTAAAATAAAAGATAGGTAACAAAATGATAATTGCAAATCTCCTCTGTATAACACCATTTTCAGATTTCAAATTAATCACTGAGAGGCAGAATTGTTCAAACTGAGAGCTCAGTAAAAATGAAGTGATAAACTTTGACAAAACATGACTGTGTTATAATAGGTGATTTTCATGCAAGTAATTTTATATAGTCCAAAAACTAACGCAAAAGCACAGATGAAAATATTTTATTAAGTAGAATGTCCTGCAGAGGGCAGTAGAAGACCACTAATTGACTCACTTTCATTTGAAAGACTTTTTTTATCCACCAGTAAAACAAAGCAGTTTCTCCATGTTCTTTCCATTAAGCATGCTTACACACACAGACACACACACAAACACAAACACATCCACACACACACACACAAAGACAAATATGTTTTCAATGTTTTTAGGATGTGATATTGTGAAAATATCTTCATCTCCTCATCTTGAACAACTTTGCCTCAAGAATCACTAATGTCAATCAAACCGTTCATAATCATAATAAAAAATAAAATGTATAAAAAATATCATAATAAAAAAAAAAACATCATAATAAAAAAGATTGCTTCTTAAAGCATTTGTTTATTTCCCAATACTGAAGCGAATTAAAAGATCATGCGTAATCCTGCTGCTCCCTCTAGTGGACAACAGTGGTATTATAGCTTACATTTTACAGTTGAAGTGTTTGAATGAATGAATGGGAATTTGTTTTTTTACTTATATCTCAGGAACCAAAAGGCGAAAAATTCTGAAACTCAGAGCATAGATAGTGCTTGAGGAGCCCTGTTGAATGAGACCATCAACGTGTTTTTGGGCGATTGGGGCTGGGAGTTATGATTGTTATAAGGCATATCTGTTCGGGCTATTATCTCTGGAATGCCCAGGGCAAATAACACCACATTTGAATCGAAGCTAGCCAAGGACGCGCCCTTTCCAACGAGCTCTCACACAATGTTCGGGGTGGTCTGGGTCGGGAGTAATGGCCGTTCAAAATCGGGGGTCCCGCGGATTCGCGATGCGCGGGGGGCGCGCTCCCGAGGCCCGCGACGACACGTTTCGATCAAGAGCCCAGAGAGGTCCTCACCATCAAAATTTGAGCGCGCAACGACTTTCCGTTTTCGAGTTATGAATGAATTTGTATTCGGGGGCGTGGCTTAAATGCCGTTACTTTCGTTTCATTTCATTCATTTACTTTCGTCCATTTCCATATCTCAGTGTAACACAATTGTCAATAGTAATACTCAATAGATGAGTTTTGACAAAATGTGATTGTAAATGTTAAAATAATGATTTTATAAAGTCTAAATATGAATTTTATAACAATATTAGGGAGTAGTATGATGAAATGACAGCAGGGGGCAGTAAAATACCACTTATTGGCTTAATATGTCATTATATTCATATAAAATCACCTTTTGAAGAAGTTAAACTTTTTTTCTGATAATTATTGATCTAGAGAGTTCAGAGAATTGTGCTGCACTGGTTTTGAACATTATGATATGAACATTATATGATGATAGAAGACACCATTTACAGCAAATACAGGCAATTTACCATAGGAAATATATGGTTTTAAAGCGTTTTAACAGTTATAGCGCCACCTATGCTCCGATCTCCATAAAAATGTCCATGCTTCTTTAGCATGTTCTGACACATATGCTCATCAATTTTTGTGAAGTTCTGAGTTTTCATTTAGGATTTATAGGCTTTTTAGTGTATTTTGCCACGCCCATTTTCTAAATGACCCTATTACAGCCATCCAAATGCAAAAGTTCAACTTTTTTTCGATAATTATTGATCTAGAGAGTCCAGAGAATTACCCTAGACTGGTCTGGTTCCGATCGGGCGAAAAACCTAGGACTAGTTCGCAAAAGTAGGTTTTTAACATATTCGCGAATAATTAATGAACGGTTTGATTGACAGCAATAGTTCTTGGGGCAAAGTTGTTCAGCATGAGCAGATCTATCAAATGATATGCATTTTGTGACAATAAGTGTAACACCACGTGATTACAGAGCCATTAAACTCGTTAGCGCCAACTAGTGGCCGATTTCTTTCAAAATTCTTACAGACCTCTAGGGGCTTGAGCCGAACATGCCCACTGAGTTTCGTTCTGATTGGCCTCCGTTAACCTTGTCTAATAGGTGCTCAAACTTCATTGGCCGATGGCGGCCATGTTTTTCGAGATACACCAATGTCCTCATAGACATACATGGCACCTTGGACCAAGACACTGCATACCAATTTTCAAGTCAATCGGACAAACGGTCAGGTGGTTATAGCCTGTTTTATGTTTTTTTAATGTTATAGCGCCACCATGTGGCTAATCACCGCTATTTCTTTACTGTGACCTTAAATTGACCTCTTACACATGTGTACCAAGTTTGGTGAAGATAACTCATTTACTTCTGGAGTTATAGCCATTTTAGTAAAACTTGCTCCGCCTCCTTCGAACGTTTTGGCGCCCCTTAGCGACCGTGAATCAAAATTTAAACTTTTTTTTAATAATTATTGATATTCAGACTCCAGAGAACATTTCTGCACTTGTTTGGTTCCGATCGGACAAAAAACCTAGGACTAGTTCGCAAAAGTAGGTTTTGGACAAAATCCAAAATGGCGGAAAATTTGCATACCGGAAAGGAAATCCTTGAGGCCTTTTTTGTTCGGCTTGAGCCAAGGATTCCAATGATATAAGACACTTGAGTCTGTGACAAAGGGTTGGTGAGATTTAAGCAAAAATATGCCATTTTTTTGGTTTTTGCACTGTAGCGCCACCTATTGGCCAATCTGGCTCATATTTTGATAACCTCTCCTCGATTTTTGTACTACCATATGGCAAAGTTTCAAGTCTCTAGCACTTATGGTTTGGGCTGCACGATGCGTTTTACGGCAGAAGAAAAATAATAATAATAAAAATCCTTACAATTACAATAGGGTTTCAGCACTTCGTGCTTGAACCCCTAAAAATCAGTACAATTACAATAGGGTTTCAGCACTTCGTGCTTGAACCCCTAATTAAAGCTGCAAGCAGCATTTATCGGGGTTCAAGCAGTTAAGGCCTTTAAGGCATTTAAGCACAAAAGCATCAAAAGTTATTAAGATTTATTTAGCAAGCATGTAACCACTGACATAATATATGGAAAATACCATTTACAGCCAATACAGGCAATTTGCCATGGGATATATATGGTTTTAAAGCTTTTTAACAGTTATAGCGCCACCTATGGTCCGATCTCCATAAAATTGTTTACTGTGACCTCAAATTGAACCCATACACATGTGTACTGAGTTTGGTGAAGATATCTCATTTACTTCTTGAGTTATAGCCATTTGAGTAAAATAGGCTCCTCCCACAACGATTTGCCACATTCTAGAATTATTTAATATGATTCTAGCATGATTTACTATCATATACCATGTTCCAGAATGATTTATTAGGATTCTAGCATGATTTACCTTGATACACCTCATTTCAGTATTATTTACTATGATTTACAATGTTTCTAGCATGATTAACCACATTACTAGCAATTATGTGAAGTGTCAGTGCAAATGAGGTGATGAACACTGACAAAATATTATTGTGTTATAATAGTTAGTTATATACGTGATTTTTAGTGTGTGTCCAAGTATGAATGCAAAAGCACATGTAAAATATTTCATTATTAAGTAGAATGGCCAGCAGAGGGCAGTAGAAGACCACTTATTGGCTCACTTTCACTTTAAACCAGTTTTCTGCACTAAAGCAAACCAGTTTTTCCATGTTAACTCAATGCATGCTTACACACACACACACACACACACACACACACACACACACACACACAAACACACACACACACACACACACACACACACACACACACACACACATACACACACAGCATAGTTAACCATGATTTACCATGATATACCACGTTCTAGTATTATTTACCAGGAGATAAACGACAATCTAGTATTATTTACTTTGATTTACCATGTTTCTAGCCTGATTTATCACATTACTAGCAATTATTTGAAGTGTCAGTGCAAATAAAGTGGTTAACACTGACAAAATATGATTGTGTTATAATAGTTATTGCTATATAAGTGATTTTTTTAGTGTGTATTCAAGTATGAATGCAAGCACATGTTGAAATATTTCATTAATAAGTAGAATGGCCAGCAGAGGGCAGTAGAAGACCACTTATTGGCTCACTTTCACTTTAAACCAGTTTTCTGCACTAAAGCAAACCAGTTTATCCATGTTAACTCAATGCATGCTTACACACACACACACACACACACACACACACACACACACACACACACACACACAGCATAGTTAACCATGATTTACCATGATTTACCACATTACTAGCAATTATTTGAAGTGTCAGTGCACATAAAGTGATTAACACTGACAAAATATGATTATGTTATAATAGTTATAGCTATATAAGTGATTTTTAGTGTGTATTCAAGTATAAATGCAAGCACATGTGGAAAAATTTAATTAATAAGTAGAATGGCCAGCAGAGGGCAGTAGAAGACCACTTATTGGCTCACTTTCACTTTAAACCTCATGATTTTGACCAGTTTTCTGCACTAAAGCAAACCAGTGTTTCCATGTTAACTCAATAATGCATACTTGCTACATATGCTACACACACACACACACACACACACACACACACACACACAAATGTTTCAGTGATATTGGTGTCACATTCACCTTCATCACATTCACCTTCTGTCTTCATCACATTCACCATCTGTCGTCATCACCTGCACCTGCTCCTCATCACCCTCCTCATCATCACCTGCTCCTCATCATCATAACCGTCACCTGTTGTCCTTGTCTTGATCTGTGTATTTAAGTTCCCCTCTCATCCATTATCATTGTCGGTTATTGTTTGTGCACTAGCACTCTGTTATGTTTGTTTTCATGTTGGAAAATAAAACCTTTGTTATATTTGTACCACACACACACACACACACACACACACACACACACACACACACACACACACACACACACACACACACACACACACACACACACACACACACACACACACCATCATTTATCATGATTTACCATGGCTGATACCAATACCAATATGAGAAAATGACCATTTTAAACAGCAGGGGGCAGTAAAATACCACTTATTGGCTTAACATGCCATTAATTCATATCATTTTCATCTTTTTAACTGTTATAGAGGCAAATTTTGTCCGATCTGTCTGAAAATTTTCATGCTTGTTCAGGGTGATATTTCACACGTTCTGACTTGTTTTTAAGAAGGTCTGAGCATTGATTAAAGAGATATAGGCTTTCGGGGACACTTGGTAAAGGCCAGATTTTGAAGTGAACCTATTATAGCTATCCAAATGAAGTAGTTCAACTTTTTCTGACAATTATTGATCTAGTGAGTCCAGAGAATTGTATTGCACTAGTTTTGAACATTATGATATGAAAATTATATGATCAGAGATGGAAAAGACCATTTACAGTCAATACAGGCAGTTTACCATAGGAAATATATGGTTTTAAAGCTTTTTAACAGTTATAGCGCCACCTATCGTCCGATCTCCATAGAATTTTGCATGCTTGTTAATGATGTTATGTCACATAAGTTCACCAATTTTTGTGAAGTTCTGAGTTTTTATTTAGGATTTATAGGCTTTTTAATGTATTTTGACACGCCCATTTTATAAATTACCCTATTACAGCCATCCAAATGCAAAAGTTCAAATTTTTTTTGATAATTATTGATCTAGAGAGTCCAGAGAATTGTCCTAGACTGGTCTGGTTCCGATCGGGCAAAAAACCTAGGACTAGTTCGCAAAAGTAGGTTTTAGACATATTCATGAATATTTAATGAACGGTTTGATTGACAGAAATGGTTCTTGAGGCAAAGTTGTTCAGCATGAGCAGATATATCAAATGATATGCTTTTTGTGACGATAAGTGTAACACCACGTGATTACAGAGCCAAAAAACTCGTTAGCGCCAACTAGTGGCCGATTTCTTTCAAAATTCTTAAAGACCTCTAGGGCCATGAGTCGAACATGCCCATCGAGTTTTCTTTCCGATCGGCCTCCATTAACCTTGTCTAATAGGTGCTCAACTTCATTGGCCAATGGCGGCCATGTTTTTTGAGATACGCCAATGTCCTCATAGACATACATGGCACCTTGGACCAAGACACTGCATACCAATTTTCAAGTCAATCGGACTAACGGTCAGGTGGTTATAGCCCTTTTCATGTTTTTTTCATGTTATAGCGCCACCTAGTGTTCAATCGTCGCGATTTTTTTACTGTGACCCCAGAATGAACCCATACACATGTGTACCGAGTTTGGTGAAGCTATCTTATTTACTTTTTAAGTTATAGCCATTTTAGTAAAATAGGCTCCTCCCACAACGATTATTTTGCGCCCCCTAGCGTCCATGAATCGAAATTTCAACATTTTTTCGATAATTATTGATCTTCAGACTCCAGAGAACATGTCTGCACTGGTTTGGCTCCGATCGGGCAAAAAACCAGGGACTAGTTCGCAAAAGTAGATTTTCGACAAAATTCAAAATGGCGGAAAATCTATCGTGACGGAAATGAAATCGGAGATATACGTTTTGTTCGTCAGGCGTCCAGCTTTCCAATGATATAAGACACTTGAGTCTACGACATAAGGTCTAGGAGTTATGAGCAGTTTTGCGCTTTTGGTTGCTATAGCGCCACCTATGGGCCAATCGGGGTCATAATCTCTGAACCTCTCCTCGATTTTTGTACTACCATCTGGCAAAGTTTCAATGCTCTAGCCCTTACGGTTTGGGCTGCACGATGCGTTTTACGGCAGAAGAATAATAATAATAATTAAAGCTGCAAGCAGCATTTATCGGGGTTCAAGCAGTTAAGGCCTTTAAGGCATTTAAGCACAAAAGCATCAAAAGTTATTAAGATTTATTTAGCAAGCATGTAACCACTGACATAATAGATGGAAAAGACCATTTACAGCCAATACAGGCAATTTGCCATGGGATATATATGGTTTTAAAGCTTTTTAACAGTTATAGCGCCACCTATGGTCCGATCTCCATAAAATTGTTTACTGTGACCTCAAATTGAACCCATACACATGTGTACTGAGTTTGGTGAAGATATCTCATTTACTTCTTGAGTTATAGCCATTTGAGTAAAATAGGCTCCTCCCACGACGATTTGCCACATTCTAGAATTATTTAATATGATTCTAGCATGATTTACTATCATATACCATGTTCCAGAATGATTTATTAGGATTCTAGCATGATTTACCTTGATACACCTCATTTCAGTATTATTTACTATGATTTACAATGTTTCTAGCATGATTAACCACATTACTAGCAATTATGTGAAGTGTCAGTGCAAATGAGGTGATGAACACTGACAAAATATTATTGTGTTATAATAGTTAGTTATATACGTGATTTTTAGTGTGTGTCCAAGTATGAATGCAAAAGCACATGTAAAATATTTCATTATTAAGTTGAATGGCCAGCAGAGGGCACTAGAAGACCACTTATTGGCTCACTTTCACTTTAAACCAGTTTTCTGCACTAAAGCAAACCAGTTTTTCCATGTTAACTCAATGCATGCTTACACACACACACACACACACACACACACACACACACACACACACACACATACACACACAGCATAGTTAACCATGATTTACCATGATATACCACGTTCTAGTATTATTTACCAGGAGATAAACGACAATCTAGTATTATTTACTTTGATTTACCATGTTTCTAGCCTGATTTATCACATTACTAGCAATTATTTGAAGTGTCAGTGCAAATAAAGTGATTAACACTGACAAAATATGATTGTGTTATAATAGTTATTGCTATATAAGTGATTTTTAGTGTGTATTCAAGTATAAATGCAAGCACATGTGGAAAAATTTAATTAATAAGTAGAAGGGCCAGCAGAGGGCAGTAGAAGACCACTTATTGGCTCACTTTCACTTTAAACCTCATGATTTTGACCAGTTTTCTGCACTAAAGCAAACCAGTGTTTCCATGTTAACTCAATAATGCATACTTGCTACATATGCTACACACAATAATGCTACACACACACACACACACACACACACACACACACACACACACACACACACACACACACACAAATGTTTCAGTGATATTGGTGTCACATTCACCTTCATCACATTCACCTTCTGTCTTCATCACATTCACCATCTGTCGTCATCACCTGCACCTGCTCCTCATCACCCTCCTCATCATCACCTGCACCTCATCATCATAACCGTCACCTGTTGTCCTTGTCTTGATCTGTGTATTTAAGTTCCCCTCTCATCCATTATCATTGTCGGTTATTGTTTGTGCACTAGCACTCTGTTATGTTTGTTTTCATGTTGGAAAATAAAACCTTTGTTATATTTGTACCACACACACACACACACACACACACACACACACACACACACACACACACACACACACACACACCATCATTTATCATGATTTACCATGGCTGATACCAATACCAATATGAGAAAATGACTATTTTAAACAGCAGGGGGCAGTAAAATACCACTTATTGGCTTAACATGCCATTAAATCATATCATTTTCACCTTTTTAACTGTTATAGAGGCAAATTTTGTCCGATCTGTCTGAAAATTTTCATGCTTGTTCAGGGTGATATTTCACACGTTCTGACTTGTTTTTAAGAAGGTCTGAGCATTGATTAAAGAGATATAGGCTTTCGGGGACACTTGGTAAAGGCCAGATTTTGAAGTGAACCTATTATAGCTATCCAAATGAAGTAGTTCAACTTTTTCTGACAATTATTGATCTAGTGAGTCCAGAGAATTGTATTGCACTAGTTTTGAACATTATGATATGAAAATTATATGATCAGACATGGAAAAGACCATTTACAGCCAATACAGGCAGTTTACCATAGGAAATATATGGTTTTAAAGCTTTTTAACAGTTATAGCGCCAACTATTGTCCAATCTCCATAAAATTTTGCAAGCTTGTTTGTGATGTTATGACACATATGCTCACCAATTTTTGTGAAGTTCTGAGTTTTCATTTAGGATTTATAGGCTTTTGAGTGTATTTTGCCACACCCATTTTATAAATGACCCTATTACAGCCATACAAATACAAAAGTTAAACTTTTTTTTGATAATTATTGATCTAGAGAGTCCATAGAATTGTCCTAGACTGGTCTGGTTCCGATCGGGCGAAAAACCAGGGACTAGTTCGCAAAAGTAGGTTTTTAACATATTCATGAATATTTAATGAACGGTTTGATTGACAGCAATGGTTCTAGAGGCAAAGTTGTTCAGCATGAGCAGATCTATCAAATGATATGCATTTTGTGACAATATATCTAACACCACGTGATTACAGAGCCATAAAACTCGTTAGCGCCAACTAGTGGCCGATTTCTTTCAAAATTCTTACAGACCTCTAGGGCCATGAGTCGAACATGCCCACCGAGTTTCGTTCCGATCGGCCTCCGTTAACCTTGTCTAATAGGTGCTCAACTTCATTGGCCAATGGCGGCCATGTTTTTTGAGATACACCAATGTCCTCATAGACATACATGGCACCTTGGACCAAGACACTGCATACCAATTTTCAAGTCAATCGGACTAACGGTCAGGTGGTTATAGCCTGTTTTATGTTTTTTTCATGTTATAGCGCCACCATGTGGCCAATCGCCGCGATTTTTTTACCGTGTCCTCAGATTGATCTCTTACATACGTGTACCAAGTTTGGTGAAAATACCTCATTTACTTCTGGAGTTATAGCCATTTTAGTAAAATAGGCTCCGCCCACAACGTTAATTTTGCGCCCCCTAGCGACCCTGAATCGAAATTTCAACTTTTTTTCGATAATTATTGATCTTCAGTCTCCAGAGAACAATTCTGCACTGGTTTGGTTCCGATCGAGCAAAAAACCAGGGACTAGTTCGCAAAAGTAGGTTTTCGACAAAATTCAAAATGGCGGAAAATCTATCATGACGGAAATGAAATCGGAGATATACGTTTTGTTCGTCAGACGACCAGCTTTCCAATGATATAAGACACTTGTGTCTACGACATACGGTCCAGGAGTTATGACCACTTTCGCGCTTTTGGTTGTTATAGCGCCACCTATGGGCCAATCGAGGTCATAATTTGATAACCTCTCCTCGATTTTTGTACTACCATCTGGCAAAGTTTCAAAGCTCTAGCCCTTACGGTTTGGGCTGCACGATGCGTTTTACGGCAGAATAATAATAATAATAATAATTAAAGCTGCAAGCAGCATTTATCGGGGTTCAAGCATTTAAGGCCTTTAGGCACATAAGCATTTAAGACATTAAGATTTATTTAGAAAGCTTTTAACCACTGAAATAATAGATGGAAAAGTCCATTTACAGCAAATACAGGCAATTTACCATAGGAAATATGTGTTTTTTAAAGCTTTTTAACAGTTATAGCACCATCTATAGTCCGATCTCCATGAAATTTTGCATGCTTGTTAATGATGTTATGGCACATAAGCTCACCAATTTTCGTGAAGTTCTGAGTTTTTGTTTAGGATTTATAGGCTTTTGAGTGCATTTTGCCACGCCCATTTTCTTTATGACCCAATATACCCATGCGAAAAATGCAAAAGTTCAACTTTTTTTTGATAATTATTGATCTTGAGAGTCCATAGAATTGTCCTAGACTCGTTTGGTTCTGATCGGGCGAAAAACCTAGGACTAGTTCGCAAAAGTAGGTTTTTAACATAATTACGAATATTTAATGAACGGTTTGATTGACAGCAATGGTTCTTGAGGCAAAGTTGTTCAACAAGAGGAGATCTATCAAATGGTATGCATTTTGTGACAATAAGTGTAACACCACGTGATTACAGAGCCATAAAACTCGTTAGCGCCAACTAGTGGCCGATTTCTTTTAAAATTCTTACAGACCTCTAGGGCCATGAGTCGAACATGCCCACCGAGTTTCGTTCCGATAGGCCTCCGTTAACCTTGTCTAATAGGTGCTCAAACTTCATTGGCCGATGGCGGCCATGTTTTTTGAGATACACCAATGTCCTCATAGACATACATGGCACCTTGGACCAAGACACTGCATACCAATTTTCAAGTCAATCGGACTAACGGTCAGGTGGTTATAGCCTGTTTTATGTTTTTTTCATGTTATAGCGCCACCATGTGACCAATCGCCGCGATTTTTTTACCGTGACCTCATATTGACGTCTTACACATGTGTACCAGGTTTGGTTAAAATACCTCTTTTACTTCTGGAGTTATAGCCATTTTAGTAAAATAGGCTCCTCCCACAACGTTAATTTTGCACCCCCTAGCGACCGTGAATCGAAATTTCAACTTTTTTTTGATAATTATTGATATTCAGACTCCAGAGAACAATTCTGCACTGGTTTGGTTCCGATCGGGCAAAAAACCAGGGACTAGTTCGCAAAAGTAGATTTTCGACAAAATTCAAAATGGCGGAAAATCTATCATGGCGGAAATAAAATCGGAGATATACGTTTTGTTCGTCAGGCGTCCAGCTTTCCAATGATATAAGACACTTGAGTCTATGACTTACGGTCTAGGAATTATGAGCAGTTTCGCGCTTTTGGTTGCTATAGCGCCACCTATGGGCCAATCGGGGTCATAATTTGATAACCTCTCCTCGATTTTTGTACTACCATATGGCAAAGTTTCAAAGCTCTAGCCCTTACGGTTTGGGCTGCACGATGCGTTTTACGGCAGAATAATAATAATAATAATAATAATAAAAATCAGCACAATTACAATAGGGTTTCAGCACTTCGTGCTTGAACCCCTAATTAAAGCTGCAAGCAGCATTTATCGGGGTTCAAGCATTTAAGGCCTTTAGGCACATAAGCATTTAAGACATTAAGATTTATTTAGAAAGCTTTTAACCACTGAAATAATAGATGGAAAAGTCCATTTACAGCCAATACAGGCAATTTACCATAGGAAATATGTGTTTTTTAAAGCTTTTTAACAGTTATAGCACCATCTATAGTCCGATCTCCATGAAATTTTGCATGCTTGTTAATGATGTTATGGCACATAAGCTCACCAATTTTCGTGAAGTTCTGAGTTTTCGTTTAGGATTTATAGGCTTTTGAGTGCATTTTGCCACGCCCATTTTCTTTATGACCCAATATACCCATGCGAAAAATGCAAAAGTTCAACTTTTTTTTGATAATTATTGATCTTGAGAGTCCATAGAATTGTCCTAGACTCGTTTGGTTCTGATCGGGCGAAAAACCTAGGACTAGTTCGCAAAAGTAGGTTTTTAACATAATTACGAATATTTAATGAACGGTTTGATTGACAGCAATGGTTCTTGAGGCAAAGTTGTTCAACAAGAGGAGATCTATCAAATGGTATGCATTTTGTGACAATAAGTGTAACACCACGTGATTACAGAGCCATAAAACTCGTTAGCGCCAACTAGTGGCCGATTTCTTTTAAAATTCTTACAGACCTCTAGGGCCATGAGTCGAACATGCCCACCGAGTTTCGTTCCGATAGGCCTCCGTTAACCTTGTCTAATAGGTGCTCAAACTTCATTGGCCGATGGCGGCCATGTTTTTTGAGATACACCAATGTCCTCATAGACATACATGGCACCTTGGACCAAGACACTGCATACCAATTTTCAAGTCAATCGGACTAACGGTCAGGTGGTTATAGCCTGTTTTATGTTTTTTTCATGTTATAGCGCCACCATGTGACCAATCGCCGCGATTTTTTTACCGTGACCTCATATTGACGTCTTACACATGTGTACCAGGTTTGGTTAAAATACCTCTTTTACTTCTGGAGTTATAGCCATTTTAGTAAAATAGGCTCCTCCCACAACGTTAATTTTGCACCCCCTAGCGACCGTGAATCGAAATTTCAACTTTTTTTTGATAATTATTGATATTCAGACTCCAGAGAACAATTCTGCACTGGTTTGGTTCCGATCGGGCAAAAAACCAGGGACTAGTTCGCAAAAGTAGATTTTCGACAAAATTCAAAATGGCGGAAAATCTATCATGGCGGAAATAAAATCGGAGATATACGTTTTGTTCGTCAGGCGTCCAGCTTTCCAATGATATAAGACACTTGAGTCTATGACTTACGGTCTAGGAGTTATGAGCAGTTTCGCGCTTTTGGTTGCTATAGCGCCACCTATGGGCCAATCGGGGTCATAATTTGATAACCTCTCCTCGATTTTTGTACTACCATATGGCAAAGTTTCAAAGCTCTAGCCCTTACGGTTTGGGCTGCACGATGCGTTTTACGGCAGAATAATAATAATAATAATAATAATAATTAAAGCTGCAAGCAGCATTTATCGGGGTTCAAGCAGTTAAGGCCTTTAAGGCATTTAAGCACAAAAGCATCAAAAGTTATTAAGATTTATTTAGCAAGCATGTAACCACTGACATAATAGATGGAAAATACCATTTACAGCCAATACAGGCAATTTGCCATGGGATATATATGGTTTTAAAGCTTTTTAACAGTTATAGCGCCACCTATGGTCCGATCTCCATAAAATTGTTTACTGTGACCTCAAATTGAACCCATACACATGTGTACTGAGTTTGGTGAAGATATCTCATTTACTTCTTGAGTTATAGCCATTTGAGTAAAATAGGCTCCTCCCACAACGATTTGCCACATTCTAGAATTATTTAATATGATTCTAGCATGATTTACTATCATATACCATGTTCCAGAATGATTTATTAGGATTCTAGCATGATTTACCTTGATACACCTCATTTCAGTATTGACTGAACACTGACAAAATATTATTGTGTTATAATAGTTAGTTATATACGTGATTTTTAGTGTGTGTCCAAGTATGAATGCAAAAGCACATGTAAAATATTTCATTATTAAGTAGAATGGCCAGCAGAGGGCAGTAGAAGACCACTTATTGGCTCACTTTCACTTTAAACCAGTTTTCTGCACTAAAGCAAACCAGTTTTTCCATGTTAACTCAATGCATGCTTACACACACACACACACACACACACACACACACACACACACACACACACACAAACACACACACACACACACACACACACACACACACACACACACACACACACATACACACACAGCATAGTTAACCATGATTTACCATGATATACCACGTTCTAGTATTATTTACCAGGAGATAAACGACAATCTAGTATTATTTACTTTGATTTACCATGTTTCTAGCCTGATTTATCACATTACTAGCAATTATTTGAAGTGTCAGTGCAAATAAAGTGGTTAACACTGACAAAATATGATTGTGTTATAATAGTTATTGCTATATAAGTGATTTTTTTAGTGTGTATTCAAGTATGAATGCAAGCACATGTTGAAATATTTCATTAATAAGTAGAATGGCCAGCAGAGGGCAGTAGAAGACCACTTATTGGCTCACTTTCACTTTAAACCAGTTTTCTGCACTAAAGCAAACCAGTTTATCCATGTTAACTCAATGCATGCTTACACACACACACACACACACACACACACACACACACACACACACACACACACACACACAGCATAGTTAACCATGATTTACCATGATTTACCACATTACTAGCAATTATTTGAAGTGTCAGTGCAAATAAAGTGATTAACACTGACAAAATATGATTATGTTATAATAGTTATTGCTATATAAGTGATTTTTAGTGTGTATTCAAGTATAAATGCAAGCACATGTGGAAAAATTTAATTAATAAGTAGAATGGCCAGCAGAGGGCAGTAGAAGACCACTTATTGGCTCACTTTCACTTTAAACCTCATGATTTTGACCAGTTTTCTGCACTAAAGCAAACCAGTGTTTCCATGTTAACTCAATAATGCATACTTGCTACATATGCTACACACAATAATGCTACACACACACACACACACACACACACAAATGTTTCAGTGATATTGGTGTCACATTCACCTTCATCACATTCACCTTCTGTCTTCATCACATTCACCATCTGTCGTCATCACCTGCACCTGCTCCTCATCACCCTCCTCATCATCACCTGCTCCTCATCATCATAACCGTCACCTGTTGTCCTTGTCTTGATCTGTGTATTTAAGTTCCCCTCTCATCCATTATCATTGTCGGTTATTGTTTGTGCACTAGCACTCTGTTATGTTTGTTTTCATGTTGGAAAATAAAACCTTTGTTATATTTGTACCACACACACACACACACACACACACACACACACACACACACACACACACACACACACACACACACACACACACACACACACACACACACACACACACCATCATTTATCATGATTTACCATGGCTGATACCAATACCAATATGAGAAAATGACCATTTTAAACAGCAGGGGGCAGTAAAATACCACTTATTGGCTTAACATGCCATTAATTCATATCATTTTCACCTTTTTAACTGTTATAGAGGCAAATTTTGTCCGATCTGTCTGAAAATTTTCATGCTTGTTCAGGGTGATATTTCACACGTTCTGACTTGTTTTTAAGAAGGTCTGAGCATTGATTAAAGAGATATAGGCTTTCGGGGACACTTGGTAAAGGCCAGATTTTGAAGTGAACCTATTATAGCTATCCAAATGAAGTAGTTCAACTTTTTCTGACAATTATTGATCTAGTGAGTCCAGAGAATTGTATTGCACTAGTTTTGAACATTATGATATGAAAATTATATGATCAGAGATGGAAAAGACCATTTACAGCCAATACAGGCAGTTTACCATAGGAAATATATGATTTTAAAGCTTTTTAACAGTTATAGCGCCACCTATCGTCCGATCTCCATAGAATTTTTCATGCTTGTTAATGATGTTATGTCACATATGCTGACCAATTTTTGTGAAGTTCTGAGTTTTTATTTAGGATTTATAGGCTTTTTAATGTATTTTGACACGCCGATTTTATAAATTACCCTATTACAGCCATCCAAATGCAAAAGTTCAACTTTTTTTTGATAATTATTGATCTAGACAGTCCAGAGAATTGTCCTAGACTGGTCTGGTTCCGATCGGGCAAAAAACCTAGGACTAGTTCGCAAAAGTAGGTTTTTAACATATTAATGAATAATTAATGAACAGTTTGATTGACAGCAATGGTTCTTGAGGCAAAGTTGTTCAGGATGAGGAGATCTATCAAATGATATGCATATTGTGTGGATATTTGTAACACCACGTGATTACAGAGCCGTAAAACTCGTTAGCGCCAACTAGTGGCCGATTTCTTTCAAAATTCTTACAGACCTTTAGGGCCATGAGCCAAACATGCCCATTGAGTTTCGTTCCGATCGGCCTCCGTTAACCTTGTCTAATAGGTGCTCAAACTTCGTTGGCCAATGGCGGCCATGTTTTTTGAGATACGCCAATGTCCTCATACACATACATGGCACCTTGGACCAAGACACTGCATACCAATTTTCAAGTCAATCGGACTAACGGTCAGGTGGTTATAGCCCTTTTCATGTTTTTTTCATGTTATAGCGCCACCTAGTGTTCAATCGTCGCGATTTTTTTACTGTGACCCCAGAATGAACCCATACACATGTGTACCGAGTTTGGTGAAGCTATCTTATTTACTTTTTAAGTTATAGCCATTTTAGTAAAATAGGCTCCTCCCACAACGATTATTTTGCGCCCCCTAGCGTCCATGAATCGAAATTTCAACATTTTTTCGATAATTATTGATCTTCAGACTCCAGAGAACATTTCTGCACTGGTTTGGCTCCGATCGGGCAAAAAACCAGGGACTAGTTCGCAAAAGTAGATTTTCGACAAAATTCAAAATGGCGGAAAATCTATCATGACGGAAATGAAATCGAAGATATACGTTTTGTTCGTCAGGCGTCCAGCTTTCCAATGATATAAGACACTTGAGTCTGCGACATACGGTCTAGGAGTTATGAGCAGTTTCGCGCTTTTGGTTGCTATAGCGCCACCTATGGGCCAATCGGGGTCATAATCTCTGAACCTCTCCTCGATTTTTGTACTACCATCTGGCAAAGTTTCAATGCTCTAGCCCTTACGGTTTGGGCTGCACGATGCGTTTTACGGCAGAAGAATAATAATAATAATAATAAAAATCAGTACAATTACAATAGGGTTTCAGCACTTCGTGCTTGAACCCCTAAAAATCAGCACAATTACAATAGGGTTTCAGCACTTCGTGCTTGAACCCCTAATAATTAAAGCTGCAAGCAGCATTTATCGGGGTTCAAGCAATTAAGGCCTTTAAGGCCTTTAAGCATAAAAGCATCAAAAGTTATTAAGATTTATTTAGCAAGCATGTAACTACTGACATAATAGATGAAAAAGACCATTTATCCTAGGAAATATATGGTTTTAAAGCTTTTTAACAGTTATAGCGCCACCTTTGGTCCGATCTCCATAAAATTTGGCATGCTTGTTAATGATGTTATTTCACATATGTTCACCAATTTTTGTGAAGTTCTGAGTTTTTATTTATTATTTATAGGTTTTTTTATTTATTTTGCCCCGCCCATTTTATAAATGACCCTATTACAGCCATCCAAATGCAAAAGTTCAACTTTTTTTTGATAATTATTGATCTAGAGAGTCCAGAGAATTGTCCTAGACTGGTCTGGTTCCGATCGGGCGAAAAACCAGGGACTAGTTCGCAAAAGTAGGTTTTTAACATAATTACGAATATTTAATGAACGGTTTGATTGACAGCAATAGTTCTTGAGGCAAAGTTGTTCAGCATGAGCAGATCTATCAAATGATATGCATTTTGTGACAATAAGTGTAACACCACGTGATTACAGAGCCATTAAACTCGTTAGCGCCAACTAGTGGCCGATTTCTTTCAAAATTCTTACAGACCTCTAGGGGCTTGAGCCGAACATGCCCACTGAGTTTCGTTCTGATTGGCCTCCGTTAACCTTGTCTAATAGGTGCTCAAACTTCATTGGCCGATGGCGGCCATGTTTTTCGAGATACACCAATGTCCTCATAGACATACATGGCACCTTGGACCAAGACACTGCATACCAATTTTCAAGTCAATCGGACAAACGGTCAGGTGGTCATAGCCTGTTTTATGTTTTTTTAATGTTATAGCGCCACCATGTGGCTAATCACCGCGATTTCTTTACTGTGACCTTAGATTGACCTCTTACACAAGTGTACCAAGTTTGGTGAAGATAACTCATTTACTTCTGGAGTTATAGCCATTTTAGTAAAACTAGCTCCGCCTCCTTCGAACGTTTTGGCGCTCCTTAGCGACCGTGAATCAAAATTTAAACTTTTTTTTAATAATTATTGATATTCAGACTCCAGAGAACATTTCTGCACTTGTTTGGTTCCGATCGGACAAAAAACCTAGGACTAGTTCGCAAAAGTAGGTTTTGGACAAAATCCAAAATGGCGGAAAATTTGCATACCGGAAAGGAAATCCTTGAGGCCTTTTTTGTTCGGCTTGAGTCAAGGATTCCAATGATATAAGACACTTGAGTCTGTGACAAAGGGTTGGTGAGATTTAAGCAAAAATATGCAATTTTTTTGGTTTTTGCACTGTAGCGCCACCTATTGGCCAATCTGGCTCATATTTTGATAACCTCTCCTCGATTTTTGTACTACCATATGGCAAAGTTTCAAGTCTCTAGCACTTACGGTTTGGGCTGCACGATGCGTTTTACGGCAGAAGAAAAATAATAATAATAATTAAAGCTGCAAGCAGCATTTATCGGGGTTCAAGCATTTAAGGCCTTTAAGCACATAAGCATTTAAGACATTAAGTTTTATTTAGAAAGCTTTTAACCACTGAAATAATAGATGGAAAAGTCCATTTACAGCCAATACAGGCAATTTACCATAGGAAATATATGGTTTTAAAGCCTTTTGACTGTTATAGTGCTATCTTTGGTCCGATCTCCATAAAATTTTGCATGCTTGTTAATGATGTTATGTCACATATGCTCACCAATTTTTGTGAAGTTCTGAGTTTTCATTTAGGGTTTATAGGCTTTTTAGTGCATTTTGCCACGCCCCTTTTATAAATAACCCTATTACAGCCATCCTAATGCAAAAGTTTAACTTTTTTTTGATAATTATTGATCTAGAGTGTCCAGAGAATTGTCCTAGACTGGTCTGGTTCCGATCGGGCAAAAAACCTAGGACTAGTTCGCAAAAGTAGGTTTTTAACATATTCGTAAATATTTATTGAACGGTTTGATTGACATTAATGGTTCTTGAGGCAAAGTTGTTCAACATGAGGAGGTCTATCAAATGATATGCATTTTGTGACGAAATTTGTTACACCACGTGATTACCGAGCCTTAAAACTCGTTAGCGCCAACTAGTGGCCGATTTCTTTCAAAATTCTTACAGACCTCTAGGGGCTTGAGCCGAACATGCCCACCGAGTTTCGTTCCGATCGCACTTCGTTAACCTTCTTTTAATAGGTGCTCAAAACTCATTGGCCAATGGCGGCCATGTTTTTCGAGATACGCCAATATCCTTTTAGACATACATGGCCCCTTGGGCCAAGACACTGCATACCAAATTTCAAGTCAATCGGACTAACGGGCAGGTGTATATACGTTTTTTTTGTTTTATAGCGCCACCATGTGGCCAATCGACGCAATTTTTTTACTGTGACCTCAAATTGACCTCTTACACACGTTTAGCAAGTTTGGTGAAGTTTACTGAATTACTTCTTGAGTTATAGCCATTTTAGTAAAATAGGCTCCTCCCACAACGTTAATTTTGCACCCCCTAGCGACCGTGAATCGAAATTTCAACTTTTTTTCGATAATTATTGATCTTCAGACTCCACAGAACAATTCTGCACTGGTTTGGTTCCGATCGGGCAAAAAACCAGGGACTAGTTCGCAAAAGTAGGTTTTCGACAAAATTCAAAATGGCGGAAAATCTATCATGGCGGAAATAAAATCGGAGATATACGTTTTGTTCGTCAGGCGTCCTGCTTTCCACTGATATAAGACACTTGAGTCTATGACTTACGGTCTAGGAGTTATGAGCAGTTTCGCGCTTTTGGTTGCTATAGCGCCACCTATGGGCCAATCGGGCTCATAATTTGATAACCTCTCCTCGATTTTTGTACTACCATCTGGCAAAGTTTCAAAGCTCCAGCTCTTACGGTTTGGGCTGCACGATGCGTTTTAGCGGAGAAGAAAAATAATAATAATAATAAAAATTAAAGCTGCAAGCAGCATTTATCGGGGTTCAAGCATTTAAGGCCTTTAGGCACATAAGCATTTAAGACATTAAGATTTATTTAGAAAGCTTTTAACCACTGAAATAATAGATGGAAAAGTCCATTTACAGCCAATACAGGCAATTTACCATAGGAAATATGTGTTTTTTAAAGCTTTTTAACAGTTATAGCACCATCTATAGTCCGATCTCCATGAAATTTTGCATGCTTGTTAATGATGTTATGGCACATAAGCTCACCAATTTTCGTGAAGTTCTGAGTTTTTGTTTAGGATTTATAGGCTTTTGAGTGCATTTTGCCACGCCCATTTTCTTTATGACCCAATATACCCATGCGAAAAATGCAAAAGTTCAACTTTTTTTTGATAATTATTGATCTTGAGAGTCCATAGAATTGTCCTAGACTCGTTTGGTTCTGATCGGGCGAAAAACCTAGGACTAGTTCGCAAAAGTAGGTTTTTAACATAATTACGAATATTTAATGAACGGTTTGATTGACAGCAATGGTTCTTGAGGCAAAGTTGTTCAACAAGAGGAGATCTATCAAATGGTATGCATTTTGTGACAATAAGTGTAACACCACGTGATTACAGAGCCATAAAACTCGTTAGCGCCAACTAGTGGCCGATTTCTTTTAAAATTCTTACAGACCTCTAGGGCCATGAGTCGAACATGCCCACCGAGTTTCGTTCCGATAGGCCTCCGTTAACCTTATCTAATAGGTGCTCAAACTTCATTGGCCGATGGCGGCCATGTTTTTTGAGATACACCAATGTCCTCATAGACATACATGGCACCTTGGACCAAGACACTGCATACCAATTTTCAAGTCAATCGGACTAACGGTCAGGTGGTTATAGCCTGTTTTATGTTTTTTTCATGTTATAGCGCCACCATGTGGCCAATCGCCGCGATTTTTTTACCGTGACCTCATATTGACGTCTTACACATGTGTACCAGGTTTGGTTAAAATACCTCTTTTACTTCTGGAGTTATAGCCATTTTAGTAAAATAGGCTCCTCCCACAACGTTAATTTTGCACCCCCTAGCGACCGTGAATCGAAATTTCAACTTTTTTTTGATAATTATTGATATTCAGACTCCAGAGAACAATTCTGCACTGGTTTGGTTCCGATCGGGCAAAAAACCAGGGACTAGTTCGCAAAAGTAGATTTTCGACAAAATTCAAAATGGCGGAAAATCTATAATGGCGGAAATAAAATCGGAGATATACGTTTTGTTCGTCAGGCGTCCAGCTTTCCAATGATATAAGACACTTGAGTCTATGACTTACGGTCTAGGAGTTATGAGCAGTTTCGCGCTTTTGGTTGCTATAGCGCCACCTATGGGCCAATCGGGGTCATAATTTGATAACCTCTCCTCGATTTTTGTACTACCATATGGCAAAGTTTCAAAGCTCTAGCCCTTACGGTTTGGGCTGCACGATGCGTTTTACGGCAGAATAATAATAATAATAATAATAATAAAAATCAGCACAATTACAATAGGGTTTCAGCACTTCGTGCTTGAACCCCTAATCAGTACAATTACAATAGGGTTTCAGCACTTCGTGCTTGAACCCCTAAAAATCCTTACAATTACAATAGGGTTTCAGCACTTCGTGCTTGAACCCCTAATAAAAATCAGTACAATTACAATAGGGTTTCAGCACTTCGTGCTTGAACCCCTAATTAAAGCTGCAAGCAGCATTTATCGGGGTTCAAGCAGTTAAGGCCTTTAAGGCATTTAAGCACAAAAGCATCAAAAGTTATTAAGATTTATTTAGGAAGCATGTAACCACTGACATAATAGATGGAAAAGACCATTTACAGCCAATACAGGCAATTTGCCATGGGATATATATGGTTTTAAAGCTTTTTAACAGTTATAGCGCCACCTATGGTCCGATCTCCATAAAATTGTTTACTGTGACCTCAAATTGAACCCATACACATGTGTACTGAGTTTGGTGAAGATATCTCATTTACTTCTTGAGTTATAGCCATTTGAGTAAAATAGGCTCCTCCCACAACGATTTGCCACATTCTAGAATTATTTAATATGATTCTAGCATGATTTACTATCATATACCATGTTCCAGAATGATTTATTAGGATTCTAGCATGATTTACCTTGATACACCTCATTTCAGTATTATTTACTATGATTTACAATGTTTCTAGCATGATTAACCACATTACTAGCAATTATGTGAAGTGTCAGTGCAAATGAGGTGATGAACACTGACAAAATATTATTGTGTTATAATAGTTAGTTATATACGTGATTTTTGTGTGTGTGTCCAAGTATGAATGCAAAAGCACATGTAAAATATTTCATTATTAAGTAGAATGGCCAGCAGAGGGCACTAGAAGACCACTTATTGGCTCACTTTCACTTTAAACCAGTTTTCTGCACTAAAGCAAACCAGTTTTTCCATGTTAACTCAATGCATGCTTACACACACACACACACACACACACACACACACACACACACACACACACACACACAGCATAGTTAACCATGATTTACCATGATATACCACGTTCTAGTATTATTTACCAGGAGATAAACGACAATCTAGTATTATTTACTTTGATTTACCATGTTTCTAGCCTGATTTATCACATTACTAGCAATTATTTGAAGTGTCAGTGCAAATAAAGTGATTAACACTGACAAAATATGATTGTGTTATAATGGTTATTGCTATATAAGTGATTTTTTTAGTGTGTATTCAAGTATGAATGCAAGCACATGTTGAAATATTTCATTAATAAGTAGAATGGCCTGCAGAGGGCAGTAGAAGACCACTTATTGGCTCACTTTCACTTTAAACCAGTTTTCTGCACTAAAGCAAACCAGTTTATCCATGTTAACTCAATGCATGCTTACACACACACACACACACACACACACACACACACACACAGCATAGTTAACCATGATTTACCACATTACTAGCAATTATTTGAAGTGTCAGTGCAAATAAAGTGATTAACACTGACAAAATATGATTGTGTTATAATAGTTATTGCTATATAAGTGATTTTTAGTGTGTATTCAAGTATAAATGCAAGCACATGTGGAAAAATTTAATTAATAAGTAGAATGGCCAGCAGAGGGCAGTAGAAGACCACTTATTGGCTCACTTTCACTTTAAACCTCATGATTTTGACCAGTTTTCTGCACTAAAGCAAACCAGTGTTTCCATGTTAACTCAATAATGCATACTTGCTACATATGCTACACACAATAATGCTACACACACACACACACACACACACACACACACACACACACACACACACACACACACACACACACACACACACACACACACACACAAATGTTTCAGTGATATTGGTGTCACATTCACCTTCATCACATTCACCTTCTGTCTTCATCACATTCACCATCTGTCGTCATCACCTGCACCTGCTCCTCATCACCCTCCTCATCATCACCTGCTCCTCATCATCATAACCGTCACCTGTTGTCCTTGTCTTGATCTGTGTATTTAAGTTCCCCTCTCATCCATTATCATTGTCGGTTATTGTTTGTGCACTAGCACTCTGTTATGTTTGTTTTCATGTTGGAAAATAAAACCTTTGTTATATTTGTACCACACACACACACACACACACACACACACACACACACACACACACACACACACACACACACACACACACACACACACACACACACACACACACACACACACACACACACACACACATCATTTATCATGATTTACCATGGCTGATACCAATACCAATATGAGAAAATGACTATTTTAAACAGCAGGGGGCAGTAAAATACCACTTATTGGCTTAACATGCCATTAATTCATATCATTTTCACCTTTTTAACTGTTATAGAGGCAAATTTTGTCCGATCTGTCTGAAAATTTTCATGCTTGTTCAGGGTGATATTTCACACGTTCTGACTTGTTTTTAAGAAGGTCTGAGCATTGATTAAAGAGATATAGGCTTTCGGGGACACTTGGTAAAGGCCAGATTTTGAAGTGAACCTATTATAGCTATCCAAATGAAGTAGTTCAACTTTCTGACAATTATTGATCTAGTGAGTCCAGAGAATTGTATTGCACTAGTTTTTTAACATTATGATATGAAAATTATATGATCAGAGATGGAAAATACCATTTACAGCCAATACAGGCAGTTTACCATAGGAAATATATGATTTTAAAGCTTTTTAACAGTTATAGCGCCACCTATCGTCCGATCTCCATAGAATTTTTCATGCTTGTTAATGATGTTATGTCACATATGCTGACCAATTTTTGTGAAGTTCTGAGTTTTTATTTAGGATTTATAGGCTTTTTAATGTATTTTGACACGCCCATTTTATAAATTACCCTATTACAGCCATCCAAATGCAAAAGTACAACTTTTTTTTGATAATTATTGATCCAGACAGTCCAGAGAATTGTCCTAGACTGGTCTGGTTCCGATCGGGCAAAAAACCTAGGACTAGTTCGCAAAAGTAGGTTTTTAACATATTCATGAATATTTAATGAACTGTTTGATTGACAGCAATGGTTCTAGAGGCAAAGTTGGTCAGCATGAGCAGATCTATCATATGATATGCATTTTGTGACGATAAGTGTAACACCACGTGATTACAGAGCCATAAAACTCGTTAGCGCCAACTAGTGGCCGATTTCTTTCAAAATTCTTACAGACCTCTAGGGGCTTGAGCCGAACATGCCCACTGAGTTTTGTTCCGATCGGCCTCCGTTAACCTTGTCTAATAGGTGCTCAAACTTCATTGGCCGATAGCGGCCATGTTTTTTGAGATAAACCAATGTCCTCATAGGCATACATGGCACCTTGGACCAAGACACTGCATACCAATTTTCAAGTCAATCGGACTAACGGTCAGGTGGTTATAGCCTGTTTTATGTTTTTTTCATATTATAGCGCCACCATGAGGCCAATCACCGCGATTTTTTTACTGTGACCTCAACTTGAGCTCATACATATGTGTACCGAGTTTGGTGAAAATATCTCATTTCGTTCACGAGTTATAGCCATTTTTGTATAATTAGCTCCACCTCCTGCGAACGTTTTGATGCCCCTTAGCAACCGTGGATCGAAATTTTAACTTTTTTTCGATAATTATTGATAGTCAGACTCCTGTGAATATTTCTGCACTGGTTTGGTTCCGATCGGGCGAAAAACCAGGGACTAGTTCGCAAAAGTAGGTTTTGGACAAAATCCAAAATGGCGGAAAAATTTGCATACCGGAAATGAAATCCTTGAGGCCTTTTTTGTTCGGCTTGACCCAAGGATTCCAAAGATATAAGACACTTGAGTCTGTGACAAAGGGTTGATGAGATTTAAGCAAAAATATGCAATTTTTTTGTTTTTTGCACTGTAGCGCCACCTATTGGCCAATCTAGCTCATATTCTCTGAACCTCTCCTCGATTTTTGTACTACCTTCTGGCCAAGTTTCAAGTCTCTAGCACTTACGGTTTAGGCTGCACGATGCGTTTTACGGCGGAATAATAATAATAATTAAAGCTGCAAGCAGCATTTATCGGGGTTCAAGCAGTTAAGGCCTTTAAGGCATTTAAGCACAAAAGCATCAAAAGTCATTAAGATTTATTTAGCAAGCATGTAACCACTGACATAATAGATGGAAAAGACCATTTACAGCCAATACAGGCAAATTGCCATGGGATATATATGGTTTTAAAGCTTTTTAACAGTTATAGCGCCACCTATGGTCCGATCTCCATAAAATTGTTTACTGTGACCTCAAATTGAACCCATACACATGTGTACTGAGTTTGGTGAAGATATCTCATTTACTTCTTGAGTTATAGCCATTTGAGTAAAATAGGCTCCTCCCACAACGATTTGCCACATTCTAGAATTATTTAATATGATTCTAGCATGATTTACTATCATATACCATGTTCCAGAATGATTTATTAGGATTCTAGCATGATTTACCTTGATACACCTCATTTCAGTATTATTTACTATGATTTACAATGTTTCTAGCATGATTAACCACATTACTAGCAATTATGTGAAGTGTCAGTGCAAATGAGGTGATGAACACTGACAAAATATTATTGTGTTATAATAGTTAGTTATATACGTGATTTTTAGTGTGTCCAAGTATGAATGCAAAAGCACATGTAAAATATTTCATTATTAAGTAGAATGGCCAGCAGAGGGCACTAGAAGACCACTTATTGGCTCACTTTCACTTTAAACCAGTTTTCTGCACTAAAGCAAACCAGTTTTTCCATGTTAACTCAATGCATGCTTACACACACACACACACACACACACACACACACACACACACACACACACACACACACAGCATAGTTAACCATGATTTACCATGATATACCACGTTCTAGTATTATTTACCAGGAGATAAACGACAATCTAGTATTATTTACTTTGATTTACCATGTTTCTAGCCTGATTTATCACATTACTAGCAATTATTTGAAGTGTCAGTGCAAATAAAGTGATTAACACTGACAAAATATGATTGTGTTATAATAGTTATTGCTATATAAGTGATTTTTTTAGTGTGTATTCAAGTATGAATGCAAGCACATGTTGAAATATTTCATTAATAAGTAGAATGGCCAGCAGAGGGCAGTAGAAGACCACTTATTGGCTCACTTTCACTTTAAACCAGTTTTCTGCACTAAAGCAAACCAGTTTATCCATGTTAACTCAATGCATGCTTACACACACACACACACACACACACACACACACACACACACACACAGCATAGTTAACCATGATTTACCATGATATACCACGTTCTAGTATTATTTACCAGGAGATAAACGTCAATCTAGTATTATTTACTTTGATTTACCATGTTTCTAGCCTGATTTATCACATTACTAGCAATTATTTGAAGTGTCAGTGCAAATAAAGTGATTAACACTGACAAAATATGATTGTGTTATAATAGTTATTGCTATATAAGTGATTTTTAGTGTGTATTCAAGTATAAATGCAAGCACATGTGGAAAAATTTAATTAATAAGTAGAATGGCCAGCAGAGGGCAGTAGAAGACCACTTATTGGCTCACTTTCACTTTAAACCTCATGATTTTGACCAGTTTTCTGCACTAAAGCAAACCAGTGTTTCCATGTTAACTCAATAATGCATACTTGCTACATATGCTACACACAATAATGCTACACACACACACACACACACACACACACACACACACACACACACACACACACACACACACACAAATGTTTCAGTGATATTGGTGTCTCATTCACCTTCATCACATTCACCTTCTGTCTTCATCACATTCACCATCTGTCGTCATCACCTGCACCTGCTCCTCATCACCCTCCTCATCATCACCTGCTCCTCATCATCATAACCGTCACCTGTTGTCCTCGTCTTGATCTGTGTATTTAAGTTCCCCTCTCATCCATTATCATTGTCGGTTATTGTTTGTGCACTAGCACTCTGTTATGTTTGTTTTCATGTTGGAAAATAAAACCTTTGTTATATTTGTACCACACACACACACACACACACACACACACACACACACACACACACACACACACACACACACACACACACCATCATTTATCATGATTTACCATGGCTGATACCAATACCAATATGAGACAATGACTATTTTAAACAGCAGGGGGCAGTAAAATACCACTTATTGGCTTAACATGCCATTAATTCATATCATTTTCACCTTTTTAACTGTTATAGAGGCAAATTTTGTCCGATCTGTCTGAAAATTTTCATGCTTGTTCAGGGTGATATTTCACACGTTCTGACTTGTTTTTAAGAAGGTCTGAGCATTGATTAAAGAGATATAGGCTTTCGGGGACACTTGGTAAAGGCCAGATTTTGAAGTGAACCTATTATAGCTACAAATGAAGTAGTTCAACTTTTTCTGACAATTATTGATCTAGTGAGTCCAGAGAATTGTATTGCACTAGTTTTGAACATTATGATGTGAAAATTATATGATCAGAGATGGAAAAGACCATTTACAGCCAATACAGGCAGTTTACCATAGGAAATATATGATTTTAAAGCTTTTTAACAGTTATAGCGCCACCTATCGTCCGATCTCCATAGAATTTTTCATGCTTGTTAATGATGTTATGTCACATATGCTGACCAATTTTTGTGAAGTTCTGAGTTTTTATTTAGGATTTATAGGCTTTTTAATGTATTTTGACACGCCCATTTTATAAATTACCCTATTACAGCCATCCAAATGCAAAAGTTCAACTTTTTTTTGATAATTATTGATCTAGAGAGTCCAGAGAATTGTCCTAGACTGGTCTGGTTCCAATCGGGCAAAAAACCTAGGACTAGTTCGCAAAAGTAGGTTTTTAACATATTAATGAATAATTAATGAACAGTTTGATTGACAGCAATGGTTCTTGAGGCAAAGTTGTTCAGGATGAGGAGATCTATCAAATGATATGCATATTGTGTGGATATTTGTAACACCACGTGATTACAGAGCCGTAAAACTCGTTAGCGCCAACTAGTGGCCGATTTCTTTCAAAATTCTTACAGACCTTTAGGGCCATGAGCCGAACATGCCCATTGAGTTTCGTTCCGATCGGCCTCCGTTAACCTTGTCTAATAGGTGCTCAAACTTCGTTGGCCGATGGCGGCCATGTTTTTTGAGATACGCCAATGTCCTCATACACATACATGGCACCTTGGACCAAGACACTGCATACCAATTTTCAAGTCAATCGGACTAACGGTCAGGTGGTTATAGCCTGTTTTATGTTTTTTTCATTTTATAGCGCCACCATGAGGCCAATCGTCGCGATTTTTTTACTGTGACCCCAGATTGAACTCATACACATGTGTACCAAGTTTGGTGAAGATACCTCATTTACATCGGGAGTTATAGCCATTTTAGTAAAATAGGCCCCTCCCACAACGTACGTTTTGGCGCCCCTTAGCGACCGTGAATCGAAATTTCCACTTTTTTTCGATAATTATTGATATTCAGACTCCAGAGAACATTTCTGCACTGGTTTGGTTCCAATCGGGCAAAAAACCAGGGACTAGTTCGCAAAAGTAGGTTTTTGACAAAATTCAAAATGGCGGAAAATCTATCATGGCGGAAATGAAATCGGAGATATACGTTTTGTTCGTCAGGCATCCAGCTTTCCAATGATATAAGACACTTGAGTCTACGACATACGGTCTAGGAGTTATGAACAGTTTCGCGCTTTTGGTTGCTATAGCGCCACCTATGGGCCAATCGGGGTCATAATCTCTGAACCTTTCCTCGATTTTTGTACTACCATCTGTCAAAGTTTCAAAGTTCCAGCTCTTACGGTTTGGGCTGCACGATGCGTTTTACGGCGGAATAATAATAATAATAATAATTAAAGCTGCAAGCAGCATTTAGCGGGGTTCAAGCATTTAGGGTCTTTAAGCACATAAGGCAGTCTAGTGAGTTGTCTGAGTTTTTGTTTAGGATTTACAGGCTTTTGAGTGTTTTTTGCCATACCCATTTTCTAAATGATCCTGTTATGGCTACCCAATGGGTAAAGTTAAAGTTTTTTATATAATTAATAATCTAGAGCTTCCAGAGAATTGTACTGCACTGGTATATTTCCGATCGGGCGAAAAACCTAGGACTAGTTCGCAAAAGTAGGTTTTTAACATAATAGCAAGTATTTAATGAACAAATTGATTGACAGCAGTAGTTCTTGAGGCAAAGTTGTTCAGTATGAGGAGATCTATCAAATGATATGCATCACGTGATTACATAGCCGTAAAACCTGTTAGCGTCAACTAGTGGCTGATTTTTCAAAATTCTTACAGACCTCTAGGGCCACGAGTCGAACATGCCCATCGAGTTTCGTTCTGATCGGCCTCCGTTAAGAGCAAACTAACAGCTTTGAATTAAAATGGTGAGGTATCCTGTTGTAAACATCAACCATGCCTGTTGACAGTTTTGTGGGAAGGGAATGAAAAGTTCTCAAATCCACAGCACAGCCTCAGACATAACATTTATATCCATGATCTGCCATTTTCACTATTGTCCTTGCTTGCTTCTTCACAATACCTGCAGATCTTCTGATGATTCGGCTGTGCAGGTCCACATTAACACTGCCTGGCCTAGAACATGGACTGGAAAATGCAAATTTGGGGGGTATAAATATTAATGATCCTGACTCCAACGTCACAGTCGGTGTTATGGTGGGATTCACTCATTTTTCAGCGGTCTTTTGCAAACAGGAGATTTACACAAGAAGGAGGAAACAATGGTGTTTGAGGCTCACGGTATGTCAGTTCCATGTCCAGAACTCTTATCATTCAACTATGCCAAGATAAATACAGTTTTCAATTGTATGGCACCTGTAAAATAGATGATTAGTAATATAATGCTTACTTGGAGTCTGAAATGGCTTTAACAAAAGAAGAAAAATAGTCTTAGATTTCTGTTCATTCTAATCATGTACAAATAAAGTAGCACAGTAAGATTACATTTATTTGAATGCATTAGTGAGTGTGTGATTGTGCTGTGTGTGCAGCGTGTCAATACTAAAAGTGAAGGTGTAGTTGATATCTTTGGTGATAATATCTGTAGTAATCATAAAAAAAAACACTTAAGAAATAAAGAATTAAAATTACAAATAATATTCTATTAAGATATGAGTTACAATAACATGATTTGCAATAGTAATAATATCAATAATATATGCACAATACACACAGATTAGACTATCAGGTCTGTGTTTTACAAAAACATTAGTATTGCAGCCAATGTGAGTCTGTGGGATTTATAAACAGACAAAATATGATTTGAAATGTTATTTTAATGATTTTATTAAGTTTAAACAATATTTCAAATGGAAAAAAAAATTAAAAATAATATTTTAGTGAGCAGAATGAACCAATGAGTGTTCTTCTTCTGGTGGTTAAAATGTAAATGAAAACAATAATACTTAAACAATAATACTTAATACACTAACCATGCTTGAACACACACATGCACACACATTTTGTTGTAGATGGAGATATTTAAAATAAAAGATAGGTAACAAAATGATAATTGCAAATCTCCTCTGTATAACACCATTTTCAGATTTCAAATTAATCACTGAGAGGCAGAATTGTTCAAACTGAGAGCTCAGTAAAAATGAAGTGATAAACTTTGACAAAACATGACTGTGTTATAATAGGTGATTTTCATGCAAGTAATTTGATATAGTCCAAAAACTAATGCAAAAGCACAGATGAAAATATTTTATTAAGTAGAATGTCCTGCAGAGGGCAGTAGAAGACCACTAATTGACTCACTTTCATTTGAAATACTTTTTTATCCACCAGTAAAACAAAGCAGTTTCTTCATGTTCTTTCCATTAAGCATGCTTACACACACACAGACACACACACAAACCCACACACACACACACACACACACACACACACACACACACACACACACACACACACACACAAAGACAAATATGTTTTCAATGTTTTTAGGATGTGATATTGTGAAAATATCTTCATCTCCTCATCTTGAACAACTTTGCCTCAAGAATCACTAATGTCAATCAAACCGTTCATAATCATAATAAAAAAAAATAAAATATATACAAATATCATAATAATAAAAAAAACATCATAATAAAAAAGATTGCTTCTTAAAGCATTTGTTTATTTCCAATACTGAAGCGAATTAAAAGATCATGCGTAATCCTGCTGCTCCCTCTAGTGGACAACAGTGGTATTATAGCTTACATTTTACAGTTGAAGTGTTTGAATGAATGGGAATTTGTTTTTTTACTTATATCTCAGGAACCAAAAGGCGAAAAATTCTGAAACTCAGAGCATAGATAGTGCTTGAGGAGCCCTGTTGAATGAGACCATCAATGTGTTTTTGGGCGATTGGGGCTGGGAGTTATGACTGTTATAAGGCATATCTGTTCGGGCTATTATCTCTGGAATGCCCAGGGCAAATAACACCACATTTGAATCGAAGCTAGCCAAGGACGCGCCCTTTCCAACGAGCTCTCACACAATGTTCGGGGTGGTCTGGGTCGGGAGTAATGGCCGTTCAAAATCGGGGGTCCCGCGGATTCGCGATGCGCGGGGGGCGCGCTCCCGAGGCCCGCGACGACACGTTTCGATCAAGAGCCCGGAGAGGTCCTCACCATCAAAATTTGAGCGCGCAACGACTTTCCGTTTTCGAGTTATGAATGGATTTGTATTCGGGGGCGTGGCTTAAATGCCGTTATACTTTCGTTTCATTTCATTCATTTACTTTCGTCCATTTCCATATCTCAGTGTAACACAATTGTCAATAGTAATACTCAATAGATGAGTTTTGACAAAATGTGATTGTAAATGTTAAAATAATGATTTTAAAAAGTCTAAATATGAATTTTATAACAATATTAGGGAGTAGTATGATGAAATGACAGCAGGGGGCAGTAAAATACCACTTATTGGCTTAATATGTCATTATATTCATATAAAATCACCTTTTGAAGAAGTTAAACTTTTTTTCTGATAATTATTGATCTAGAGAGTTCAGAGAATTGTGCTGCACTGGTTTTGAACATTATGATATGAACATTATATGATAAAAGATAGAAGACATCATTTACAGCAAATACAGGCAATTTACCATAGGAAATATATGGTTTTAAAGCGTTTTAACAGTTATAGCGCCAACTATCGTCCGATCTCCATAGAATTTTTCATGCTTGTTAATGATGTTATGTCACATATGCTGACCAATTTTTGTGAAGTTCTGAGTTTTTATTTAGGATTTATAGGCTTTTTAATGTATTTTGACACGCCCGTTTTATAAATGACCCTATTACAGCCATCCAAATGCAAAAGTTCAACTTTTTTTTGATAATTATTGATCTAGAGAGTCCAGAGAATTGTCCTACACTGGTCTGGTTCCGATCGGGCAAAAAACCTAGGACTAGTTCGCAAAAGTAGGTTTTTAACATATTAATGAATAATTAATGAACAGTTTGATTGACAGCAATGGTTCTTGAGGCAAAGTTGTTCAGGATGAGGAGATCTATCAAATGATATGCATATTGTGTGGATATTTGTAACACCACGTGATTACAGAGCCGTAAAACTCGTTAGCGCCAACTAGTGGCCGATTTCTTTCAAAATTCTTACAGACCTTTAGGGCCATGAGCCGAACATGCCCATTGAGTTTCGTTCCGATCGGCCTCCGTTAACCTTGTCTAATAGGTGCTCAAACTTCGTTGGCCGATGGCGGCCATGTTTTTTGAGATACGCCAATGTCCTCATACACATACATGGCACCTTGGACCAAGACACTGCATACCAATTTTCAAGTCAATCGGACTAACGGTCAGGTGGTTATAGCCTGTTTTATGTTTTTTTCATTTTATAGCGCCACCATGAGGCCAATCGTCGCGATTTTTTTACTGTGACCCCAGAGTAAGCTCATACACATGTGTACCAAGTTTGGTGAAGATACCTCATTTACATCGGGAGTTATAGCCATTTTAGTAAAATAGGCCCCTCCCACAACGTACGTTTTGGCGCCCCTTAGCGACCGTGAATCGAAATTTCCACTTTTTTTCGATAATTATTGATATTCAGTCTCCAGAGAACATTTCTGCACTAGTTTGGTTCCAATCGGGCAAAAAACCAGGGACTAGTTCGCAAAAGTAGATTTTTGACAAAATTCAAAATGGCGGAAAATCTATCATGGCGGAAATAAAATCGGAGATATACGTTTTGTTCGTCAGGCATCCAGCTTTCCAATGATATAAGACACTTGAGTCTACGCCATACGGTCTAGGAGTTATGAGCAGTTTCGCGCTTTTGGTTGTTATAGCGCCACCTATGGGCCAATCGGGGTCATAATCTCTGAACCTTTCCTCGATTTTTGTACTACCATCTGTCAAAGTTTCAAAGTTCCAGCTCTTACGGTTTGGGCTGCACGATGCGTTTTACGGCAGAATAATAATAATAATAATAATTAAAGCTGCAAGCAGCATTTATCGGGGTTCAAGCAGTTAAGGTCTTTAAGGCATTTAAGCACAAAAGCATCAAAAGTTATTAAGATTTATTTAATAAGCATGTAACCACTGACATAATAGATGGAAAAGACCATTTACAGCCAATACAGGCAATTTACCATGTGATATATATGGTTTTAAAGCTTTTTAACAGTTATAGCGCCACCTATGGTCCGATCTCCATAGAATTGTTTACTGTGACCTCAAATTGAACCCATACACATGTGTACTGAGTTTGGTGAAGATATCTCATTTACTTCTTGAGTTATAGCCATTTTAGTAAAATAGGCTCCTCCCACAACAATTTAGCATATTCTAGTATTATTTACTATGATTCTAGCATGATTTGCCATATTCTAGCATAATTTACCATGATATACTACATTCTAGTATGATTTACCATTGTTTACTGTGATTCTAGCATGGATTACCATAGTTTATCATGATTTATCATAGTTTACCATGATTTATCATAGTTTACCATGATTTACCCTGTTCTAGCATAGTTTACCATGATTTACCATGTTCTAGCATGATTTACCATGATATACCACATTCTAACATGATTTACCATAGTTTATTATGATTTATCATGGCTTACCATGATTTACCCTGTTCTAGCATGATGTACCATGATATACCATGTTCTAGAATGATGTACCAGGATTGTAGTATGATTTACCTTGATACACCACATTCTAGTATTATTTATTATGATTTACCATGTTTTTAGTGTGATTTACCATGATTTACCACATTGCTAGCAATTATGTGAAGTATCAGTAAAAATGAAGTGATAAACTCTGACAAAATATGATTGTGCTACAATAGTAATTGTTATATAAGTGATTTTTAGTGTTTTATTGTTATATAAGTGATTTTTAGTGTCTAATGAATGCAAAAGCATATATGAGTAGACTTCATTAATAAGTAGAATGGCCAGCAGAGGGCAGTAGAAGACCACTTATTGGCTCACTTTCACTTTAAACTTCTTGATTTTCACCATTTTTCTGCACTAAAGCAAACCAGTTTTTCCATTTTAACTCCATAATGCATGTTTACACACACACACACACACACACACACACACACACACACACACACACACACACACACACACACACACACACACACACACACACACACAAAGACAAATGTTGTTGTTGTTTTTTCAATGCTATTGGGATATGTCATTATGAAAATATATTTGAATGGTCTATAAACATTTCACAAAGTATTTGCAAGCTATTAATCAGATGATTCAGAATTTATTCAGAAACCTAAGACTACACACACACATTATGTTGTAGATGCAGACATTTGAAATGTATGATGTGATCAAACTGTCAATACTAATACTTTAACAGATGGATTTTGACTAAATGTAATTGTAAATGTTAAAATAGTGATTTTATAAAGTCTAAATATAAATTATAGAACAATATGACAAAATGACTATTTTAAACAGCAGGGGGCAGTAAAATACCACTTATTGGCTTAACATGCCATTATAATCATATCATTTTCACCTTTTTAACTGTTATAGAGGCAAATTTTGTCTGATCTGTCTGAAAATTTTCATGCATGTTCAGAGTGATATTTCACATGTTCTGACTTGTTTTTAAGAAGGTCTGAGTCATTCATTAAAGAGATATAGGCTTTCGGGGACACTTGGTAAAGGCTACATTTTGAAGTGACCCTATTATAGCTATCCAAATGAAGTAGTTCAACTTTTTCTGACAATTATTGATCTAGTGAGTCCAGAGAATTGTATTGCACTAGTTTTGAACATTATGATATGAAAATTATATGATCAGAGATGGAAAAGACCATTTACAGTCAATACAGGCAGTTTACCATAGGAAATATATGGTTTTAAAGATTTTTAACAGTTATAGCGCCACCTATCGTCCGATCTCCATGAAATTTTGCATGCTTGTTAATGATGTTATGTCACATAAGTTCACCAATTTTTGTGAAGTTCTGGGTTTTTATTTAGGATTTATAGGCTTTTTAATGTATTTTTCCATGCCCATTTTATAAATGATCCTATTACAGCCATCCAAATGCAAAAGTTCAACTTTTTTTTGATAATTATTGATCTAGAGAGTCCAGAGAATTGTCCTAGACTGGTCTGGTTCCGATCGGGCAAAAAACCTAGGACTAGTTCGCAAAAGTAGGTTTTAGACATATTCATGAATATTTAATGAACGGTTTGATTGACAGAAATGGTTCTTGAGGCAAAGTTGTTCAGCATGAGCAGATATATCAAATGATATGCTTTTTGTGACGATAAGTGTAACACCACGTGATTACAGAGCCAAAAAACTCGTTAGCGCCAACTAGTGGCCGATTTCTTTCAAAATTCTTACAGACCTCTAGGGCCATGAGTCGAACATGCCCATCAAGTTTCGTTCCGATCGGCCTCCGTTAACCTTGTCTAATAGGTGCTCAACTTCATTGGCCAATGGCGGCCATGTTTTTTGAGATACGCCAATGTCCTCATAGACATACATGGCACCTTGGACCAAGACACTGCATACCAATTTTCAAGTCAATCGGACTAACGGTCAGGTGGTTATAGCCCTTTTCATGTTTTTTTCATGTTATAGCGCCACCTAGTGTTCAATCGTCGCGATTTTTTTACTGTGACCCCAGAATGAACCCATACACATGTGTACCGAGTTTGGTGAAGCTATCTTATTTACTTTTTAAGTTATAGCCATTTTAGTAAAATAGGCTCCTCCCACAACGATTATTTTGCGCCCCCTAGCGTCCATGAATCGAAATTTCAACATTTTTTCGATAATTATTGATCTTCAGACTCCAGAGAACATTTCTGCACTGGTTTGGCTCCGATCGGGCAAAAAACCAGGGACTAGTTCGCAAAAGTAGATTTTCGACAAAATTCAAAATGGCGGAAAATCTATCATGACGGAAATGAAATCGGAGATATACGTTTTGTTCGTCAGGCGTCCAGCTTTCCAATGATATAAGACACTTGAGTCTGCGACATACGGTCTAGGAGTTATGAGCAGTTTCGCGCTTTTGGTTGCTATAGCGCCACCTATGGGCCAATCGGGGTCATAATCTCTGAACCTCTCCTCGATTTTTGTACTACCATCTGGCAAAGTTTCAATGCTCTAGCCCTTACGGTTTGGGCTGCACGATGCGTTTTACGGCAGAAGAATAATAATAATAATAATAATTAAAGCTGCAAGCAGCATTTATCGGGGTTCAAGCATTTAAGGCCTTTAGGCACATAAGCATTTAAGACATTAAGATTTATTTAGAAAGCTTTTAACCACTGAAATAATAGATGGAAAAGTCCATTTACAGCCAATACAGGCAATTTACCATAGGAAATATGTGTTTTTTAAAGCTTTTTAACAGTTATAGCACCATCTATAGTCCGATCTCCATGAAATTTTGCATGCTTGTTAATGATGTTATGGCACATAAGCTCACCAATTTTCGTGAAGTTCTGAGTTTTCGTTTAGGATTTATAGGCTTTTGAGTGCATTTTGCCACGCCCATTTTCTTTATGACCCAATATACCCATGCGAAAAATGCAAAAGTTCAACTTTTTTTTGATAATTATTGATCTTGAGAGTCCATAGAATTGTCCTAGACTCGTTTGGTTCTGATCGGGCGAAAAACCTAGGACTAGTTCGCAAAAGTAGGTTTTTAACATAATTACGAATATTTAATGAACGGTTTGATTGACAGCAATGGTTCTTGAGGCAAAGTTGTTCAACAAGAGGAGATCTATCAAATGGTATGCATTTTGTGACAATAAGTGTAACACCACGTGATTACAGAGCCACAAAACTCGTTAGCGCCAACTAGTGGCCGATTTCTTTTAAAATTCTTACAGACCTCTAGGGCCATGAGTCGAACATGCCCACCGAGTTTCGTTCCGATAGGCCTCCGTTAACCTTGTCTAATAGGTGCTCAAACTTCATTGGCCGATGGCGGCCATGTTTTTTGAGATACACCAATGTCCTCATAGACATACATGGCACCTTGGACCAAGACACTGCATACCAATTTTCAAGTCAATCGGACTAACGGTCAGGTGGTTATAGCCTGTTTTATGTTTTTTTCATGTTATAGCGCCACCATGTGACCAATCGCCGCGATTTTTTTACCGTGACCTCATATTGACGTCTTACACATGTGTACCAGGTTTGGTTAAAATACCTCTTTTACTTCTGGAGTTATAGCCATTTTAGTAAAATAGGCTCCTCCCACAACGTTAATTTTGCACCCCCTAGCGACCGTGAATCGAAATTTCAACTTTTTTTTGATAATTATTGATATTCAGACTCCAGAGAACAATTCTGCACTGGTTTGGTTCCGATCGGGCAAAAAACCAGGGACTAGTTCGCAAAAGTAGATTTTCGACAAAATTCAAAATGGCGGAAAATCTATCATGGCGGAAATAAAATCGGAGATATACGTTTTGTTCGTCAGGCGTCCAGCTTTCCAATGATATAAGACACTTGAGTCTATGACTTACGGTCTAGGAGTTATGAGCAGTTTCGCGCTTTTGGTTGCTATAGCGCCACCTATGGGCCAATCGGGGTCATAATTTGATAACCTCTCCTCGATTTTTGTACTACCATATGGCAAAGTTTCAAAGCTCTAGCCCTTACGGTTTGGGCTGCACGATGCGTTTTACGGCAGAATAATAATAATAATAATAATAATAAAAATCAGCACAATTACAATAGGGTTTCAGCACTTCGTGCTTGAACCCCTAAAAATCAGTACAATTACAATAGGGTTTCAGCACTTCGTGCTTGAACCCCTAATAAAAATCAGTACAATTACAATAGGGTTTCAGCACTTCGTGCTTGAACCCCTAATAATAAAAATCAGTACAATTACAATAGGGTTTCAGCACTTCGTGCTTGAACCCCTAATAAAAATCAGCACAATTACAATAGGGTTTCAGCACTTCGTGCTTGAACCCCTAATAAAAATCAGCACAATTACAATAGGGTTTCAGCACTTCGTGCTTGAACCCCTAATAAAAATCAGCACAATTACAATAGGGTTTCAGCACTTCGTGCTTGAACCCCTAATAATTAAAGCTGCAAGCAGCATTTAGCGGGGTTCAAGCATTTAGGGTCTTTAAGCACATAAGGCAGTTTAGTGAGTTGTCTGAGTTTTTGTTTAGGATTTACAGGCTTTTGAGTGTTTTTTTGCCATACCCATTTTCTAAATGATCCTGTTATGGCTACCCAATGGGTAAAGTTAAAGTTTTTTATATAATTAATAATCTAGAGCTTCCAGAGAATTGTACTGCACTGGTATATTTCCGATCGGGCGAAAAACCTAGGACTAGTTCCCAAAAGTAGGTTTTTAACATAATCGCAAGTATTTAATGAACAAATTGATTGACAGCAGTAGTTCTTGAGGCAAAGTTGTTCAGTATGAGGAGATCTATCAAATGATATGCATCACGTGATTACATAGCTGTAAAACCTGTTAGCGTCAACTAGTGGCTGATTTTTAAAAATTCTTACAGACCTCTAGGGCCACGAGTCGAACATGCCCACCGAGTTTCGTTCTGATCGGCCTCCGTTAAGAGCAAACTAACAGCTTTGAATTAAAATGGTGAGGTATCCTGTTGTAAACATCAACCATGCCTGTTGACAGTTTTGTGGGAAGGGAATGAAAAGTTCTCAAATCCGCAGCACAGCCTCAGACATAACATTTATATCCATGATCTGCCATTTTCACTATTGTCCTTGCTTGCTTCTTCACAATACCTGCAGATCTTCTGATGATTCGGCTGTGCAGGTCCACATTAACACTGCCTGGCCTAGAACATGGACTGGAAAATGCAAATTTGGGGGGTATAAATATTAATGATCCTGACTCCAACGTCACAGTCGGTGTTATGGTGGGATTCACTCATTTTTCAGCGGTCTTTTGCAAACAGGAGATTTACACATGAAGGAGGAAACAATGGTGTTTGAGGCTCACGGTATGTCAGTTCCATGTCCAGAACTCTTATCATTCAACTATGCCAAGATAAATACAGTTTTCAATTGTATGGCACGTTTAAAATAGATGATTAGTAATATAATGCTTACTTGGAGTCTGAAATGGCTTTAACAAAAGAAGAAAAATATTCTTAGATTTCTGTTCATTCTAATCATGTACAAATAAAGTAGCACAATAAGATTACATTTATTTGAATGCATTAGTGAGTGTGTGATTGTGCTGTGTGTGCAGCGTGTCAATACTAAAAGTGAAGGTGTAGTTGATATCTTTGGTGATAATATCTGTAGTAATCATAAAAAAACAATTAAGAAATAAAGAATTAAAATTACAAATAATATTCTATTAAGATATGAGTTACAATAACATGATTTGCAATAGTAATAATATCAATAATATATGCACAATACACACAGATTAGACTATCAGGTCTGTGTTTTACAAAAACATTAGTATTGCAGCCAATGTGAGTCTGTGGGATTTATAAACAGACAAAATATGATTTGAAATGTTATTTTAATGATTTTATTAAGTTTAAACAATATTTCAAATGGAAAAAAAATGAAAAATAATATTTTAGTGAGCAGAATGAACCAATGAGTGTTCTTCTTCTGGTGGTTAAAATGTAAATGAAAACAATAATACTTAAACAATAATACTTAATACACTAACCATGCTTGAACACACACATGCACACACATTTTGTTGTAGATGTAGATATTTAAAATAAAAGATAGGTAACAAAATGATAATTGCAAATCTCCTCTGTATAACACCATTTTCAGATTTCAAATTAATCACTGAGAGGCAGAATTGTTCAAACTGAGAGCTCAGTAAAAATGAAGTGATAAAATTTGACAAAACATGACTGTGTTATAATAGGTGATTTTCATGCAAGTAATTTTATATAGTCCAAAAACTAATGCAAAAGCACAGATGAAAATATTTTATTAAGTAGAATGTCCTGCAGAGGGCAGTAGAAGACCACTAATTGACTCACTTTCATTTGAAAGACTTTTTTTATCCACCAGTAAAACAAAGCAGTTTCTCCATGTTCTTTCCATTAAGCATGCTTACACACACACACACACACACAAACACAAACACATCCACACACACACACACACACACACAAAGACAAATATGTTTTCAATGTTTTTAGGATGTGATATTGTGAAAATATCTTCATCTCCTCATCTTGAACAACTTTGCCTCAAGAATCACTAATGTCAATCAAACCGTTCATAATCATAATAAAAAATAAAATGTATAAAAAAATATCATAAAAAAAAAACATCATAATAAAAAAGATTGCTTCTTAAAGCATTTGTTTATTTCCCAATACTGAAGCTAATTAAAAGATCATGCGTAATCCTGCTGCTCCCTCTAGTGGACAACAGTGGTATTATAGCTTACATTTTACAGTTGAAGTGTTTGAATGAATGAATGGGAATTTGTTTTTTTACTTATATCTCAGGAACCAAAAGGCGAAAAATTCTGAAACTCAGAGCATAGATAGTGCTTGAGGAGCCCTGTTGAATGAGACCATCAACGTGTTTTTGGGCGATTGGGGCTGGGAGTTATGATTGTTATAAGGCATATCTGTTCGGGCTATTATCTCTGGAATGCCCAGGGCAAATAACACCACATTTGAATCGAAGCTAGCCAAGGACGCGCCCTTTCCAACGAGCTCTCATACAATGTTCGGGGTGGTCTGGGTCGGGAGTAATGGCCGTTCAAAATCGGGGGTCCCGCGGATTCGCGATACGCGGGGGGCGCATACCGAGGCCCGCGACGACACGTTTCGATCAAGAGCCCGGAGAGGTCCTCACCATCAAAATTTGAGCGCGCAACGACTTTCCGTTTTCGAGTTATGAATGAATTTGTATTCGGGGGCGTGGCTTAAATGCCGTTACTTTCGTTTCATTTCATTCATTTACTTTCGTCCATTTCCATATCTCAGTGTAACACAATTGTCAATAGTAATACTCAATAGATGAGTTTTGACAAAATGTGATTGTAAATGTTAAAATAATGATTTTATAAAGTCTAAATATGAATTTTATAACAATATTAGGGAGTAGTATGATGAAATGACAGCAGGGGGCAGTAAAATACCACTTATTGGCTTAATATGTCATTATATTCATATAAAATCACCTTTTGAAGAAGTTAAACTTTTTTTCTGATAATTATTGATCTAGAGAGTTCAGAGAATTGTGCTGCACTGGTTTTGAACATTATGATATGAACATTATATGATGATAGAAGACACCATTTACAGCAAATACAGGCAATTTACCATAGGAAATATATGGTTTTAAAGCGTTTTAACAGTTATAGCGCCAACTATGGTCCGATCTTCATAAAATTTTTCATGCTTCTTTAGCAGGTTATGACACATATGCTCATCAATTTTTGTGAAGTTCTGAGTTTTCGTTTAGGATTTATAGGCTTTTGAGTGCATTTTATCACGCCCATTTTATAAATGACCCTGTTATAGCCATGCGAAAAATGCAAAAGTTCAACTTTTTTTTGATAATTATTGACCTAGAGAGTCCATAGAATTGTCCTAGACTGGTTTGGTTCCGATCGGGCGAAAAACCAGGGACTAGTTCGCAAAAGTACGTTTTTAACATAATTACGAATATTTAATGAACGGTTTGATTGACAGCAATGGTTCTTGAGGCAAAGTTGTTCAACAAGAGGAGATCTATCAAATGGTATGCATTTTGTGACAATAAGTGTAACACCACGTGATTACAGAGCCATAAAACTCGTTAGCGCCAACTAGTGGCCGATTTCTTTTAAAATTCTTACAGACCTCTAGGGCCATGAGTAGAACATGCCCACCGAGTTTCGTTCCGATCGGCCTCCGTTAACCTTGTCTAATAGGTGCTCAAACTTCATTGGCCGATGGCGGCCATGTTTTTTTAGATACGCCAATGTCCTCATACACATACATGACACCTTGGACCAAGACACTGCATACCAATTTTCAAGTCAATCGGACTAACGGTCAGGTGGTTAAAGCCTGTTTTATGTTTTTTATATATTATAGCGCCACCATGTGGCCAATCGCCGCGATTTTTTTACTGTTACCTCATATTGAGCTCATACATAGGTTTACCGAGTTTGGTGAAGATACCTCATTTACTTCTGGAGTTATAGCCATTTTAGTAAAATAGGCCCCTCCCATAACATACGTTTTGGCGCCCCTTAGCGACCGTGAATCGAAATTTCGACTTTTTTTCGATAATTATTGATCTTCAGTTTCTAGAGAACATTTCTGCACTGGTTTGGTTCCGATCGGGCGAAAAACCAGGGACTAGTTCGCAAAAGTAGGTTTTTGACAAAATTCAAAATGGCGGAAAATCTATCATGGCGGAAATGAAATCGGAGATATACGTTTTGTTCGTCAGGCGTCCAGCTTTCCAATGATATAAGACACTTGAGTACGTCACTACGACATACGTTCTAGGAGTTCTGAGCAGTTTCGCGCTTTTGGTCGCTATAGCGCCACCTATGGGCCAATCGAGGTCATACTTTGATACGTTCTCCCCAAATTGAGGACTACCATTTGGCCAACTTTCAAGGTTCCAGCTCTTACGGTTTGGTCTGCACGATGCGTTTTAGGGGAAAATAATAATAATAATTAAAGCTGCAAGCAGCATTTATCGGGGTTCAAGCAGTTAAGGCCTTTAAGGCATTTAAGCACAAAAGCATCAAAAGTTATTAAGATTTATTTAGCAAGCATGTAACCACTGACATAATAGATGGAAAAGACCATTTACAGCCAATACAGGCAATTTGCCATGGGATATATATGGTTTTAAAGCTTTTTAACAGTTATAGCGCCACCTATGCTCCGATCTCCATAGAATTGTTTACTGTGACCTCAAATTGAACCCATACACATGTGTACTGAGTTTGGTGAAGATATCTCATTTACTTCTTGAGTTATAGCCATTTGAGTAAAATAGGCTCCTCCCACAACGATTTGCCACATTCTAGAATTATTTAATATGATTCTAGCATGATTTACTATCATATACCATGTTCCAGAATGATTTATTAGGATTCTAGCATGATTTACCTTGATACACCTCATTTCAGTATTATTTACTATGATTTACAATGTTTCTAGCATGATTAACCACATTACTAGCAAATATGTGAAGTGTCAGTGCAAATGAGGTGATGAACACTGACAAAATATTATTGTGTTATAATAGTTAGTTATATACGTGATTTTTAGTGTGTGTCCAAGTATGAATGCAAAAGCACATGTAAAATATTTCATTATTAAGTAGAATGGCCAGCAGAGGGCAGTAGAAGACCACTTATTGGCTCACTTTCACTTTAAACCAGTTTTCTGCACTAAAGCAAACCAGTTTTTCCATGTTAACTCAATGCATGCTTACACACACACACACACACACACACACACACACACACACACACACACACACACACACACACACACACACACAACACACACACACACACACACACACACACACATACACACGCAGCATAGTTAACCATGATTTACCATGATATACCACGTTCTAGTATTATTTACCAGGAGATAAACGACAATCTAGGATTATTTACTTTGATTTACCATGTTTCTAGCCTGATTTATCACATTACTAGCAATTATTTGAAGTGTCAGTGCAAATAAAGTGGTTAACACTGACAAAATATGATTGTGTTATAATAGTTATTGCTATATAAGTGATTTTTTTAGTGTGTATTCAAGTATGAATGCAAGCACATGTTGAAATATTTCATTAATAAGTAGAATGGCCAGCAGAGGGCAATAGAAGACCACTTATTGGCTCACTTTCACTTTAAACCAGTTTTCTGCACTAAAGCAAACCAGTTTATCCATGTTAACTCAATGCATGCTTACACACACACACACACACACACACACACACACACACACACACACACACACACACACACACACACACACACACACACACACACACAGCATAGTTAACCATGATTTACCATGATTTACCACATTACTAGCAATTATTTGAAGTGTCAGTGCAAATAAAGTGATTAACACTGACAAAATATGATTATGTTATAATAGTTATTGCTATATAAGTGATTTTTAGTGTGTATTCAAGTATAAATGCAAGCACATGTGGAAAAATTTAATTAAGTAGAATGGCCAGCAGAGGGCAGTAGAAGACCACTTATTGGCTCACTTTCACTTTAAACCTCATGATTTTGACCAGTTTTCTGCACTAAAGCAAACCAGTGTTTCCATGTTAACTCAATAATGCATACTTGCTACATATGCTACACACAATAATGCTACACACACACACACACACACACACACACACACACACACACACACAAATGTTTCAGTGATATTGGTGTCACATTCACCTTCATCACATTCACCTTCTGTCTTCATCACATTCACCATCTGTCGTCATCACCTGCACCTGCTCCTCATCACCCTCCTCATCATCACCTGCTCCTCATCATCATAACCGTCACCTGTTGTCCTTGTCTTGATCTGTGTATTTAAGTTCCCCTCTCATCCATTATCATTGTCGGTTATTGTTTGTTCACTAGCACTCTGTTATGTTTGTTTTCATGTTGGAAAATAAAACCTTTGTTATATTTGTACCACACACACACACACACACACACACACACACACACACACACACACACACACACACACACACACACACACACACACACACACACACACACACACACACACCATCATTTATCATGATTTACCATGGCTGATACCAATACCAATATGAGAAAATGACTATTTTAAACAGCAGGGGGCAGTAAAATACCACTTATTGGCTTAACATGCCATTAATTCATATCATTTTCACCTTTTTAACTGTTATAGAGGCAAATTTTGTCCGATCTGTCTGAAAATGTTCATGCTTGTTCAGGGTGATATTTCACACGTTCTGACTTGTTTTTAAGAAGGTCTGAGCATTGATTAAAGAGATATAGGCTTTCGGGGACACTTGGTAAAGGCCAGATTTTGAAGTGAACCTATTATAGCTATCCAAATGAAGTAGTTCAACTTTTTCTGACAATTATTGATCTAGTGAGTCCAGAGAATTGTATTGCACTAGTTTTGAACATTATGATATGAAAATTATATGATCAGAGATGGAAAAGACCATTTACAGCCAATACAGGCAGTTTACCATAGGAAATATATGATTTTAAAGCTTTTTAACAGTTATAGCGCCACCTATCGTCCGATCTCCATAGAATTTTTCATGCTTGTTAATGATGTTATGTCACATATGCTGACCAATTTTTGTGAAGTTCTGAGTTTTTATTTAGGATTTATAGGCTTTTTAATGTATTTTGACACGCCCATTTTATAAATTACCCTATTACAGCAATCCACATGCAAAAGTTCAACTTTTTTTTGATAATTATTGATCTAGAGAGTCCAGAGAATTGTCCTAGACTGGTCTGGTTCCGATCGGGCAAAAAACCTAGGACTAGTTCGCAAAAGTAGGTTTTTAACATATTAATGAATAATTAATGAACAGTTTGATTGACAGCAATGGTTCTTGAGGCAAAGTTGTTCAGGATGAGGAGATCTATCAAATGATATGCATATTGTGTGGATATTTGTAACACCACGTGATTACAGAGCCGTAAAACTCGTTAGCGCCAACTAGTGGCCGATTTCTTTCAAAATTCTTACAGACCTTTAGGGCCATGAGCCGAACATGCCCATTGAGTTTCGTTCCGATCGGCCTCCGTTAACCTTGTCTAATAGGTGCTCAAACTTTGTTGGCCAATGGCGGCCATGTTTTTTGAGATACGCCAATGTCCTCATAGACATACATGGCACCTTAGACCAAGACACTGCATACCAATTTTCAAGTCAATCGGACTAACGGTCAGGTGGTTATAGCCTGTTTTAAGTTTTTTTCATTTTATAGCGCCACCATGTGGCCAATCGTCGCGATTTTTTTACTGTGACCCCAGAGTAAGCTCATACACATGTGTACCAAGTTTGGTGAAGATACCTCATTTACATCGGGAGTTATAGCCATTTTAGTAAAATAGGCCCCTCCCACAACGTACGTTTTGGCGCCCCTTAGCGACCGTGAATCGAAATTTCCACTTTTTTTCGATAATTATTGATAATCAGTCTCCAGAGAACATTTCTGCACTAGTTTGGTTCCAATCGGGCAAAAAACCAGGGACTAGTTCGCAAAAGTAGATTTTTGACAAAATTCAAAATGGCGGAAAATCTATCATGGCGGAAATGAAATCGGAGATATACGTTTTGTTTGTCAGGCGTCCAGCTTTCCAATGATATAAGACACTTGAGTCTACGACATATGGTGTAGGAGTTATGAGCAGTTTCGCGCTTTTGGTTGTTATAGCGCCACCTATGGGCCAATCGGGGTCATAATCTCTGAACCTTTCCTCGATTTTTGTACTACCATCTGTCAAAGTTTCAAAGTTCCAGCTCTTACGGTTTGGGCTGCACGATGCGTTTTACGGCGGAATAATAATAATAACAAGCAGCATTTATCGGGGTTCAAGCATTTAAGGCCTTTAGGCACATAAGCATTTAAGACATTAAGATTTATTTAGAAAGCTTTTAACCACTGAAATAATAGATGGAAAAGTCCATTTACAGCCAATACAGGCAATTTACCATAGGAAATATGTGTTTTTTAAAGCTTTTTAACAGTTATAGCACCATCTATAGTCCGATCTCCATGAAATTTTGCATGCTTGTTAATGATGTTATGGCACATAAGCTCACCAATTTTCGTGAAGTTCTGAGTTTTCGTTTAGGATTTATAGGCTTTTGAGTGCATTTTGCCACGCCCATTTTCTTTATGACCCAATATACCCATGCGAAAAATGCAAAAGTTCAACTTTTTTTTGATAATTATTGATCTTGAGAGTCCATAGAATTGTCCTAGACTCGTTTGGTTCTGATCGGGCGAAAAACCTAGGACTAGTTCGCAAAAGTAGGTTTTTAACATAATTACGAATATTTAATGAACGGTTTGATTGACAGCAATGGTTCTTGAGGCAAAGTTGTTCAACAAGAGGAGATCTATCAAATGGTATGCATTTTGTGACAATAAGTGTAACACCACGTGATTACAGAGCCATAAAACTCGTTAGCGCCAACTAGTGGCCGATTTCTTTTAAAATTCTTACAGACCTCTAGGGCCATGAGTCGAACATGCCCACTGAGTTTCGTTCCGATAGGCCTCCGTTAACCTTGTCTAATAGGTGCTCAAACTTCATTGGCCGATGGCGGCCATGTTTTTTGAGATACACCAATGTCCTCATAGACATACATGGCACCTTGGACCAAGACACTGCATACCAATTTTCAAGTCAATCGGACTAACGGTCAGGTGGTTATAGCCTGTTTTATGTTTTTTTCATGTTATAGCGCCACCATGTGACCAATCGCCGCGATTTTTTTACCGTGACCTCATATTGACGTCTTACACATGTGTACCAGGTTTGGTTAAAATACCTCTTTTACTTCTGGAGTTATAGCCATTTTAGTAAAATAGGCTCCTCCCACAACGTTAATTTTGCACCCCCTAGCGACCGTGAATCGAAATTTCAACTTTTTTTTGATAATTATTGATATTCAGACTCCAGAGAACAATTCTGCACTGGTTTGGTTCCGATCGGGCAAAAAACCAGGGACTAGTTCGCAAAAGTAGATTTTCGACAAAATTCAAAATGGCGGAAAATCTATCATGGCGGAAATAAAATCGGAGATATACGTTTTGTTCGTCAGGCATCCAGCTTTCCAATGATATAAGACACTTGAGTCTATGACTTACGGTCTAGGAGTTATGAGCAGTTTCGCGCTTTTGGTTGCTATAGCGCCACCTATGGGCCAATCGGGGTCATAATTTGATAACCTCTCCTCGATTTTTGTACTACCATATGGCAAAGTTTCAAAGCTCTAGCCCTTACGGTTTGGGCTGCACGATGCGTTTTACGGCAGAATAATAATAATAATAATAATAATAATTAAAGCTGCAAGCAGCATTTATCGGGGTTCAAGCATTTAAGGCCTTTAGGCACATAAGCATTTAAGACATTAAGATTTATTTAGAAAGCTTTTAACCACTGAAATAATAGATGGAAAAGTCCATTTACAGCCAATACAGGCAATTTACCATAGGAAATATGTGTTTTTTAAAGCTTTTTAACAGTTATAGCACCATCTATAGTCCGATCTCCATGAAATTTTGCATGCTTGTTAATGATGTTATGGCACATAAGCTCACCAATTTTCGTGAAGTTCTGAGTTTTTGTTTAGGATTTATAGGCTTTTGAGTGCATTTTGCCACGCCCATTTTCTTTATGACCCAATATACCCATGCGAAAAATGCAAAAGTTCAACTTTTTTTTGATAATTATTGATCTTGAGAGTCCATAGAATTGTCCTAGACTCGTTTGGTTCTGATCGGGCGAAAAACCTAGGACTAGTTCGCAAAAGTAGGTTTTTAACATAATTACGAATATTTAATGAACGGTTTGATTGACAGCAATGGTTCTTGAGGCAAAGTTGTTCAACAAGAGGAGATCTATCAAATGGTATGCATTTTGTGACAATAAGTGTAACACCACGTGATTACAGAGCCATAAAACTCGTTAGCGCCAACTAGTGGCCGATTTCTTTTAAAATTCTTACAGACCTCTAGGGCCATGAGTCGAACATGCCCACCGAGTTTCGTTCCGATAGGCCTCCGTTAACCTTGTCTAATAGGTGCTCAAACTTCATTGGCCGATGGCGGCCATGTTTTTTGAGATACACCAATGTCCTCATAGACATACATGGCACCTTGGACCAAGACACTGCATACCAATTTTCAAGTCAATCGGACTAACGGTCAGGTGGTTATAGCCTGTTTTATGTTTTTTTCATGTTATAGCGCCACCATGTGACCAATCGCCGCGATTTTTTTACCGTGACCTCATATTGACGTCTTACACATGTGTACCAGGTTTGGTTAAAATACCTCTTTTACTTCTGGAGTTATAGCCATTTTAGTAAAATAGGCTCCTCCCACAACGTTAATTTTGCACCCCCTAGCGACCGTGAATCGAAATTTCAACTTTTTTTTGATAATTATTGATATTCAGACTCCAGAGAACAATTCTGCACTGGTTTGGTTCCGATCGGGCAAAAAACCAGGGACTAGTTCGCAAAAGTAGATTTTCGACAAAATTCAAAATGGCGGAAAATCTATCATGGCGGAAATAAAATCGGAGATATACGTTTTGTTCGTCAGGCGTCCAGCTTTCCAATGATATAAGACACTTGAGTCTATGACTTACGGTCTAGGAGTTATGAGCAGTTTCGCGCTTTTGGTTGCTATAGCGCCACCTATGGGCCAATCGGGGTCATAATTTGATAACCTCTCCTCGATTTTTGTACTACCATATGGCAAAGTTTCAAAGCTCTAGCCCTTACGGTTTGGGCTGCACGATGCGTTTTACGGCAGAATAATAATAATAATAATAATAATAAAAATCAGCACAATTACAATAGGGTTTCAGCACTTCGTGCTTGAACCCCTAAAAATCAGCACAATTACAATAGGGTTTCAGCACTTCGTGCTTGAACCCCTAATTAAAGCTGCAAGCAGCATTTATCGGGGTTCAAGCAGTTAAGGCCTTTAAGGCATTTAAGCACAAAAGCATCAAAAGTCATTAAGATTTATTTAGCAAGCATGTAACCACTGACATAATAGATGGAAAAGACCATTTACAGCCAATACAGGCAAATTGCCATGGGATATATATGGTTTTAAAGCTTTTTAACAGTTATAGCGCCACCTATGGTCCGATCTCCATAAAATTGTTTACTGTGACCTCAAATTGAACCCATACACATGTGTACTGAGTTTGGTGAAGATATCTCATTTACTTCTTGAGTTATAGCCATTTGAGTAAAATAGGCTCCTCCCACAACGATTTGCCACATTCTAGAATTATTTAATATGATTCTAGCATGATTTACTATCATATACCATGTTCCAGAATGATTTATTAGGATTCTAGCATGATTTACCTTGATACACCTCATTTCAGTATTATTTACTATGATTTACAATGTTTCTAGCATGATTAACCACATTACTAGCAATTATGTGAAGTGTCAGTGCAAATGAGGTGATGAACACTGACAAAATATTATTGTGTTATAATAGTTAGTTATATACGTGATTTTTAGTGTGTCCAAGTATGAATGCAAAAGCACATGTAAAATATTTCATTATTAAGTAGAATGGCCAGCAGAGGGCACTAGAAGACCACTTATTGGCTCACTTTCACTTTAAACCAGTTTTCTGCACTAAAGCAAACCAGTTTTTCCATGTTAACTCAATGCATGCTTACACACACACACACACACACACACACACACACACACACACACACACACACACACACACACACACACAGCATAGTTAACCATGATTTACCATGATATACCACGTTCTAGTATTATTTACCAGGAGATAAACGACAATCTAGTATTATTTACTTTGATTTACCATGTTTCTAGCCTGATTTATCACATTACTAGCAATTATTTGAAGTGTCAGTGCAAATAAAGTGATTAACACTGACAAAATATGATTGTGTTATAATAGTTATTGCTATATAAGTGATTTTTTTAGTGTGTATTCAAGTATGAATGCAAGCACATGTTGAAATATTTCATTAATAAGTAGAATGGCCAGCAGAGGGCAGTAGAAGACCACTTATTGGCTCACTTTCACTTTAAACCAGTTTTCTGCACTAAAGCAAACCAGTTTATCCATGTTAACTCAATGCATGCTTACACACACACACACACACACACACACACACACACACACACACACACACACACAGCATAGTTAACCATGATTTACCATGATATACCACGTTCTAGTATTATTTACCAGGAGATAAACGACAATCTAGTATTATTTACTTTGATTTACCATGTTTCTAGCCTGATTTATCACATTACTAGCAATTATTTGAAGTGTCAGTGCAAATAAAGTGATTAACACTGACAAAATATGATTGTGTTATAATAGTTATTGCTATATAAGTGATTTTTAGTGTGTATTCAAGTATAAATGCAAGCACATGTGGAAAAATTTAATTAATAAGTAGAATGGCCAGCAGAGGGCAGTAGAAGACCACTTATTGGCTCACTTTCACTTTAAACCTCATGATTTTGACCAGTTTTCTGCACTAAAGCAAACCAGTGTTTCCATGTTAACTCAATAATGCATACTTGCTACATATGCTACACACAATAATGCTACACACACACACACACACACACACACACACACACACACACACACACACACACACACACACACACACACACACAAATGTTTCAGTGATATTGGTGTCTCATTCACCTTCATCACATTCACCTTCTGTCTTCATCACATTCACCATCTGTCGTCATCACCTGCACCTGCTCCTCATCACCCTCCTCATCATCACCTGCTCCTCATCATCATAACCGTCACCTGTTGTCCTCGTCTTGATCTGTGTATTTAAGTTCCCCTCTCATCCATTATCATTGTCGGTTATTGTTTGTGCACTAGCACTCTGTTATGTTTGTTTTCATGTTGGAAAATAAAACCTTTGTTATATTTGTACCACACACACACACACACACACACACACACACACACACACACACACACACACACACACACACACACACACACACACACACCATCATTTATCATGATTTACCATGGCTGATACCAATACCAATATGAGACAATGACTATTTTAAACAGCAGGGGGCAGTAAAATACCACTTATTGGCTTAACATGCCATTAATTCATATCATTTTCACCTTTTTAACTGTTATAGAGGCAAATTTTGTCCGATCTGTCTGAAAATTTTCATGCTTGTTCAGGGTGATATTTCACACGTTCTGACTTGTTTTTAAGAAGGTCTGAGCATTGATTAAAGAGATATAGGCTTTCGGGGACACTTGGTAAAGGCCAGATTTTGAAGTGAACCTATTATAGCTATCCAAATGAAGTAGTTCAACTTTTTCTGACAATTATTGATCTAGTGAGTCCAGAGAATTGTATTGCACTAGTTTTGAACATTATGATGTGAAAATTATATGATCAGAGATGGAAAAGACCATTTACAGCCAATACAGGCAGTTTACCATAGGAAATATATGATTTTAAAGCTTTTTAACAGTTATAGCGCCACCTATCGTCCGATCTCCATAGAATTTTTCATGCTTGTTAATGATGTTATGTCACATATGCTGACCAATTTTTGTGAAGTTCTGAGTTTTTATTTAGGATTTATAGGCTTTTTAATGTATTTTGACACGCCCATTTTATAAATTACCCTATTACAGCCATCCAAATGCAAAAGTTCAACTTTTTTTTGATAATTATTGATCTAGAGAGTCCAGAGAATTGTCCTAGACTGGTCTGGTTCCAATCGGGCAAAAAACCTAGGACTAGTTCGCAAAAGTAGGTTTTTAACATATTAATGAATAATTAATGAACAGTTTGATTGACAGCAATGGTTCTTGAGGCAAAGTTGTTCAGGATGAGGAGATCTATCAAATGATATGCATATTGTGTGGATATTTGTAACACCACGTGATTACAGAGCCGTAAAACTCGTTAGCGCCAACTAGTGGCCGATTTCTTTCAAAATTCTTACAGACCTTTAGGGCCATGAGCCGAACATGCCCATTGAGTTTCGTTCCGATCGGCCTCCGTTAACCTTGTCTAATAGGTGCTCAAACTTCGTTGGCCGATGGCGGCCATGTTTTTTGAGATACGCCAATGTCCTCATACACATACATGGCACCTTGGACCAAGACACTGCATACCAATTTTCAAGTCAATCGGACTAACGGTCAGGTGGTTATAGCCTGTTTTATGTTTTTTTCATTTTATAGCGCCACCATGAGGCCAATCGTCGCGATTTTTTTACTGTGACCCCAGATTGAACTCATACACATGTGTACCAAGTTTGGTGAAGATACCTCATTTACATCGGGAGTTATAGCCATTTTAGTAAAATAGGCCCCTCCCACAACGTACGTTTTGGCGCCCCTTAGCGACCGTGAATCGAAATTTCCACTTTTTTTCGATAATTATTGATATTCAGACTCCAGAGAACATTTCTGCACTGGTTTGGTTCCAATCGGGCAAAAAACCAGGGACTAGTTCGCAAAAGTAGGTTTTTGACATAATTCAAAATGGCGGAAAATCTATCATGGCGGAAATGAAATCGGAGATATACGTTTTGTTCGTCAGGCATCCAGCTTTCCAATGATATAAGACACTTGAGTCTACGACATACGGTCTAGGAGTTATGAACAGTTTCGCGCTTTTGGTTGCTATAGCGCCACCTATGGGCCAATCGGGGTCATAATCTCTGAACCTTTCCTCGATTTTTGTACTACCATCTGTCAAAGTTTCAAAGTTCCAGCTCTTACGGTTTGGGCTGCACGATGCGTTTTACGGCGGAATAATAATAATAATTAAAGCTGCAAGCAGCATTTATCGGGGTTCAAGCAGTTAAGGCCTTTAAGCACAAAAGCATCAAAAGTTATTAGTTTTATTTAGCAAGCATCTAACCACTGACATAATAGATGAAAAAGACCATTTACAGCCAATACAGGCAATGTACCATAGGAAATATATGGTTTTAAAGCTTTTTAACAGTTATAGCGCCACCTATGGTCCGATCTCCATAAAATTGTTTACTGTGACCTCAAATTGAACCCATACACATGTGTACTGAGTTTGGTGAAGCTATCTCATTTACTTCTTGACTTATAGCCATTTTAGTAAAATAGGCTCCTCCCACAACAATTTACCACATTCTAGTATTATTTATTATGATTCTAGCATGATTGTGCTACAATAGTAATTGTTATATAAGTGATTTTTTAGTGTCTTATTGTTATATAAGTGATTTTTAGTGTCTGATGAATGTAAAAGCATATGTGAGTAGACTTCATTAATAAGTAGAATGGCCAGCAGAGAGCAGTAGAAGACCACATATTGGCACACTTTCACTTTAAACTTCTTGATTTTCACCATTTTTCTGCACTTAAACAAATCAGTTTTTCCATTTTAACTCCATAATGCATTTTACACACACACGCACACACACACACACACACACACACACACACACACACACACACACACACACACACACACACACACACACACACACACACACACACACACACACACACACACAAATGTTTCAGTGATATTAGTGTCACATTCACCTTCATCATATTCACCTTCTGTCTTCATCACATTCACCATCTGTCGTCATCACCTGCACCTGCTCCTCATCACCCTCATCATCATCATCACCTGCTCCTCATCATCATAACCGTCACCTGTTGTCCTTGTCTTGATCTGTGTATTTAAGTTCCCCTCTCACCCATTATCATTGTAGGTTATTGTTTGTGCACTAGCACTTTATGTTTGTTTTCATGTTGGAAAATAAAATCTGTTATATTTGTACCACACACACACACACACACACACACACACACACACACACACACACACACAGGCAAATGTTGTTGTTGTTTTTTCAATCATTGACATCATAGATGGGAAAGACCATGTTCTAGCATGATTTAACATGATATAACACATTGTAGCATGATTTACCATAGTTTATCATGATTTACTATGGCTAATACCAATACCAATATGACAAAATGACTATTTTAAACAGCAGGGGGCAGTAAAATACCACTTATTGGCTTAACATGCCATTAATTCATATCATTTTCACCTTTTTAACTGTTATAGAGGCAAATTTTGTCCGATCTGTCTGAAATTTTTCATCCTTGTTCAGGGTGATATTTCACACGTTCTGACTTGTTTTTAAGAAGGTCTGAGCATTTATTAAAGAGATATAGGCTTTCGGGGACACTTGGTAAAGGCCACATTTTGAAGTAAACCTATTATAGCTATCCAAATGAAGTAGTTCAACTTTTTCTGACAATTATTGATCTAGTGAGTCCAGAGAATTGTATTGCACTAGTTTTGAACATTATGATATGAAAATTATATGATCAGAGATGGAAAAGACCATTTACAGCCAATACAGGCAGTTTACCATGGGATATATATGGTTTTAAAGCTTTTTAACAGTTATAGCGCCACCTATGGTCCGATCTCCATAAAAATGTTTACTGTGACCTCAAATTGAAACCATACACATGTGTACTGAGTTTGGTGAAAATATCTCATTTACTTCTTGACTTATAGCCATTTTAGTAAAATAGGCTCCTCCCACAACAATTTACCACATTCTAGTATTATTTACTATGATTCTAGCATGATTGTGCTACAATAGTAATTGTTATATAAGTGATTTTTTTAGTGTCTTATTGTTATATAAGTGATTTTTAGTGTATAATGAATGCAAAAGCATATGTGAGTAGACTTCATTAATAAGTAGAATGGCCAGCAGAGGGCAGTAGAAGACCAGTTATTGGCTCACTTTCACTTTAAACTTCATGATTTTCACCATTTTTCTGTACTAAAGCAAACCAGTTTTTCCATTTTAACTCCATAATGCATGTTTACACACACACACACACACACACACACACACACACACACACACACACACACAAGACAAATGTTGTTGTTTTTTCAATGCTATTGGGATGTCATTATGAAAATATATTTGAATGGTCTATAAACATTTCACAAAGTCTTTGTAAGCTATTAATCAGATTATTCAGAATTTATTCAGAAACCTAAGACTACACACACACGTTATGTTGTAGATACAGATATTTGATATATATGATGTGATCAAACTGTCAATACTAATACTTTAACAGATGGATTTTGACTAAATGTAATTGTAAATGTTAAAATTGGGATTTTATAAAGTCTCAATATAAATTATAGAACAATATGACAAAATGACTATTTTAAACAGCAGGGGGCATTAAAATACCACTTATTGGCTTAACATGCCATTATATTCATATCATTTTCACCTTTTTAACTGTTATAGAGGCACATTTTGTCTGATCTGTCTGAAAATTTTCATGCATGTTCAGAGTGATATTTCACATGTTCTGACTTGTTTTTAAGAAGGTCTGAGTCATTCATTAAAGAGATATAGGCTTTCGGGGACACTTGGTAAAGGCTACATTTTGAAGTGAACCTATTATAGCTATCCAAATGAAGTAGTTCAACTTTTTCTGACAATTATTGATCTAGTGAGTCCAGATAATTGTATTGCACTAGTTTTGAACATTATGATATGAAAATTATATGATCAGAGATGGAAAAGACCATTTACAGCCAATACAGGCAGTTTACCATAGGAAATATATGGTTTTAAGGCTTTTTAACAGTTATAGCGCCACCTATCGTCCGATCTCCATAAAATTTTGCATGCTTGTTAATGATGTTATGTCACATATGCTGATCAATTTTTGTGAAGTTCTGCATTTTCATTTATGATTTATAGGCTTTTTAGTGTATTTTGCCACGCCCATTTTATAAATGACCCTATTACAGCCATCCACATGCAAAAGTTCAACTTTTTTTTGATAATTATTGATCTAGAGAGTCCAGAGAATTGTCCTAGACTGGTCTGGTTCCGATCGGGCGAAAAACCTAGGACTAGTTCGCAAAAGTAGGTTTTAGACATATTCGTGAATATTTAATGAACGGTTTGATTGACAGAAATGGTTCTTGAGGCAAAGTTGTTCAGCATGAGCAGGTCTATCAAATGATATGCATTTTATGACAATAAGTGTAACACCACGTGATTACAGAGCCATAAAACTCGTTAGCGCCAACTAGTGGCCGATTTCTTTCAAAATTCTTACAGACCTCTAGGGCCATAAGACGAACATGCCCATCGAGTTTCGTTCCGATCGGCCTCCGTTAACCTTGTCTAATCGGTGCTCAAACTTCATTGGCCGATGGCGGCCATGTTTTTTGAGATACGCCAATGTCCTCATAGACATACATGGCACCTTGGGCCAAGACACTGCATACCAATTTTCAAGTCAATCGGACTAACGGTCAGGTGGTTATAGCCTGTTTTATGTTTTTTTCATGTTATAGCGCCACCATGTGGCCAATCGCCGCTATTTTTTTACCGTGACCTCAGATTGACCTCTTACACATGTGTACCAAGTTTGGTTAAAATAACTCTTTTACTTCTGGAGTTATAGCCATTTTAGTAAAATAGGCTCCTCCCACAACGTTAATTTTGCACCCCCTAGCGACCATGAATCGAAATTTCAACTTTTTTTTGATAATTATTGATCTTCAGACTCCATAGAACAATTCTGCACTGGTTTGGTTCCGATCGGGCGAAAAACCAGGGACTAGTTCGCAAAAGTAGATTTTCGACAAAATTCAAAATGGCGGAAAATCTATCATGGCGGAAATAAAATCGGAGATATACGTTTTGTTCGTCAGGCGTCCAGCTTTCCAATGATATAAGACACTTGAGTCTATGACTTACGGTCTAGGAGTTATGAGCAGTTTTGCGCTTTTGGTTGCTATAGCGCCACCTATGGGCCAATCGGGGTCATAATTTGATAACCTCTCCTCGATTTTTGTACTACCATATGGCAAAGTTTCAAAGCTCTAGCCCTTACGGTTTGGGCTGCACGATGCGTTTTACGGCAGAATAATAATAATAATAATAATAATAAAAATCAGCACAATTACAATAGGGTTTCAGCACTTCGTGCTTGAACCCCTAATAATAATAAAAATCAGCACAATTACAATAGGGTTTCAGCACTTCGTGCTTGAACCCCTAATTAAAGCTGCAAGCAGCATTTATCGGGGTTCAAGCAGTTAAGGCCTTTAAGGCATTTAAGCACAAAAGCATCAAAAGTTATTAAGATTTATTTAGCAAGCATGTAACCACTGACATAATAGATGGAAAAGACCATTTACAGCCAATACAGGCAATTTGCCATGGGATATATATGGTTTTAAAGCTTTTTAACAGTTATAGCGCCACCTATGCTCCGATCTCCATAGAATTGTTTACTGTGACCTCAAATTGAACCCATACACATGTGTACTGAGTTTGGTGAAGATATCTCATTTACTTCTTGAGTTATAGCCATTTGAGTAAAATAGGCTCCTCCCACAACGATTTGCCACATTCTAGAATTATTTAATATGATTCTAGCATGATTTACTATCATATACCATGTTCCAGAATGATTTATTAGGATTCTAGCATGATTTACCTTGATACACCTCATTTCAGTATTATTTACTATGATTTACAATGTTTCTAGCATGATTAACCACATTACTAGCAAATATGTGAAGTGTCAGTGCAAATGAGGTGATGAACACTGACAAAATATTATTGTGTTATAATAGTTAGTTATATACGTGATTTTTAGTGTGTGTCCAAGTATGAATGCAAAAGCACATGTAAAATATTTCATTATTAAGTAGAATGGCCAGCAGAGGGCAGTAGAAGACCACTTATTGGCTCACTTTCACTTTAAACCAGTTTTCTGCACTAAAGCAAACCAGTTTTTCCATGTTAACTCAATGCATGCTTACACACACACACACACACACACACACACACACACACACACACACACACACACACACACACACACACACACACACACACACACACACACACACAAACACACACACACACACACACACATACACACACAGCATAGTTAACCGTGATTTACCATGATATACCACGTTCTAGTATTATTTACCAGGAGATAAACGACAATCTAGTATTATTTACTTTGATTTACCATGTTTCTAGCCTGATTTATCACATTACTAGCAATTATTTGAAGTGTCAGTGCAAATAAAGTGATTAACACTGACAAAATATGATTGTGTTATAATAGTTATTGCTATATAAGTGATTTTTTTTGTGTGTATTCAAGTATGAATGCAAGCACATGTTGAAATATTTCATTAATAAGTAGAATGGCCAGCAGAGGGCAGTAGAAGACCACTTATTGGCTCACTTTCACTTTAAACCAGTTTTCTGCACTAAAGCAAACCAGTTTATCTATGTTAACTCAATGCATGCTTACACACACACACACACACACACACACACACACACACACACACACACACACACACACACACACACACACACACACACACACACACACAGAGCATAGTTAACCATGATTTACCATGATTTACCACATTACTAGCAATTATTTGAAGTGTCAGTGCAAATAAAGTGATTAACACTGACAAAATATGATTGTGTTATAATAGTTATTGCTATATAAGTGATTTTTAGTGTGTATTCAAGTATAAATGCAAGCACATGTGGAAAAATTTAATTAATAAGTAGAATGGCCAGCAGAGGGCAGTAGAAGACCACTTATTGGCTCACTTTCACTTTAAACCTCATGATTTTGACCAGTTTTCTGCACTAAAGCAAACCAGTGTTTCCATGTTAACTCAATAATGCATAATTGCTACATATGCTACACACAATAATGCTACACACACACACACACACACACACACACACACACACACACACACACACACACACACACACACACACACAAATGTTTCAGTGATATTGGTGTCACATTCACCTTCATCACATTCACCTTCTGTCTTCATCACATTCACCATCTGTCGTCATCACCTGCACCTGCTCCTCATCACCCTCCTCATCATCACCTGCTCCTCATCATCATAACCGTCACCTGTTGTCCTTGTCTTGATCTGTGTATTTAAGTTCCCCTCTCATCCATTATCATTGTCGGTTATTGTTTGTGCACTAGCACTCTGTTATGTTTGTTTTCATGTTGGAAAATAAAACCTTTGTTATATTTGTACCACACACACACACACACACACACACACACACACACACACACACACACCATCATTTATCATGATTTACCATGGCTGATACCAATACCAATATGAGAAAATGACTATTTTAAACAGCAGGGGGCAGTAAAATACCACTTATTGGCTTAACATGCCATTAAATCATATCATTTTCACCTTTTTAACTGTTATAGAGGCAAATTTTGTCCGATCTGTCTGAAAATTTTCATGCTTGTTCAGGGTGATATTTCACACGTTCTGACTTGTTTTTAAGAAGGTCTGAGCATTGATTAAAGAGATATAGGCTTTCGGGGACACTTGGTAAAGGCCAGATTTTGAAGTGAACCTATTATAGCTATCCAAATGAAGTAGTTCAACTTTTTCTGACAATTATTGATCTAGTGAGTCCAGAGAATTGTATTGCACTAGTTTTGAACATTATGATATGAAAATTATATGATCAGACATGGAAAAGACCATTTACAGCCAATACAGGCAGTTTACCATAGGAAATATATGGTTTTAAAGCTTTTTAACAGTTATAGCGCCAACTATTGTCCAATCTCCATAAAATTTTGCAAGCTTGTTTGTGATGTTATGACACATATGCTCACCAATTTTTGTGAAGTTCTGAGTTTTCATTTAGGATTTATAGGCTTTTGAGTGTATTTTGCCACACCCATTTTATAAATGACCCTATTACAGCCATACAAATACAAAAGTTCAACTTTTTTTTGATAATTATTGATCTAGAGAGTCCATAGAATTGTCCTAGACTGGTCTGGTTCCGATCGGGCAAAAAACCAGGGACTAGTTCGCAAAAGTAGGTTTTTAACATATTCATGAATATTTAATGAACGGTTTGATTGACAGCAATGGTTCTAGAGGCAAAGTTGTTCAGCATGAGCAGATCTATTAAATGATATGCATTTTGTGACAATATATCTAACACCACGTGATTACAGAGCCATAAAACTCGTTAGCGCCAACTAGTGGCCGATTTCTTTCAAAATTCTTACAGACCTCTAGGGCCATGAGTCGAACATGCCCACCGAGTTTCGTTCCGATCGGCCTCCGTTAACCTTGTCTAATAGGTGCTCAACTTCATTGGCCAATGGCGGCCATGTTTTTTGAGATACACCAATGTCCTCATAGACATACATGGCACCTTGGACCAAGACACTGCATACCAATTTTCAAGTCAATCGGACTAACGGTCAGGTGGTTATAGCCTGTTTTATGTTTTTTTCATGTTATAGCGCCACCATGTGGCCAATCGCCGCGATTTTTTTACCGTGTCCTCAGATTGACCTCTTACATATGTGTACCAAGTTTGTTGAAAATACCTCATTTACTTCTGGAGTTATAGCCATTTTAGTAAAATAGGCTCCGCCCACAACGTTAATTTTGCGCCCCCTAGCGACCCTGAATCGAAATTTCAACTTTTTTTCGATAATTATTGATCTTCAGTCTCCAGAGAACAATTCTGCACTGGTTTGGTTCCGATCGAGCAAAAAACCAGGGACTAGTTCGCAAAAGTAGGTTTTCGACAAAATTCAAAATGGCGGAAAATCTATCATGACGGAAATGAAATCGGAGATATACGTTTTGTTTGTCAGACGACCAGCTTTCCAATGATATAAGACACTTGTGTCTACGACATACGGTCCAGGAGTTATGACCACTTTCGCGCTTTTGGTTGTTATAGCGCCACCTATGGGCCAATCGAGGTCATAATTTGATAACCTCTCCTCGATTTTTGTACTACCATCTGGCAAAGTTTCAAAGCTCTAGCCCTTACGGTTTGGGCTGCACGATGCGTTTTACGGCAGAATAATAATAATAATAATAATAATTAAAGCTGCAAGCAGCATTTATCGGGGTTCAAGCATTTAAGGCCTTTAAGCACATAAGCATTTAAGACATTAAGTTTTATTTGTAAAGCTTTTAACCACTGAAATAATAGATGGAAAAGACCATTTACAGCCAAAACAGGCAATTTACCATAGGAAATATATGGTTTTCAAAGCTTTTTAACAGTTATAGCGCCACCTATCGTACGATCTTCATGAAATTTTACATGCTTGTTTAGACTGTTATGGTACATATGCTCACCAATTTTTGTGAAGTTCTGAGTTTTCGTTTAGGATTTATAGGCTTTTAAATGCATTTTGCCACGCCCATTTTCATTATGACCCAATATACCCATGCGAAAAATGCTAAAGTTGAACTTTTTTTTGATAATTATTGATCTAGAGAGTCCAGAGAATTACCCTAGACTGGTTTTGTTCCGATCGGGCAAAAAACCTAGGACTAGTTCGCAAAAGTAGGTTTTTAACATAATTGCGAATATTTAATGAACGGTTTGATTGACAGCAATGGTTCTTGAGGCAAAGTTGTTCAGCATGAGCAGATCTATCAAATGATATGCATTTTGTGACAATAAGTGTAACACCACGTGATTACAGAGCCATAAAACTCGTTAGCGCCAACTAGTGGCCGATTTCTTTCAAAATTCTTACAGACCTCTAGGGCCATGAGTTGAACATGCCCATCGAGTATCGTTCCGATCGGCCTCCGTTAACCTTGTCTAATAGGTGCTCAAATTTCATTGGTCGATGGCTGTCATGTTTTTCGAGGTACGCCAATGTCCTCATAGACATACATGGCACCTTGGACCAAGACACTGCATACCAATTTTCAAGTCAATCGGACAAACGGTCACGTGGTCATAGCCCTTTTCATGTTTTTTTCATGTTATAGCGCCACCATGTGATCAATCGTCGAAATTTTTTTACTATGACCCCAAATTGAACTCATACACATGTGTACCAAGTTTGGTGAAGATATCTCATTTCCTTTTCGAGTTATAGCCATTTTAGTAAAATAGGCTCCTCCCACAACATTAATTTATCACCCGCTAGCGACCAGGAATCGAAATTTCGACTTTTTTTCGATAATTATTGATCTTCAGACTCCAAAGAACATTTCTGCACTGGTTTGGTTCCGATCGGGCGAAAAACCAGGGACTAGTTCGCAAAAGTAGGTTTTTGACTAAATTCAAAATGGCGGAAAAATTTGCATACCTGAAATAAAATCGGAGATATACGTTTTGACCTTCAGGCGTCCAGCTTTCCAATGATATAGGACACTTGAGTCTACGACATACGGTCTAGGAGTTATGAGCAGTTTCGCGCTTTTGGTCGCTATAGCGCCACCTATGGGCCAATCTGGGTCATACTTTGATAGGTTCTCCCCAAATTGAGGACTACCATTTGGCCAAGTTTCAAGGTTCCAGCTCTTACGGTTTGGGCTGCACGATGCGTTTTAGGGGAGAATAATAATAATAATAATAATAAAAATCAGTACAATTACAATAGGGTTTCAGCACTTCGTGCTTGAACCCCTAATAAAAATCAGTACAATTACAATAGGGTTTCAGCACTTCGTGCTTGAACCCCTAATAATTAAAGCTGCAAGCAGCATTTATCGGGGTTCAAGCAGTTAAGGCCTTTAAGGCATTTAAGCACAAAAGCATCAAAAGTTATTAAGATTTATTTAGCAAGCATGTAACCACTGACATAATAGATGGAAAAGACCATTTACAGCCAATACAGGCAATTTGCCATGGGATATATATGGTTTTAAAGCTTTTTAACAGTTATAGCGCCACCTATGGTCCGATCTCCATAAAATTGTTTACTGTGACCTCAAATTGAACCCATACACATGTGTACTGAGTTTGGTGAAGATATCTCATTTACTTCTTGAGTTATAGCCATTTGAGTAAAATAGGCTCCTCCCACAACGATTTGCCACATTCTAGAATTATTTAATATGATTCTAGCATGATTTACTATCATATACCATGTTCCAGAATGATTTATTAGGATTCTAGCATGATTTACCTTGATACACCTCATTTCAGTATTATTTACTATGATTTACAATGTTTCTAGCATGATTAACCACATTACTAGCAATTATGTGAAGTGTCAGTGCAAATGAGGTGATGAACACTGACAAAATATTATTGTGTTATAATAGTTAGTTATATACGTGATTTTTAGTGTGTGTCCAAGTATGAATGCAAAAGCACATGTAAAATATTTCATTATTAAGTAGAATGGCCAGCAGAGGGCACTAGAAGACCACTTATTGGCTCACTTTCACTTTAAACCAGTTTTCTGCACTAAAGCAAACCAGTTTTTCCATGTTAACTCAATGCATGCTTACACACACACACACACACACACACACACACACACACACACACACACACACACACACACACACACACACACACACATACACACACAGCATAGTTAACCATGATTTACCATGATATACCACGTTCTAGTATTATTTACCAGGAGATAAACGACAATCTAGTATTATTTACTTTGATTTACCATGTTTCTAGCCTGATTTATCACATTACTAGCAATTATTTGAAGTGTCAGTGCAAATAAAGTGATTAACACTGACAAAATATGATTGTGTTATAATAGTTATTGCTATATAAGTGATTTTTTTAGTGTGTATTCAAGTATGAATGCAAGCACATGTTGAAATATTTCATTAATAAGTAGAATGGCCAGCAGAGGGCAGTAGAAGACCACTTATTGGCTCACTTTCACTTTAAACCAGTTTTCTGCACTAAAGCAAACCAGTTTATCCATGTTAACTCAATGCATGCTTACACACACACACACACACACACACACACACACACACACACACACACACACACACACACACACACACACACAGCATAGTTAACCATGATTTACCATGATTTACCACATTACTAGCAATTATTTGAAGTGTCAGTGCAAATAAAGTGATTAACACTGACAAAATATGATTGTGTTATAATAGTTATTGCTATATAAGTGATATTTAGTGTGTATTCAAGTATAAATGCAAGCACATGTGGAAAAATTTAATTAATAAGTACAATGGCCAGCAGAGGGCAGTAGAAGACCACTTATTGGCTCACTTTCACTTTAAACCTCATGATTTTGACCAGTTTTCTGCACTAAAGCAAACCAGTTTTTCCATGTTAACTCAATAATGCATACTTGCTACATATGCTACACACAATAATGCTACACACACACACACACACACACACACACACACACACAAATGTTTCAGTGATATTGGTGTCACATTCACCTTCATCACATTCACCTTCTGTCTTCATCACATTCACCATCTGTCGTCATCACCTGCACCTGCTCCTCATCACCCTCCTCATCATCACCTGCTCCTCATCATCATAACCGTCACCTGTTGTCCTTGTCTTGATCTGTGTATTTAAGTTCCCCTCTCATCCATTATCATTGTCGGTTATTGTTTGTGCACTAGCACTCTGTTATGTTTGTTTTCATGTTGGAAAATAAAACCTTTGTTATATTTGTACCACACACACACACACACACACACACACACACACACACACACACACACACACACACACACACACACACACACACACACACACACACACACACACCATCATTTATCATGATTTACCATGGCTGATACCAATACCAATATGAGAAAATGACTATTTTAAACAGCAGGGGGCAGTAAAATACCACTTATTGGCTTAACATGCCATTAATTCATATCATTTTCACCTTTTTAACTGTTATAGAGGCAAATTTTGTCCGATCTGTCTGAAAATTTTCATGCTTGTTCAGGGTGATATTTCACACGTTCTGACTTGTTTTTAAGAAGGTCTGAGCATTGATTAAAGAGATATAGGCTTTCGGGGACACTTGGTAAAGGCCAGATTTTGAAGTGAACCTATTATAACTATCCAAATGAAGTAGTTCAACTTTTTCTGACAATTATTGATCTAGTGAGTCCAGAGAATTGTATTGCACTAGTTTTGAACATTATGATATGAAAATTATATGATCAGAGATAGAAAAGACCATTTACAGCCAATACAGGCAGTTTACCATAGGAAATATATGATTTTAAAGCTTTTTAACAGTTATAGCGCCACCTATTGTCCGATCTCCATAGAATTTTTCATGCTTGTTAATGATGTTATGTCACATATGCTGACCAATTTTTGTGAAGTTCTGAGTTTTTATTTAGGATTTATAGGCTTTTTAATGTATTTTGACACGCCCATTTTATAAATTACCCTATTACAGCCATCCAAATGCAAAAGTTCAACTTTTTTTTGATAATTATTGATCTAGAGAGTCCAGAGAATTGTCCTAGACTGGTCTGGTTCCGATCGGGCAAAAAACCTAGGACTAGTTCGCAAAAGTAGGTTTTTAACATATTAATGAATAATTAATGAACAGTTTGATTGACAGCAATGGTTCTTGAGGCAAAGTTGTTCAGGATGAGGAGATCTATCAAATGATATGCATATTGTGTGGATATTTGTAACACCATGTGATTACAGAGCCGTAAAACTCGTTAGCGCCAACTAGTGGCCGATTTCTTTCAAAATTCTTACAGACCTTTAGGGCCATGAGCCGAACATGCCCATTGAGTTTCGTTCCGATCGGCCTCCGTTAACCTTGTCTAATAGGTGCTCAAACTTCGTTGGCCGATGGCGGCCATGTTTTTTGAGATACGCCAATGTCCTCATACACATACATGGCACCTTGGACCAAGACACTGCATACCAATTTTCAAGTCAATCGGACTAACGGTCAGGTGGTTATAGCCTGTTTTATGTTTTATTCATTTTATAGCGCCACCATGAGGCCAATCGTCGCGATTTTTTTACTGTGACCCCAGAGTAAGCTCATACACATGTGTACCAAGTTTGGTGAAGATACCTCATTTACATCGGGAGTTATAGCCATTTTAGTAAAATAGGCCCCTCCCACAACGTACGTTTTGGCGCCCCTTAGCGACCGTGAATCGAAATTTCCACTTTTTTTCGATAATTATTGATATTCAGTCTCCAGAGAACATTTCTGCACTAGTTTGGTTCCAATCGGGCAAAAAACCAGGGACTAGTTCGCAAAAGTAGATTTTTGACAAAATTCAAAATGGCGGAAAATCTATCATGGCGGAAATGAAATCGGAGATATACGTTTTGTTCGTCAGGCGTCCAGCTTTCCAATGATATAAGACACTTGAGTCTACGACATACGGTCTAGGAGTTATGAGCAGTTTCGCGCTTTTGGTTGTTATAGCGCCACCTATGGGCCAATCGGGGTCATAATCTCTGAACCTTTCCTCGATTTTTGTACTACCATCTGTCAAAGTTTCAAAGTTCCAGCTCTTACGGTTTGGGCTGCACGATGCGTTTTACGGCAGAATAATAATAATAATTAAAGCTGCAAGCAGCATTTATCGGGGTTCAAGCAGTTAAGGCCTTTAAGGCATTTAAGCACAAAAGCATCAAAAGTTATTAAGATTTATTTAGCAAGCATGTAACCACTGACATAATAGATGGAAAAGACCATTTACAGCCAATACAGGCAATTTGCCATGGGATATATATGGTTTTAAAGCTTTTTAACAGTTATAGCGCCACCTATGCTCCGATCTCCATAAAATTGTTTACTGTGACCTCAAATTGAACCCATACACATGTGTACTGAGTTTGGTGAAGATATCTCATTTACTTCTTGAGTTATAGCCATTTGAGTAAAATAGGCTCCTCCCACGACGATTTGCCACATTCTAGAATTATTTAATATGATTCTAGCATGATTTACTATCATATACCATGTTCCAGAATGATTTATTAGGATTCTAGCATGATTTACCTTGATACACCTCATTTCAGTATTATTTACTATGATTTACAATGTTTCTAGCATGATTAACCACATTACTAGCAATTATGTGAAGTGTCAGTGCAAATGAGGTGATGAACACTGACAAAATATTATTGTGTTATAATAGTTAGTTATATACGTGATTTTTAGTGTGTGTCCAAGTATGAATGCAAAAGCACATGTAAAATATTTCATTATTAAGTTGAATGGCCAGCAGAGGGCACTAGAAGACCACTTATTGGCTCACTTTCACTTTAAACCAGTTTTCTGCACTAAAGCAAACCAGTTTTTCCATGTTAACTCAATGCATGCTTACACACACACACACACACACACACACACACACACACACACACACACACACACACACACACACACACACACACATACACACACAGCATAGTTAACCATGATTTACCATGATATACCACGTTCTAGTATTATTTACCAGGAGATAAACGACAATCTAGTATTATTTACTTTGATTTACCATGTTTCTAGCCTGATTTATCACATTACTAGCAATTATTTGAAGTGTCAGTGCAAATAAAGTGATTAACACTGACAAAATATGATTGTGTTATAATAGTTATTGCTATATAAGTGATTTTTAGTGTGTATTCAAGTATAAATGCAAGCACATGTGGAAAAATTTAATTAATAAGTAGAAGGGCCAGCAGAGGGCAGTAGAAGACCACTTATTGGCTCACTTTCACTTTAAACCTCATGATTTTGACCAGTTTTCTGCACTAAAGCAAACCAGTGTTTCCATTTTAACTCAATAATGCATACTTGCTACATATGCTACACACAATAATGCTACACACACACACACACACACACACACACACACACACACACACACACACACACACACAAATGTTTCAGTGATATTGGTGTCACATTCACCTTCATCACATTCACCTTCTGTCTTCATCACATTCACCATCTGTCGTCATCACCTGCACCTGCTCCTCATCACCCTCCTCATCATCACCTGCACCTCATCATCATAACCGTCACCTGTTGTCCTTGTCTTGATCTGTGTATTTAAGTTCCCCTCTCATCCATTATCATTGTCGGTTATTGTTTGTGCACTAGCACTCTGTTATGTTTGTTTTCATGTTGGAAAATAAAACCTTTGTTATATTTGTACCACACACACACACACACACACACACACACACACACACACACACACACACACACACACACACACACACACACACACACACCATCATTTATCATGATTTACCATGGCTGATACCAATACCAATATGAGAAAATGACTATTTTAAACAGCAGGGGGCAGTAAAATACCACTTATTGGCTTAACATGCCATTAAATCATATCATTTTCACCTTTTTAACTGTTATAGAGGCAAATTTTGTCCGATCTGTCTGAAAATTTTCATGCTTGTTCAGGGTGATATTTCACACGTTCTGACTTGTTTTTAAGAAGGTCTGAGCATTGATTAAAGAGATATAGGCTTTCGGGGACACTTGGTAAAGGCCAGATTTTGAAGTGAACCTATTATAGCTATCCAAATGAAGTAGTTCAACTTTTTCTGACAATTATTGATCTAGTGAGTCCAGAGAATTGTATTGCACTAGTTTTGAACATTATGATATGAAAATTATATGATCAGACATGGAAAAGACCATTTACAGCCAATACAGGCAGTTTACCATAGGAAATATATGGTTTTAAAGCTTTTTAACAGTTATAGCGCCAACTATTGTCCAATCTCCATAAAATTTTGCAAGCTTGTTTGTGATGTTATGACACATATGCTCACCAATTTTTGTGAAGTTCTGAGTTTTCATTTAGGATTTATAGGCTTTTGAGTGTATTTTGCCACACCCATTTTATAAATGACCCTATTACAGCCATACAAATACAAAAGTTCAACTTTTTTTTGATAATTATTGATCTAGAGAGTCCATAGAATTGTCCTAGACTGGTCTGGTTCCGATCGGGCGAAAAACCAGGGACTAGTTCGCAAAAGTAGGTTTTTAACATATTCATGAATATTTAATGAACGGTTTGATTGACAGCAATGGTTCTAGAGGCAAAGTTGTTCAGCATGAGCAGATCTATCAAATGATATGCATTTTGTGACAATATATCTAACACCACGTGATTACAGAGCCATAAAACTCGTTAGCGCCAACTAGTGGCCGATTTCTTTCAAAATTCTTACAGACCTCTAGGGCCATGAGTCGAACATGCCCACCGAGTTTCGTTCCGATCGGCCTCCGTTAACCTTGTCTAATAGGTGCTCAACTTCATTGGCCAATGGCGGCCATGTTTTTTGAGATACACCAATGTCCTCATAGACATACATGGCACCTTGGACCAAGACACTGCATACCAATTTTCAAGTCAATCGGACTAACGGTCAGGTGGTTATAGCCTGTTTTATGTTTTTTTCATGTTATAGCGCCACCATGTGGCCAATCGCCGCGATTTTTTTACCGTGTCCTCAGATTGACCTCTTACATACGTGTACCAAGTTTGGTGAAAATACCTCATTTACTTCTGGAGTTATAGCCATTTTAGTAAAATAGGCTCCGCCCACAACGTTAATTTTGCGCCCCCTAGCGACCCTGAATCGAAATTTCAACTTTTTTTCGATAATTATTGATCTTCAGTCTCCAGAGAACAATTCTGCACTGGTTTGGTTCCGATCGAGCAAAAAACCAGGGACTAGTTCGCAAAAGTAGGTTTTCGACAAAATTCAAAATGGCGGAAAATCTATCATGACGGAAATGAAATCGGAGATATACGTTTTGTTCGTCAGACGACCAGCTTTCCAATGATATAAGACACTTGTGTCTACGACATACGGTCCAGGAGTTATGACCACTTTCGCGCTTTTGGTTGTTATAGCGCCACCTATGGGCCAATCGAGGTCATAATTTGATAACCTCTCCTCGATTTTTGTACTACCATCTGGCAAAGTTTCAAAGCTCTAGCCCTTACGGTTTGGGCTGCACGATGCGTTTTACGGCAGAATAATAATAATAATAATAATTAAAGCTGCAAGCAGCATTTAGCGGGGTTCAAGCATTTAGGGTCTTTAAGCACATAAGGCAGTCTAGTGAGTTGTCTGAGTTTTTGTTTAGGATTTACAGGCTTTTGAGTGTTTTTTGCCATACCCATTTTCTAAATGATCCTGTTATGGCTACCCAATGGGTAAAGTTAAAGTTTTTTATATAATTAATAATCTAGAGCTTCCAGAGAATTGTACTGCACTGGTATATTTCCGATCGGGCGAAAAACCTAGGACTAGTTCGCAAAAGTAGGTTTTTAACATAATAGCAAGTATTTAATGAACAAATTGATTGACAGCAGTAGTTCTTGAGGCAAAGTTGTTCAGTATGAGGAGATCTATCAAATGATATGCATCACGTGATTACATAGCCGTAAAACCTGTTAGCGTCAACTAGTGGCTGATTTTTCAAAATTCTTACAGACCTCTAGGGCCACGAGTCGAACATGCCCATCGAGTTTCGTTCTGATCGGCCTCCGTTAAGAGCAAACTAACAGCTTTGAATTAAAATGGTGAGGTATCCTGTTGTAAACATCAACCATGCCTGTTGACAGTTTTGTGGGAAGGGAATGAAAAGTTCTCAAATCCACAGCACAGCCTCAGACATAACATTTATATCCATGATCTGCCATTTTCACTATTGTCCTTGCTTGCTTCTTCACAATACCTGCAGATCTTCTGATGATTCGGCTGTGCAGGTCCACATTAACACTGCCTGGCCTAGAACATGGACTGGAAAATGCAAATTTGGGGGGTATAAATATTAATGATCCTGACTCCAACGTCACAGTCGGTGTTATGGTGGGATTCACTCATTTTTCAGCGGTCTTTTGCAAACAGGAGATTTACACAAGAAGGAGGAAACAATGGTGTTTGAGGCTCACGGTATGTCAGTTCCATGTCCAGAACTCTTATCATTCAACTATGCCAAGATAAATACAGTTTTCAATTGTATGGCACCTGTAAAATAGATGATTAGTAATATAATGCTTACTTGGAGTCTGAAATGGCTTTAACAAAAGAAGAAAAATAGTCTTAGATTTCTGTTCATTCTAATCATGTACAAATAAAGTAGCACAGTAAGATTACATTTATTTGAATGCATTAGTGAGTGTGTGATTGTGCTGTGTGTGCAGCGTGTCAATACTAAAAGTGAAGGTGTAGTTGATATCTTTGGTGATAATATCTGTAGTAATCATAAAAAAAAACACTTAAGAAATAAAGAATTAAAATTACAAATAATATTCTATTAAGATATGAGTTACAATAACATGATTTGCAATAGTAATAATATCAATAATATATGCACAATACACACAGATTAGACTATCAGGTCTGTGTTTTACAAAAACATTAGTATTGCAGCCAATGTGAGTCTGTGGGATTTATAAACAGACAAAATATGATTTGAAATGTTATTTTAATGATTTTATTAAGTTTAAACAATATTTCAAATGGAAAAAAAAATTAAAAATAATATTTTAGTGAGCAGAATGAACCAATGAGTGTTCTTCTTCTGGTGGTTAAAATGTAAATGAAAACAATAATACTTAAACAATAATACTTAATACACTAACCATGCTTGAACACACACATGCACACACATTTTGTTGTAGATGGAGATATTTAAAATAAAAGATAGGTAACAAAATGATAATTGCAAATCTCCTCTGTATAACACCATTTTCAGATTTCAAATTAATCACTGAGAGGCAGAATTGTTCAAACTGAGAGCTCAGTAAAAATGAAGTGATAAACTTTGACAAAACATGACTGTGTTATAATAGGTGATTTTCATGCAAGTAATTTGATATAGTCCAAAAACTAATGCAAAAGCACAGATGAAAATATTTTATTAAGTAGAATGTCCTGCAGAGGGCAGTAGAAGACCACTAATTGACTCACTTTCATTTGAAATACTTTTTTATCCACCAGTAAAACAAAGCAGTTTCTTCATGTTCTTTCCATTAAGCATGCTTACACACACACAGACACACACACAAACCACACACACACACACACACACACACACACACACACACACACACACACACACACACACACACACACAAAGACAAATATGTTTTCAATGTTTTTAGGATGTGATATTGTGAAAATATCTTCATCTCCTCATCTTGAACAACTTTGCCTCAAGAATCACTAATGTCAATCAAACCGTTCATAATCATAATAAAAAAAAATAAAATATATACAAATATCATAATAATAATAAAAAACATCATAATAAAAAAGATTGCTTCTTAAAGCATTTGTTTATTTCCAATACTGAAGCGAATTAAAAGATCATGCGTAATCCTGCTGCTCCCTCTAGTGGACAACAGTGGTATTATAGCTTACATTTTACAGTTGAAGTGTTTGAATGAATGGGAATTTGTTTTTTTACTTATATCTCAGGAACCAAAAGGCGAAAAATTCTGAAACTCAGAGCATAGATAGTGCTTGAGGAGCCCTGTTGAATGAGACCATCAATGTGTTTTTGGGCGATTGGGGCTGGGAGTTATGACTGTTATAAGGCATATCTGTTCGGGCTATTATCTCTGGAATGCCCAGGGCAAATAACACCACATTTGAATCGAAGCTAGCCAAGGACGCGCCCTTTCCAACGAGCTCTCACACAATGTTCGGGGTGGTCTGGGTCGGGAGTAATGGCCGTTCAAAATCGGGGGTCCCGCGGATTCGCGATGCGCGGGGGGCGCGCTCCCGAGGCCCGCGACGACACGTTTCGATCAAGAGCCCGGAGAGGTCCTCACCATCAAAATTTGAGCGCGCAACGACTTTCCGTTTTCGAGTTATGAATGGATTTGTATTCGGGGGCGTGGCTTAAATGCCGTTATACTTTCGTTTCATTTCATTCATTTACTTTCGTCCATTTCCATATCTCAGTGTAACACAATTGTCAATAGTAATACTCAATAGATGAGTTTTGACAAAATGTGATTGTAAATGTTAAAATAATGATTTTAAAAAGTCTAAATATGAATTTTATAACAATATTAGGGAGTAGTATGATGAAATGACAGCAGGGGGCAGTAAAATACCACTTATTGGCTTAATATGCGATTATATTCATATAAAATCACCTTTTGAAGAAGTTAAACTTTTTTTCTGATAATTATTGATCTAGAGAGTTCAGAGAATTGTGCTGCACTGGTTTTGAACATTATGATATGAACATTATATGATAAAAGATAGAAGACATCATTTACAGCAAATACAGGCAATTTACCATAGGAAATATATGGTTTTAAAGCGTTTTAACAGTTATAGCGCCAACTATCGTCCGATCTCCATAGAATTTTTCATGCTTGTTAATGATGTTATGTCACATATGCTGACCAATTTTTGTGAAGTTCTGAGTTTTTATTTAGGATTTATAGGCTTTTTAATGTATTTTGACACGCCCGTTTTATAAATGACCCTATTACAGCCATCCAAATGCAAAAGTTCAACTTTTTTTTGATAATTATTGATCTAGAGAGTCCAGAGAATTGTCCTACACTGGTCTGGTTCCGATCGGGCAAAAAACCTAGGACTAGTTCGCAAAAGTAGGTTTTTAACATATTAATGAATAATTAATGAACAGTTTGATTGACAGCAATGGTTCTTGAGGCAAAGTTGTTCAGGATGAGGAGATCTATCAAATGATATGCATATTGTGTGGATATTTGTAACACCACGTGATTACAGAGCCGTAAAACTCGTTAGCGCCAACTAGTGGCCGATTTCTTTCAAAATTCTTACAGACCTTTAGGGCCATGAGCCGAACATGCCCATTGAGTTTCGTTCCGATCGGCCTCCGTTAACCTTGTCTAATAGGTGCTCAAACTTCGTTGGCCGATGGCGGCCATGTTTTTTGAGATACGCCAATGTCCTCATACACATACATGGCACCTTGGACCAAGACACTGCATACCAATTTTCAAGTCAATCGGACTAACGGTCAGGTGGTTATAGCCTGTTTTATGTTTTTTTCATTTTATAGCGCCACCATGAGGCCAATCGTCGCGATTTTTTTACTGTGACCCCAGAGTAAGCTCATACACATGTGTACCAAGTTTGGTGAAGATACCTCATTTACATCGGGAGTTATAGCCATTTTAGTAAAATAGGCCCCTCCCACAACGTACGTTTTGGCGCCCCTTAGCGACCGTGAATCGAAATTTCCACTTTTTTTCGATAATTATTGATATTCAGTCTCCAGAGAACATTTCTGCACTAGTTTGGTTCCAATCGGGCAAAAAACCAGGGACTAGTTCGCAAAAGTAGATTTTTGACAAAATTCAAAATGGCGGAAAATCTATCATGGCGGAAATAAAATCGGAGATATACGTTTTGTTCGTCAGGCATCCAGCTTTCCAATGATATAAGACACTTGAGTCTACGCCATACGGTCTAGGAGTTATGAGCAGTTTCGCGCTTTTGGTTGTTATAGCGCCACCTATGGGCCAATCGGGGTCATAATCTCTGAACCTTTCCTCGATTTTTGTACTACCATCTGTCAAAGTTTCAAAGTTCCAGCTCTTACGGTTTGGGCTGCACGATGCGTTTTACGGCAGAATAATAATAATAATAATAATAATAAAAATCAGCACAATTACAATAGGGTTTCAGCACTTCGTGCTTGAACCCCTAATAATTAAAGCTGCAAGCAGCATTTATCGGGGTTCAAGCTATTAAGGCCTTTAAGGGTTTTTAAGCACAAAAGCATCAAAAGTTATCAGGTTTTATTTAGCAAGCATGTAACCACTGACATAATAGATGGAAAAGACCATTTACAGCCAATACAGGCAATGTACCATAGGAAATATATGGTTTTAAAGCTTTTTAACAGTTATAGCGCCACCTATGGTCCGATCTCCATAAAATTTGGCATGCTTGTTAATGATGTTATGTCACATATGCTCACCAATTTTTGTGAAGTTCTGAGTTTTCATTTAGGATTTATAGAATTTTTATTGTATTTTGCCACGCCCATTTTATAAATGACCCTATTACAGCCATCCAAATGCAAAAGTTCAACTTTTTTTCGATAATTATTGATCTAGAGAGTCCAGAGAATTGTCCTAGACTGGTCTGGTTCCGATCGGGCGAAAAACCTAGGACTAGTTCGCAAAAGTAGGTTTTTAACATGTTCGCGAATATTTAATGAACGGTTTGATTGACAGCAATGGTTCTTGAGGCAAAGTTGTTCAGCATGAGCAGATCTATCAAATGATATGCATATTGTGTGGATGAGTGTAACACCACGTGATTACAGAGCCATAAAACTCGTTAGCGCCAACTAGTGGCCGATTTCTTTCAAAATTCTTACAGACCTCTAGGGCCATGAGATGAACATGCCCATCGAGTTTCGTTCCGATCGGCCTCCGTTAACCTTGTCTAATAGGTGCTCAACTTTATTGGCCAATGGCGGCCATGTTTTTTGAGATACGCCAATGTCCTCATAGACATATATGGCACCTTGGGCCAAGACACTGCATACCAATTTTCAAGTCAATCGGACTAACGGTCAGGTGGTTATAGCCCTTTTCATGTTTTTTCCATGTTATAGCGCCACCTATTGTTCAATCGTCGCGATTTTTTTACTGTGACCCCAGACTGAACCCATACACATGTGTACCGAGTTTGGTTAAGCTATCTCATTTACTTTTTGAGTTATAGCCATTTTAGTAAAATAGGCTCCTCCCACAATGTTTATTTTATGCCCCCTAGCGACCTTGAATCGAAATTTCGAATTTTTTTTGATAATTATTGATCGTCAGACTCCATAGAACATTTCTGCACTGGTTTGGTTCCGATCGGACAAAAAACCTAGGACTAATTAGCAAAAGTAGTTTTTTAACAAAATTCAAAATGGCGGAAAAATTTCCATACCGGAAATGAAATCGGAGATATACGTTTTGTTCATCACGTTTCCAGCTTTCCAATGATATAAGACACTTGAGTCTACGACATACGGTCTAGGAGTTATGAGCACTTTCGCGCTTTTGGTTGTTATAGCGCCACCTATGGGCCAATCGGGGTCATAATCTCTGAACCTCTCCTCGATTTTTGTACTACCATCTGGCAAAGTTTCAAGTCTCCAGCCCTTACGGTTTGGGCTGCACGATGCGTTTTACGGCAGAAGAATAATAATAATAATAATAAAAATCCTTACAATTACAATAGGGTTTCAGCACTTCGTGCTTGAACCCCTAATAAAAATCAGTACAATTACAATAGGGTTTCAGCACTTCGTGCTTGAACCCCTAATAATAATAATAAAAATCAGCACAATTACAATAGGGTTTCAGCACTTCGTGCTTGAACCCCTAATAATTAAAGCTGCAAGCAGCGTTTATCGGGGTTCAAGCAATTAAGGCCTTTAAGGCCTTTAAGCATAAAAGCATCAAAAGTTATTAAGATTTATTTAGCAAGCATGTAACTACTGACATAATAGATGAAAAAGACCATTTACCATAGGAAATATATGGTTTTAAAGCTTTTAACAGTTATAGCGCCACCTTTGGTCCGATCTCCATAAAATTTGGCATGCTTGTTAATGATGTTATTTCACATATGTTCACCAATTTTTGTGAAGTTCTGAGTTTTTATTTATGATTTATAGGCTTTTTTATTTATTTTGCCCCGCCCATTTTATAAATGACCCTATTACAGCCATCCAAATGCAAAAGTTCAACTTTTTTTGATAATTATTGATCTAGAGAGTCCAGAGAATTGTCCTAGACTGGTTTGGTTCCGATCGGGCGAAAAACCAGGGACTAGTTCGCAAAAGTAGGTTTTTAACATATTCATGAATATTTAATTAACTGTTTGATTGACAGAAATGGTTCTTGAGGCAAAGTTGTTCAGCATGAGCAGATATATCAAATGATATGCTTTTTGTGACGATAAGTGTAACACCACGTGATTACAGAGCCAAAAAACTCGTTAGCGCCAACTAGTGGCCGATTTCTTTCAAAATTCTTACAGACCTCTAGGGCCATGAGTCGAACATGCCCATCGAGTTTCGTTCCGATCGGCCTCCGTTAACCTTGTCTAATAGGTGCTCAACTTCATTGGCCAATGGCGGCCATGTTTTTTGAGATACGCCAATGTCCTCATAGACATACATGGCACCTTGGACCAAGACACTGCATACCAATTTTCAAGTCAATCGGACTAATGGTCAGGTGGTTATAGCCCTTTTCATGTTTTTTTCATGTTATAGCGCCACCTAGTGTTCAATCGTCGCGATTTTTTTACTGTGACCCCAGAATGAACCCATACACATGTGTACCGAGTTTGGTGAAGCTATCTTATTTACTTTTTAAGTTATAGCCATTTTAGTAAAATAGGCTCCTCCCACAACGATTATTTTGCGCCCCCTAGCGTCCATGAATCGAAATTTCAACATTTTTTCGATAATTATTGATCTTCAGACTCCAGAGAACATTTCTGCACTGGTTTGGCTCCGATCGGGCAAAAAACCAGGGACTAGTTCGCAAAAGTAGATTTTCGACAAAATTCAAAATGGCGGAAAATCTATCATGACGGAAATGAAATCGGAGATATACGTTTTGTTCGTCAGGCGTCCAGCTTTCCAATGATATAAGACACTTGAGTCTGCGACATACGGTCTAGGAGTTATGAGCAGTTTCGCGCTTTTGGTTGCTATAGCGCCACCTATGGGCCAATCGGGGTCATAATCTCTGAACCTCTCCTCGATTTTTGTACTACCATCTGGCAAAGTTTCAATGCTCTAGCCCTTACGGTTTGGGCTGCACGATGCGTTTTACGGCAGAATAATAATAATAATAATAATTAAAGCTGCAAGCAGCATTTATCGGGGTTCAAGCAGTTAAGGCCTTTAAGGCCTTAAAGCACAAAAGCTTTCAAATCTATTAAGTTTTATTTAGCAAGCATGTAACCACTGACATAATAGATGGAAAAGACCATTTACAGCCAATACAGGCAATGTAACATAGGAAATACATGGTTTTAAAGCTGTTTAACATTTATAGGATTTCTATACATTTCTGCACTGGTTTGGTTCCGATCGGGCGAAAAACCTAGGACTAGTTAGTAAAAGTACGTTGTTGACAAAATTCAAAATGGTGGAAAATTTATCATGGCGGAAATTAACATTATCTAAATCTCGAAGATCGGATCAGATCGGATCGAATAATGATAATCGATTCAAGATCTTGAGAATCGGAATCGAATCGATTCTTGAAATTTGAATCGAAACCCAGCCCTACACAACACTGTGTAGCATGTAGTGCGCAACTTGACTTGATGTGCTACACCTAGATATAGTATTCGGTAGGGCATAATTAAATCAGAAGCAAGGATCATCTACTGGAGGGAGGAAATGGTGCAACAGGAGAGCAAATAGTTGACAATTTTGTTCTGATTCAAAGAGAAAATGATATTGATAAATTAAAAAGTTCTCTTTGTAGTTTGTTTCAGAAAGATGAGTGACAAATAAGAACAATAGAGAGTTAGTAAATGAAAACAGACATCGCCGACTTGTTTCTTTTTAATGATTCAACAGCCTAAAAGCTTCGATTAAATTAGGTGAAGTTCGAAAGTGGAGCTTAAAGTTAAAAATAATTACCACCTAGTTTCATCACATCTATCTTTTTAACGAATCAGTGTTTTTGAACATGTTTGTACATGTACGGTTTAATGACTCAAAGACAATCCGTTGCTGTAACAATGTGATTGTGCACTGAGTGACAGCCTTTCAATGCGCAGAGACGCTGTTTAGTTTTCGCTACATTCGTTACAAAAAATGTCCTTGATTTTTGTGCATGCTATACACATCGTAACACTTATTTATATAGCAACACATAAATATAAAAAACAAAAACAAACAAAAGAAAATTGTAGTTATCCTACCAGTTGATGGTTTCAAATTACAGTTCAAATGGGAAACAGGTCCATGGGCACTGGTTAGCATTTGTGCATGTAATTGCATCCACTAGGCAGGCGATTCACCTTCACAGGATTATTTATGGCACAAAACAGGATACACTTGCCGATCACGTTCACATAGGGAAAAAAAATAGAGAACAAGAAAACGCAGCCTTGGAAAACACAAGGCAAACGTACAATAATTAATTTCTGACTCAACATTTCAGTAACAAATGACATGCACAGCTCAAATGACACATTAATCAAAATTTATTTAACACATCGATTCGACACTCATAAAACAGTCACTGTCACAACTCATGATACAAAGATGTTAGCTACACGCGGTAGCTTTAGCACACGGCTAACTAGTTCAGCTCGCGCTGTGACTGCGGCCTAGTCAACTCAGCTCATATCAAATCATTTCTGAAATAGATATCTGTCATAAGATAACATATGACAAAAAAAGTCACTCACCAAAACGACACTGCATCACATATTCAATTAAAGAAGATTGTTCAATAAAGATTATCACACTATAAATCTTTACTCCGATTTCACCTTTTACACCTTTCTCTGACGACAAGTTGATGCATCCAAAGTTTCCAAGTGCACACAATCACAGTTCCCGATAGATTATGATGATCATTTAGTACAAGGAGTTTCTGAAGAAAGTTTCCGTGCTGCTGTCTCATCTGATCTATTCTGTTCTCTCATCATGCTGACAGCAGCAGCGCCTGCGCGAACAGTGGGCGGGCCTTAAGAATATGCCGCTACTGTTGGCTCTCAGGGGTGGCGTCACTGCAGCACAATCAGTGATTGGACGAATCGCGTGTTTTTGCCCAGTGGTTTTTACCAGTGCATCAAGTAAATAAAAAAAAATGGATGTAATTGAAAAAATAAATTTGTCCAGAACAGAGCGACAGGACTGAATTTAAACTGTTATAGAAGAGCTAATATACTGAGAATGAACTGGTGAAGGATTGTCTCTCTGCTTTATTTTATAAGAAATATTTCTGTGTCTAGAGTTCCTAATGCGCTGTACTCTCAACTTTTGTATAATAGTACTAGTCATATTTTTTTACACCAGGCATGAATAAAAGGAATGTTTTTTATTTCCTGTTTCGAAAACCACTGGAAACCAACGGACAGTAATGTATAGAGGAATGAAAATATGGAATCATTTACTATTGATATCACACATTTTTACAAGAAAAATTAGTTTTAAAAAAATATTCAAAGGAATATTTAATGGCAAAATATATTAAATTGTTGATTTTGATATTTGGAATGGATGATGGGTTAGTGCGTTTCATTGACTTGACTTTTTATTGTTGTTGATTAAATGTAGTTTTGTATGATTTACTTTTTGGGACCCCAGAAAGAGTAGCCACTGCCTAGAAAGAGGCTAATGGGGATCCAAATAAACAAATAAACTTATAACATTGATGGAAAATACCATTTACAGCCAATACAGGCAATTTACTGAGGAAAGTTTTTTTGACAGTTATAGCACCACATCTTGCCTGATCTCCACCACTTCAAGTGTCCTCAAAGTGTGCCCATGCATGTCTGTCAAATTTGTTGTAAATATCTCATTTTGTTTTGAAGTTTAGACAGTTCTGTTTATGAGAGAATAAAAATGATCCATGGGTGACAATGATTTAAAAATTTTATTTGTTTATTTATTTTTGTCAGTTCCTATCTTAATTGTGACATTTGGGCGTTATTGTTTAGCTATTGATCTATGTTTTCAAATTTCAAGAAATTTGGACTATCGGTTTCGAAGATAATTGCAAGTTTTTTAAGTGCTTAATGACAATGATACACAAACTATAAGGAGAAACCTGGCATATTTGGTATTGTTGGACTCGGGAAGGATTGAGGATTTCAAAGGACTAACGGTTGGGTGCGTTTATAGCCATTTTCATAAATTTTTTTCCATGTTGTAGCGCCACCAAGTGGCCAATCGTCGCGATTTTTTTCAAGTAATCTCAGATTGAGCTCATAAACACGTTTCCCAAGATTAGCGAAAATATCTCTTTCCATTCACGAGTTATAATTGTTTTAGTAAAAGTGGCCCTGGTGCCATCAAACATTTTGATTTCCCTTAGCGACCGTGAATTTAAATTAAGAATTTTTTTGATGATTATTGATAGTCTCTGTCCAGAGAATATTTCTGCATTGGTTTGGTTTCGATCGGGCAAAAAATCTAGGAGTAATTCGCAAAAGTAGGTTTTTCAAAAAACCTCAATTTACTCAAAATTGGCGCCAGAAGGGCAAGCAAATCTGAGGCATGCATCTGGTCCGCCCGATCTCCATAAAAGTTTGCACGCTTCTTTAGAATAATATGGCGCATGTGCTCAGCTAATTTGGTGAAGCTCTGCTCTTTCCCCCCCATTTTTCAGTCATTTAAATGTCATTTTGCATAGGGTAATACAGAGGCCTTCTCACCTTTATGACAGTTAAAGCGCCACCAATGGCCCGACGTCCATGAAAGTTTTCAAGCTTCTTCAGGATCACGTGACGCATGCGCATGCCCGATTTTGTGAGCTTGTATGCAAATCAGACAGCAAGATGGCCGCTTTCAGCCATTTCATGTGTTTTTTCCATAGAAATACATCATTTTGACACCATAGCGCCACCAAGTGGCCAGTCGCTGCGCCCTTTTTCACGTGACCACAGAATGAGCTCGTACATGCGTGTGCTGAGTTTGGTGCAAAAATCTCGTTCCGTTCACGAGTTATAGCCAATTAAGCAAAATGGGCTCCTCCCACTTCGAACATTTTGGCGGCCCTTAGGGACCGTGAAGCGAAATTTACACTTTTTTTTGATAATTATTGACAATCAGACTCCAGAGAATCTTGCCGCACTGGTTTGGTTCCGGTCGGGCCAAAAACCTAGGACTAGTTCGCGAAAGTAGGTTTTTGGAAAAACCCCAAATACCCTAAAATTTTCCCAGGGTGACGAGCAAATCCGAGGCATGCATCTGGTCCGCCTCGAGCCAAGGATTCCAGCGATATAAGACACTTGAGCCTACGCCTCACGGTTGATGAGTTATGAGCCGTTTCGTACTTTTGCCCGCTGTAGCGCCCCCGTCAGGCCGATCGGGGCGGGCCTTGGTGACGCTGTAGGCGGTGTGAGTACTATCAGCCCCCAAAGTTTCAAGTCTCCACGACTTACGGTTTGGTCTGCCCGATCAGTTTTATGTCTGAATGTTGCATCATGGGAAAATTAACAATTACAATAGGTGTTCAGCACTGAAGTGCTTGAACCCCTAATAAGTGGCTAAAAAAGGGCCACAAAAAGGCCTCTAAAAAAAAAACTATAGGGTCTAGGCGCTTGCCGTCTGCGCTGCTGCGTTCCAAAAACTTTATCCAGCCTTCTAACATGTGCCTCGGAGAGGAAAAAGAACGTTTGTTGCCCTTTTAGCTCATTTATCATGGAAATGTGGTGCATTTTTTTTTTTACCTTTTAAACTGTGACACCCCCACTGATGGCCCGATCTCCATAAAAGTTTGCACGCTTCTTTAGAATAATATGGCGCATGTGCTCAGCTAATTTGGTGAAGCTCTGCTCTTTTCCCCCCATTTTTCAGTCATTTAAATGTCATTTTGCATAGGGTAATACAGAGGCCTTCTCACCTTTATGACAGTTAAAGCGCCACCAATGGCCCGACGTCCATGAAAGTTTTCAAGCTTCTTCAGGATCACGTGACGCATGCGCATGCCCGATTTTGTGAGCTTGTATGCAAATCAGACAGCAAGATGGCCGCTTTCAGCCATTTCATGTGTTTTTTCCATAGAAATACATCATTTTGACACCATAGCGCCACCAAGTGGCCAGTCGCTGCGCCCTTTTTCACGTGACCACAGAATGAGCTCGTACATGCGTGTGCTGAGTTTGGTGCAAAAATCTCGTTCCGTTCACGAGTTATAGCCAATTAAGCAAAATGGGCTCCTCCCACTTCGAACATTTTGGCGGCCCTTAGGGACCGTGAAGCGAAATTTACACTTTTTTTTGATAATTATTGACAATCAGACTCCAGAGAATCTTGCCGCACTGGTTTGGTTCCGGTCGGGCCAAAAACCTAGGACTAGTTCGCGAAAGTAGGTTTTTGGAAAAACCCCAAATACCCTAAAATTTTCCCAGGGTGACGAGCAAATCCGAGGCATGCATCTGGTCCGCCTCGAGCCAAGGATTCCAGCGATATAAGACACTTGAGCCTACGCCTCACGGTTGATGAGTTATGAGCCGTTTCGTACTTTTGCCCGCTGTAGCGCCCCCGTCAGGCCGATCGGGGCGGGCCTTGGTGACGCTGTAGGCGGTGTGAGTACTATCAGCCCCCAAAGTTTCAAGTCTCCACGACTTACGGTTTGGTCTGCCCGATCAGTTTTATGTCTGAATGTTGCATCATGGGAAAATTAACAATTACAATAGGTGTTCAGCACTGAAGTGCTTGAACCCCTAATAAGTGGCTAAAAAAGGGCCACAAAAAGGCCTCTAAAAAAAAAACTATAGGGTCTAGGCGCTTGCCGTCTGCGCTGCTGCGTTCCAAAAACTTTATTCAGCCTTCTAACATGTGCCTCGGAGAGGAAAAAGAACGTTTGTTGCCCTTTTAGCTCATTTATCAAGGAAATGTGGTGCATTTTTTTTTTTACCTTTTAAACTGTGACACCCCCACTGATGGCCCGATCTCCATAAAAGTTTGCATGCTTCTTTAGAATAATATGGCGCATGTGCTCAGCTAATTTGGTGAAGCTCTGCTCTTTTCCCCCCATTTTTCAGTCATTTAAATGTCATTTTGCATAGGGTAATACAGAGGCCTTCTCACCTTTATGACAGTTAAAGCGCCACCAATGGCCCGACGTCCATGAAAGTTTTCAAGCTTCTTCAGGATCACGTGACGCATGCGCATGCCCGATTTTGTGAGCTTGTATGCAAATCAGACAGCAAGATGGCCGCTTTCAGCCATTTCATGTGTTTTTTCCATAGAAATACATCATTTTGACACCATAGCGCCACCAAGTGGCCAGTCGCTGCGCCCTTTTTCACGTGACCACAGAATGAGCTCGTACATGCGTGTGCTGAGTTTGGTGCAAAAATCTCGTTCCGTTCACGAGTTATAGCCAATTAAGCAAAATGGGCTCCTCCCACTTCGAACATTTTGGCGGCCCTTAGGGACCGTGAAGCGAAATTTACACTTTTTTTTGATAATTATTGACAATCAGACTCCAGAGAATCTTGCCGCACTGGTTTGGTTCCGGTCGGGCCAAAAACCTAGGACTAGTTCGCGAAAGTAGGTTTTTGGAAAAACCCCAAATACCCTAAAATTTTCCCAGGGTGACGAGCAAATCCGAGGCATGCATCTGGTCCGCCTCGAGCCAAGGATTCCAGCGATATAAGACACTTGAGCCTACGCCTCACGGTTGATGAGATATGAGCCGTTTCGTACTTTTGCCCGCTGTAGCGCCCCCGTCAGGCCGATCGGGGCGGGCCTTGGTGACGCTGTAGGCGGTGTGAGTACTATCAGCCCCCAAAGTTTCAAGTCTCCACGACTTACGGTTTGGTCTGCCCGATCAGTTTTATGTCTGAATGTTGCATCATGGGAAAATTAACAATTACAATAGGTGTTCAGCACTGAAGTGCTTGAACCCCTAATAAGTGGCTAAAAAAGGGCCACAAAAAGGCCTCTAAAAAAAAACTATAGGGTCTAGGCGCTTGCCGTCTGCGCTGCTGCGTTCCAAAAACTTTATCCAGCCTTCTAACATGTGCCTCGGAGAGGAAAAAGAACGTTTGTTGCCCTTTTAGCTCATTTATCATGGAAATGTGGTGCATTTTTTTTTTTACCTTTTAAACTGTGACACCCCCACTGATGGCCCGATCTCCATAAAAGTTTGCACGCTTCTTTAGAATAATATGGCGCATGTGCTCAGCTAATTTGGTGAAGCTCTGCTCTTTTCCCCCCATTTTTCAGTCATTTAAATGTCATTTTGCATAGGGTAATACAGAGGCCTTCTCACCTTTATGACAGTTAAAGCGCCACCAATGGCCCGACGTCCATGAAAGTTTTCAAGCTTCTTCAGGATCACGTGACGCATGCGCATGCCCGATTTTGTGAGCTTGTATGCAAATCAGACAGCAAGATGGCCGCTTTCAGCCATTTCATGTGTTTTTTCCATAGAAATACATCATTTTGACACCATAGCGCCACCAAGTGGCCAGTCGCTGCGCCCTTTTTCACGTGACCACAGAATGAGCTCGTACATGCGTGTGCTGAGTTTGGTACAAAAATCTCGTTCCGTTCACGAGTTATAGCCAATTAAGCAAAATGGGCTCCTCCCACTTCGAACATTTTGGCGGCCCTTAGGGACCGTGAAGCGAAATTTACACTTTTTTTTGATAATTATTGACAATCAGACTCCAGAGAATCTTGCCGCACTGGTTTGGTTCCGGTCGGGCCAAAAACCTAGGACTAGTTCGCGAAAGTAGGTTTTTGGAAAAACCCCAAATACCCTAAAATTTTCCCAGGGTGACGAGCAAATCCGAGGCATGCATCTGGTCCGCCTCGAGCCAAGGATTCCAGCGATATAAGACACTTGAGCCTACGCCTCACGGTTGATGAGTTATGAGCCGTTTCGTACTTTTGCCCGCTGTAGCGCCCCCGTCAGGCCGATCGGGGCGGGCCTTGGTGACGCTGTAGGCGGTGTGAGTACTATCAGCCCCCAAAGTTTCAAGTCTCCACGACTTACGGTTTGGTCTGCCCAATCAGTTTTATGTCTGAATGTTGCATCATGGGAAAATTAACAATTACAATAGGTGTTCAGCACTGAAGTGCTTGAACCCCTAATAAGTGGCTAAAAAAGGGCCACAAAAAGGCCTCTAAAAAAAAAACTATAGGGTCTAGGCGCTTGCCGTCTGCGCTGCTGCGTTCCAAAAACTTTATCCAGCCTTCTAACATGTGCCTCGGAGAGGAAAAAGAACGTTTGTTGCCCTTTTAGCTCATTTATCATGGAAATGTGGTGCATTTTTTTTTTTACCTTTTAAACTGTGACACCCCCACTGATGGCCCGATCTCCATAAAAGTTTGCACGCTTCTTTAGAATAATATGGCGCATGTGCTCAGCTAATTTGGTGAAGCTCTGCTCTTTTCCCCCCATTTTTCAGTCATTTAAATGTCATTTTGCATAGGGTAATAGAGAGAATATAGGGCACTATATGTCACTTTGAGTGATTTATTGCCCTTAAGCCACGCCCCCTTTTTGACCGTGGGAAATTCCCACGCTTGCCCCGCCCCCTTCTACCCACCGCCCTCCCACCTCCGGACAGGTCACGTGACCGTGAGAATTTTCCCACGGTTGCTCCTCCCTTATGGGCGTGAACAGAACCAGGGAGATATTATAAATTAAATTATATATTAAATTATATATTTAATAATATAAAACGTTGTATAAAAGTTAAAATACACATGTGTTTAGTGTTCTCACACATCTGTAAAACTGTTACATAAAACACAAACTAGTTTAAAATGTCAATGACAAAAGTTTAATTTGCATTTTCTTAAAGATATCAAAATGTAAAAAAGCTATCAAACATTAAAACATATCAACCATTATGTTAAAAATCACAATATTAAAAAACAAGTATTAAAAACTGACTTTGTTGAAAGAAGAACAAAAGTTTTTTATCCGTCTCCAAAGGCTTAGAGCTTTTAACTCCAAAATCCGAAAAAAGCGAATAGTTCTATTTTCTAACATACATTTAAAGAAAAAGCTGTACTTTCACAATTACATTGTGTTTAAAGGTGTATAAAACATTGTTTAAAGTTTAAATTATATTTTCTTAAAGATATCAAAATGTGTTAGTATTAAAACATCTAAAACAACATTTTATGTTAAAACATAAACCGTGGGAAATTTTCCCAAGATCCACATTAAAACATCTAAAACAACATGTATTAAAATTATACCGAGCAAATAGTTCTATTTTCTAATACATTTGAAGAAAAGTTGTACAATCACAATTACAAGAAAAAGCTGTACTTTCACAATTACATTGTTTAAAGGTGTATAAAACATTGTTTAAAGTTTAAATTATATTTTCTTAAAGATATCAAAATGTGTTAGTATTAAAACACCTAAAACAACATTTTAAAGATGTTAAAAGTTTAAATTATATTTTCGTAAAGATATCAAAATGTGTTAGTATTAAAACATCTAAAACAACATTTTAAAGATGTTAAAACATTAATGAAAAAAGTTTAAATTATATTTTCTTAAAGATATCAAAATGTGTTAGAATTAAAACATCTAAAACAACATTTTATGTTAAAACATAAATGTTAAAACATTGAAAAAGCAATAATCAGCTCCGGACCGTGGGAATTTCCCATGGTCCCCTTCCCTACAAACATCCCCACCCCATCCCCACTTCTGTATTGTTTAACAGATAACATTATGACAATGTATATTAAAACTTTTTTAAGAAATGTACAATAAAGACAACTTTGTTGAAAGAAGAACAAAAGTTTTTTATCCGTCTCCAAAGGCTTAGAGCTTTTAACTCCAAAATCCGAAAAAACGAATAGTTCTATTTTCTAACATACATTTAAAGAAAAAGCTGTACTTTCACAATTACATTGTGTTTAAAGGTGTATAAAACATTGTTTAAAGTTTAAATTATATTTTCGTAAAGATATCAAAATGTGTTAGCATTAAAACGTCTAAAACAACATTTTAAAGATGTTAAACATTAATGAAATAAGTTAAAATTGCATTTTTCTCTAAAAGAGTTATTAAAAATGAGTTAAGATGTTAAAAATCAATAATTTACAGAAAAGTAAGTGCATCCATCCATACAGTATTTGTAAAACTGTTACATAAAACACAAACTAGTTTAAAAAGTGTCTCAAACACATAATATTAAAACCACACCATGTTAAAAATCACAGTATCTAAAAATACTAATCCTTACGTTTTTGTAAATCCGTTTGTTGAAAGAGAGCCAAAAGGTATATCCGATGGTATTTACCACATCAAATGTATATCCAGAAGGTATATCCAAGACCAAAGGTTTATCCAACAACAAGGATATATCCATGACCAGAGGTATATCCAAATATATATCCAAAAGGTATATCCAAGACCAGAGGTTTATCCAACATTAAGGGTATATCCGGAACCATAGGTTTAGAGATTTTATTTACAAAAGTTACAAAGTCTCGTGAGGAGTTCAGCAAAAAGCGTCCACACGGTTACATCCCAAAAGTTAGACTGACCTCTGTGACATCTGCCCTGTAGCCACAGGTAGACCACTCCCACCCTAGACCCCTCCCACCCCTAGAGACCACCCACCCCTAGACCCCTCCCACACCTAGACCCCTCCCACCCCTAGAGACCTCCCACCCCTAGACCCCTCCCACACCTAGACCCCCTCCTACATCAAGATCCCTCCCAACCCAACTATGTTTTGCTTTAATTAAAAAAGAGTTTTGTTTTCCGCAATCATTTAAAAACTTTTTAAAAACAATGTATGTATAAAGTTAAAATACAACGGTTTAGTATTCGTACGTTTACAACGTTATCTGAAAAAGCTAGAATTAATAGCTAGATTTTAGTTAAAAATACATAGGTGTAGGCTAGTATTTAAAACGCTAGGCCTATCAGAAAAATGTAGACAATAATGTCTTCTTACGTATACAGATTTTAAACCCTGTTAAAACAAAAAAGTCAACGTTAAATATTTTAAAACAAGTTATAGAATGTCTTTCACGAACAACTTTTAAAGATGCCAGAAAAATGGTAAATTATGTTTCAAACGTGAACAACATATCAAACAACAACAGTTAAAAAATAATACATAAAGTGAATAGTTTTAAGCAAAACTTTTTAACATTACAATTCGCTATAAACTTTTGTATAGATCTTAGCTAAAATAGATCTTTCACTGTCTCGCAAAGCATCCTTGTGCTCCGAAAGCACAACACGAATGAGAAATCGGTCTGTGAAGCGAGTCTCCGCCCACCTAAAAACTTTGCCAATGCAAATACACATGTGTAGAGGTATAGCTACAGATTTAAATCTTGGTAAAAAAGGCTTAATCAAAACAACATTTTAAATTTTTGTACATTTAATTTAATTTAGTTATTAATCCGGTATTAGATCTTTCTAGCCTAATATTGTTTGATGTGTTATGCCTAGATAACGAAACATAGTCCATACATGTTGTGTTCGAGAAAAGTAATATTGATGTAATCTTTGTGAGATCATACCCACAAACACAGAACTTTGTGTTGGATGCTCGACTTTACTAAAAGAAAATATTATGGAAGTCATTTTCAAACTGTAATTATACCATATTTTATGTATTAATAGTATGGATCCATTGGGGTTTAATGTTTTAATGTTTGTTTGTTTGTTATTAACTAATACCTTTTTTAACTAAAACACTTCAACATCCTCCACAAATTAAAGAAACATATGAGGTAAGGCTAGTCTCAGACCCCAGATAAACAGATAATGGAATGTTCACAAGTAGGAGTTATTCTCCTACTTCGTATGTGTGTAAATAGTTGCGCTTATGGACTAACTTTAAAAAATCATCTTTATACACGAATCACGTGTGTCCAAACATTTGTGTAAGATTCAAAAGACCAAATCACTAGAAAAGAGGGTTGAAAAGTATAGTTTACGATAAATACACAAAGCATACAAATGATGACCAGGTTTCACATTTTGTATTCTGATTGTACAGAGCTTATATAATCTTTGTATTGTTTAATATTAATTGTAACTGCTATATAGCTACGGTTAGGATTTGACTTATGGTTAGTTACTTGTAACGTAATTTACTGTTATTACTATTAAGTAAATGCAGTAACGTATAAATTTGTCACCTTATAATAAATGTTACCAGGAATTCTTAAAAGAATCAACCTTTCTTTTTGTTATAACTGACAAACTGGAAGGTAGACAAATATATTTCAACACAAAGTTTATTAACAATAATCCGGCAGAAGGGTGACAGGTGAGTGGCGACAGTTAGGAACACGTAAAAACCCAACAAGCTCCTAGAACTGAAAATAACTGAATACATGGTGACAAGTGTAAATAACATTTCAATAATACTTTTCCACTAAAAGAGTACGACCTTTAGAATGTGTGTTTGGATTGTTATATTTAAAATGTATGTACATCACGAGTAGTCTAATATTACCAACTAATGTTTACACACAACAAATGTAGGCCTAGTAGAAATACAGTTACACATACACGTAACATGTACAAAAATCATAGGGAAATAACGTCAATCAAATGAGTTTGTTTTAAAAATAACAACAATCAAATAAAAAAAACAACAACGAGATTTACCTTCTCATAAAAGGACCATGTAATTCTCTCAATATTCTTTGAACAACGTTTAGATTTTCAGAAATGAATGACAATGCAATTGTTAACATTTGTTGATCGTTTCTCACCTGTTCAATCTCCTGATGAACGCTTAATAGCTCATTCCGTAATTGTCTGTTTTCATCCAATAATTGCCCGTGGCAGATCCCAAAAAATTCAACACTGTTCCTTAACTCATTCGTGTGTTGATTTTGGTGATCTAAAATTCTATGAAGAATCGTTACGACGTCTCTTTGCGCCTCTGATGTAATCTCCTCCATCTGCCGGTAGGTTAATGGTTGTGTTACGTGACCTAAAATACCCAAAACATTTCTATTGATACTACGTAATGTATCATAACTCAAATTGTGAAGATCTCGTTCGTTGAATAACGGGGTATCGTTCCGTACAGAGTTATCCTCATTGGAGTTTGACGATTCCGACACAGAATCGCTGACTTGACACAACACGGCTGCTTGGGAATCCAGGAATATTTCCAATTCTCTTTCGGCGTAATTTTGTTCTAGGATCAAACATAAAAATAATTTATTAAATGAAATGTTTAATAGATAAAATACAATAAATGTATAGCGACTTACCGGTATATTCCGATGAGTTTACACTGGGACTGGAACACAGGTAATGTGAACCCGCGATCCGTTTTCTATAAGCATGTCCAGAAGCCCCATTGTAATCAGACGTGGACAGTAGGTCTACAGGAATGCTTTGTTCTGGAAAATAACATTTATTATTTTAAAATTCAATGAATAAAAATATTATGATAAGACAAAAATAAATACCCTAAATATAACGTACCCTCGTCAGGATAGTGTAATTGGCTATCATTAATCGAATCATATTCTCCGTAAACATCTCGTAGCCGTTTCACGCCTCGTCCGGATACACGGAAATTCATGCGCTCGGTAGAAGTTATCGGCCCGTAGCTGCACGTTGGTTCCTGATCTGATTGTCCGTAGGCATACTGTTCAGGGGTGGAAGATGGGGTTATGTCCTCGTAGGCCGACACACCGGGAACATCAACCAATGTAGATAACTCCGCAGCATTGATAGTGTTGTGAGCCACTGTGTCCTCTGGGATACCTGTTGAAATATTGTAAAGGGTGTAAGTTTTTTCCTTTTTTTTTAAAAAAGTTATGAAAGATGATACTGAAAAAATAAAACACTCACCTTGAAAAAATTCACTGGGTAAAACACCATCGGGAAATGAGCTGTCATCTGGTCACCGAACAAAGATATATAACGTTATTAGGCACGGGTTACTGACAAATTCATTCCATAAAAATGTAATAAACCTTTTGTTGAAAATACTTACAAAGATCGTTTAAAATTTGTGATAAATCTTCATCATAGCACTGATCCGATGAAACTTCTGCTTCGCGTTGATTTCCAGACATAATACAGGCTAACTTACAATTCGTGTTTCGACGGTCTGTCTCGTTCGCATAGAGTTCCGTAAATGATTTAGACAGCCTCATTTTAAAGACTGTACAGCCATTTTAAAACACCTTTTTACCCGCCACATTTTCAAAGGGCGTCTATCTCTGTAGGTGGTAGAGATTCTGAAAGGTGATTGTATGACTAGAAATACGTATGACGGATCTGATCTCATCTCGTTTACTAAGATCTGTAATAATCTAATTCACACAAATCCGTCAAAAGAGAAAAATAAGATATGTGAATGCTAACACCAATGCAGACACCGTGCCGCCAAGTGTGTGTGTGTGTGTGTGTGTGTGTGTGTTTAAAATCCTTAAAAACTCACTGCTCTAAACTTTTAAATATAACTTTGTACCAACACATAAGTTTATTTAGTAGATTTCATGCCACATTGTAACATGTGGGGGTAGTTGTAACATAACATATGACAGCTTAAAATCTTATCTGATCTAATAAAAATATACAAAACAAACTAAATATTTTCTAAATAAAATTCAATTAAAAACGTTTTCATATAAAATAACGACAATTTTTAATAATTTTTTTGACTACAAACACATGAAAACACGGCTATACCACATAGTTAAAACACTAAATATTTATTAATTCCTGTAGGCTACATTGACTTTCAGTCTTTATTCACCTCTTCTCACGTTTTCTCAATAAAATTAATAAAAAACGACTGCACAACTGGGATTTAAACCCTGCTAGTGTCTTCTGGTAGTTACCGAAGCATTAAATAACTATCTCAACTGTTAAATAACATCTAGGAGATTAAGGCCACATTTACACATAGCCGGGTATTTAGAGAAACGAATATTTCTCCCCCTCCATTTTCAAAAATAACATCGTGCACGCAACATCGTTTTCAAAAAAGTTGTCGTTTACATCAACCCGCATAAATACAATGGGCGGCAGTGTAGGGAGAAGGATAAAGCCATGCAAGCCAATCAGAATCCTCAAAATCGACAACAACCAATAGCTCGAGTGACTTCCTGTTCCTTTCAAAACAACAGACATGGCGCGAGGTTTGTTCGTGTGGACAGACAGCGAAGCAAATGCAAACAGACCAAAAGCGTTTGCACAAAAGTCAAAAATGAGTACCACTTTAACAGCATCCATGATCAAATAGTTGGCAAACAAACTCTAAACATAGGGCGCTCACATGACGAAAGCATTTTCTGGCGCAAAATGTGACGTTTGAGAACCTAAAACCCCGTTTCTCCCGGTTGACACGGTAACACATAACCGGCGTTTTCAGAAACCTCCACTCTGGCCGGAGTTTTTAGAAATAATCGTTTTCTGGGATAAAAACGGCGTTTTCGTGTAAATGACAGGCCAAAACGCAGGGAAATATCTGCGTTTTCCCATCGTGTAAACGGGGTCTAAACATGTTCAGATTTGTCTTATTTTAAATAAACACAAAAATAGAGATGAAAATTAGCTTAAGTAAGAAATTTACCTTTGCTATGGTTTAATAAAGTGTCTATGGGTATCTTCCGAAAAAAAAATGCTGGTATTTTTCTAAAGGCTATGATGTTGATATAGCAACTAGTACACAAAATTTTGTCATCCAAACATGTGCTGAAGTAAGTAACAAACGTGTTAACTAACATCAACGTTAGGTTGTCAACCGTGCACCCCTATATTAAAAAGACCGATCTAAATGATACAGATATAATTTGAAATAGTGTAAAATGAACTGAAGTAGTAATAAGAATGTCGGTAGCGTACATCTTATTTTACACATTTTTCGATTAGCTGCCTACCTTTAATCTATCATCAACCTCTTATCTTTTGTTAGCGTATGTGTGCATGCATGTGTGAACGTGTGTGTGTGTGTGTGTGTGTGTTAGTGATGCGATAACACCTCTGTAGACATTCTGTCGCCAAGTGGACACACGTGTGTGTGTGTGTGTGTGTGTGTGTGTGTGTGTCTACTGTATAGTGATGCATGTCGTGAAAGGTTTACAAAGTATTCAATTGTAGACTATCATTTTGTTTTGATTATTGGTTTTATTCACAAACAGGACTGTCATAAACAGCATGAAGCTTTTGAAGTTTCCTAACTTTTGTGTCTGACTATTTACGTGATGGTTATGGTGAATAATATTATTTTGATGCAAAACGGTTCCCACATAGAACCGGTACCCATCAGGATCAATCATTCTTTGTTAGCTTGTTTTTAATAATGACTGGAGAAAAATCAGATTTCATCTTAATGTGCAACGTCACTCGATGTCCGAGTAAAAGTCAATGCTTTTTTCTTTGTTCAATGTGTACAGTTCAAGGATTGAAGCCAGTTGAAACTCTTAATTTGACCTCTCAAAGTGCATCAGATTGATGCATTTAACCTTAAAATGTACACAATTATGCGTTGAACACACTGTTCTGGTGTCGCTAGAGTTGCAACTATGGCAACTGAGAAGACCATTCTTTGTTTTCTTTATGAAGAATTTTCAGGGACTGATGAAGTCGGTATAAATATACTACAAAATAATACCAGTGTTGCTAATAAACTGGATGGTATTTAAGTTCTGTTGCTTTTATATGAAAATAAATATAATGAACAAGACATCGAAAGTAGTCTACTTATTTAATTCCATTCCAAATACATGTTTATCAGTCTTTTTCTTTAATACAGACATATGTTTTTAATAAAAATTACATTGCATAACCCATAGAGATCGCACTGAGATAGTTTGGGAATATTACCACATAACGTATACACATAAAACATAATATCAGTGTTTTATTAAAATCAAACCTTTTAAAAGAGAACAATACATCACGGTTGTTTAAACCAATGAACATCAAGCTGTGGCGTCTGTAAGTCGCGTCCCATCATGTTTTTGATCAGCGCAGTCAGTGGAGAGCAACTGCGTGCGACTGCAGAATCCGCCTGGTGCGCCTTGTGCTCGCGGGAGATTTTTGACATACGTCAGCATGACATCAGAGGAAGGCGGACCGCACTCGGATCCGTCTCTAACCGGCATGCATTTCGCACTGATCACCGGTGCAAGCCGTTTCCGGGAAACATGGCGTTATTATTATTATTTTACATTGAACAAACAAAATGCTCTGATTGTCCCAGATAAATGTCTTCTGTTACAATTCGCATAAAAAATCACAAGTACCCGACAAAAGTAAAATGTAGAATTCTGTTCAAAATGTTATAGGATTTATAGAATGACGATTTACTATGGTAAAATAAAACCATACAAGTGTAGTCGTTGTGCGTTTTTAAATCTGGTTCACACAAAGAAAATACATTAATTATGTTTGAAAAAGATACATGTATTTCCCCACACTAGGGATATATGCGTTTATTAAAAACTTTACACCCTATCTGTTTGTAACTTTACAGGTAGGTTATATTAAAAACGTCTTAGTTACTTCAGACATGAATTTATTTCGTAACACATCGTCCATCCACATTTCAAGAAAATATCAATAATAGTTTGAATATATTTAATATTGACGTTCTCTTTAGAGAATGCATGTATACAGACAGATCTGATAATCTTACGCCATATTCCTGTAACACAGTCTGTTTTAATCTATCTTTATAAGCACCAGAATCCGAAGGTTAGTCAAATATCTTTATTAGTTCTGCCATGTAGGCGCTATGAGATTTCAATCAATAAGAATCAATCATGTTACAAAGTTGTACATTATTTTATTTTAGAATATAAAAGTCACAAACATTTTTATTTCACAATATAAAAGTCACAAACATTTTTCACTACATAAAAGTTACAAAACATTTCCAAACAACAAAAATGTTTTTCTTTTATTAGAATGTAAGAAGTAGAAAGTTAAAAACATGTATAATATGAATTATATCACAAACAAACAAAATTCAATTTCACAGACATTTCAAATTCTTCTCCATGATGCATTCACCTAAAATATAAAATCATTTTACAAACATTTTTAATCATTTTACAAAACACTCAAGGACATATTATATATTGTCCAAACAAAAGGCAAATTTATACGTGTATTTTTAAAAAAGCAGGTTACATTGACAAATTATATAGTCTATTATCCACACAAAAAATGAATTTCTAGAATGACACGCAAAATAGACTTGATAATCCGGTGACCTGTGAGTTCCATGGCATCCGACCGTCTCATCGACAGTTGTGTCGTGGGCCTCGGCGACTGTGGCAGGTGTTTCCAACTCCATACCTTGTAAGGAACACCAGTTTGTGATATCCAGGTTCAGTACAGAATTTATTTAGCCAATCGACGCTTTTCTGAGGTAATCCATTTGTCATAATAGGTAATCCAATTGCTGCATCCGGTAATCCTTTTGGTACGTATCCGTCGTAGCTCCCAGGGGTTGGAATGATGATGAAGAAGAGTCACCTCCTTGAGTCACGATACGTTTGAATGAATCGGCTAGTCCAGAGAGTAGTTTCTTAATGCTTGTAGAGAGTAGGTGGGGTTATATAAGATCCGCGTCTCTCTGGGACCTCCCACTCGGGATGGAAAAGTTTCACTTTAATGTTGGCGTAGCGTTCATACGCGTTGGTCCACTGGAAAAGCTGATTGATCTTGGAAAAAATCTCAGCCATCACAGGTAGATCCTTCCATTGGAACATGAATTTCAGATCATATAATTTTAAATGATCTTTTTCAGATATCGGCCAGGTGAATTCTGGGTACGTTCCAAAGTCACTACAAAGTATGTAAATAAAATCGTCTGGATATTTGTTAACTTGATCAGCTAAAATCCGGTATCTTGTACCCATGGTTAATCCATTCCACTCACCAATAAAAAGGGGCGTGTCCATCCCTTCCTGTAAATCTGGCCATACTTTTGAGTAGAATAAAAACCAATCTCTTTCAGTGAATTTTAATGCTGGATCATCCGTTGAATTCATGGTGAATCTCTCATTGTTATCCACGTTAAAAAATCTGACTTCTCTGTTGATTTTGTCATAATCATATGTACACGCACGTCCTTCAGACAAGTGAAAAGTATATTTCACAGAATCTGCAGGCTCGTGAAGAAATCGCGTTAAACATGGCCCATGGGTTTCCCGTTTTTTTCGTGGTGCTAAAGTCAAATCCTCCATAGCATCAGTAATCCTTCTCTCAGGTGTTTTCGGTGCCGCAGTAGCCATTGCAGGTTGTCCGGTATGCAAAATCAGAAGTATCTCTAGTAGTGCTTGAGTTCCTTTTTAAACACCTCTGTCACACTGTGGGAGGGAATTCCCACGTGATGTAACCATCGGCGTCATTTTTTACGCACACCTTTAAATCGCAACAGACCTCTCACCTTTGAGAGGCGTGTTAGTGGGTGGAGTCTGTGTCACGTTCTGGCCCGTTTATGTATATGTCATTTAAGTTCGGACGCTGTGCTGAACGGTCACTTTTCACGATAGGGTGTCTTTGCTGTTTCCCCTAGTGATTTGGTCTTTTGAATCTTACACAAATGTTTGGACACGCGTGATTCGTGTATAAAGATGATTTTTTAAAGTTAGTCCATAAGCGCAACTATTTACACACATACGAAGTAGGAGAATAACTCCTACTTGTGAACATTCCATTATCTGTTTATCTGGGGTCTGAGACTAGCCTTACCTCATATGTTTCTTTAATTTGTGGAGGATGTTGAAGTGTTTTAGTTAAAAAAGGTATTAGTTAATAACAAACAAACAAACATTAAAACATTAAACCCCAATGGATCCATACTATTAATACGTAAAATATGGTATAATTACAGTTTGAAAATGACTTCCATAATATTTTCTTTTAGTAAAGTCGAGCATCCAACACAAAGTTCTGTGTTTGTGGGTATGATCTCACAAAGATTACATCAATATTACTTTTCTCGAACACAACATGTATGGACTATGTTTCGTTATCTAGGCATAACACATCAAACAATATTAGGCTAGAAAGATCTAATACCGGATTAATAACTAAATTAAATTAAATGTACAAAAATTTAAAATGTTGTTTTGATTAAGCCTTTTTTACCAAGATTTAAATCTGTAGCTATACCTCTACACATGTGTATTTGCATTGGCAAAGTTTTTAGGTGGGCGGAGACTCGCTTCACAGACCGATTTCTCATTCGTGTTGTGCTTTCGGAGCACAAGGATGCTTTGCGAGACAGTGAAAGATCTATTTTAGCTAAGATCTATACAAAAGTTTATAGCGAATTGTAATGTTAAAAAGTTTTGCTTAAAACTATTCACTTTATGTATTATTTTTTAACTGTTGTTGTTTGATATGTTGTTCACGTTTGAAACATAATTTACCATTTTTCTGGCATCTTTAAAAGTTGTTCGTGAAAGACATTCTATAACTTGTTTTAAAATATTTAACGTTGACTTTTTTGTTTTAACAGGGTTTAAAATCTGTATACGTAAGAAGACATTATTGTCTACATTTTTCTGATAGGCCTAGCGTTTTAAATACTAGCCTACACCTATGTATTTTTAACTAAAATCTAGCTATTAATTCTAGCTTTTTCAGATAACGTTGTAAACGTACGAATACTAAACCGTTGTATTTTAACTTTATACATACATTGTTTTTAAAAAGTTTTTAAATGATTGCGGAAAACAAAACTATTTTTTAATTAAAGCAAAACATAGTTGGGTTGGGAGGGATCTTGATGTAGGAGGGGGTCTAGGTGTGGGAGGGGTCTAGGGGTGGGAGGTCTCTAGGGGTGGGAGGGGTCTAGGTGTGGGAGGGGTCTAGGGGTGGGTGGTCTCTAGGGGTGGGAGGGGTCTAGGGTGGGAGTGGTCTACCTGTGGCTACAGGGCAGATGTCACAGAGGTCAGTCTAACTTTTGGGATGTAACCGTGTGGACGCTTTTTGCTGAACTCCTCACGAGACTTTGTAACTTTTGTAAATAAAATCTCTAAACCTATGGTTCCGGATATACCCTTAATGTTGGATAAACCTCTGGTCTTGGATATACCTTTTGGATATATATTTGGATATACCTCTGGTCATGGATATATCCTTGTTGTTGGATAAACCTTTGGTCTTGGATATACCTTCTGGATATACATTTGATGTGGTAAATACCTTCGGATATACCTTTTGGCTCTCTTTCAACAAACGGATTTACAAAAACGTAAGGATTAGTATTTTTAGATACTGTGATTTTTAACATGGTGTGGTTTTAATATTATGTGTTTGAGACACTTTTTAAACTAGTTTGTGTTTTATGTAACAGTTTTACAAATACTGTATGGATGGATGCACTTACTTTTCTGTAAATTATTGATTTTTAACATCTTAACTCATTTTTAATAACTCTTTTAGAGAAAAATGCAATTTTAACTTATTTCATTAATGTTTAACATCTTTAAAATGTTGTTTTAGACGTTTTAATGCTAACACATTTTGATATCTTTACGAAAATATAATTTAAACTTTAAACAATGTTTTATACACCTTTAAACACAATGTAATTGTGAAAGTACAGCTTTTTCTTTAAATGTATGTTAGAAAATAGAACTATTCGTTTTTTCGGATTTTGGAGTTAAAAGCTCTAAGCCTTTGGAGACGGATAAAAAAACTTTTGTTCTTCTTTCAACAAAGTTGTCTTTATTGTACATTTCTTAAAAAAGTTTTAATATACATTGTCATAATGTTATCTGTTAAACAATACAGAAGTGGGGATGGGGTGGGGATGTTTGTAGGGAAGGGGACCATGGGAAATTCCCACGGTCCGGAGCTGATTATTGCTTTTTCAATGTTTTAACATTTATGTTTTAACATAAAATGTTGTTTTAGATGTTTTAATTCTAACACATTTTGATATCTTTAAGAAAATATAATTTAAACTTTTTTCATTAATGTTTTAACATCTTTAAAATGTTGTTTTAGATGTTTTAATACTAACACATTTTGATATCTTTACGAAAATATAATTTAAACTTTTAACATCTTTAAAATGTTGTTTTAGGTGTTTTAATACTAACACATTTTGATATCTTTAAGAAAATATAATTTAAACTTTAAACAATGTTTTATACACCTTTAAACAATGTAATTGTGAAAGTACAGCTTTTTCTTGTAATTGTGATTGTACAACTTTTCTTCAAATGTATTAGAAAATAGAACTATTTGCTCGGTATAATTTTAATACATGTTGTTTTAGATGTTTTAATGTGGATCTTGGGAAAATTTCCCACGGTTTATGTTTTAACATAAAATGTTGTTTTAGATGTTTTAATACTAACACATTTTGATATCTTTAAGAAAATATAATTTAAACTTTAAACAATGTTTTATACACCTTTAAACACAATGTAATTGTGAAAGTACAGCTTTTTCTTTAAATGTATGTTAGAAAATAGAACTATTCGCTTTTTTCGGATTTTGGAGTTAAAAGCTCTAAGCCTTTGGAGACGGATAAAAAACTTTTGTTCTTCTTTCAACAAAGTCAGTTTTTAATACTTGTTTTTTAATATTGTGATTTTTAACATAATGGTTGATATGTTTTAATGTTTGATAGCTTTTTTACATTTTGATATCTTTAAGAAAATGCAAATTAAACTTTTGTCATTGACATTTTAAACTAGTTTGTGTTTTATGTAACAGTTTTACAGATGTGTGAGAACACTAAACACATGTGTATTTTAACTTTTATACAACGTTTTATATTATTAAATATATAATTTAATATATAATTTAATTTATAATATCTCCCTGGTTCTGTTCACGCCCATAAGGGAGGAGCAACCGTGGGAAAATTCTCACGGTCACGTGACCTGTCCGGAGGTGGGAGGGCGGTGGGTAGAAGGGGGCGGGGCAAGCGTGGGAATTTCCCACGGTCAAAAAGGGGGCGGGGCTTAAGGGCAATAAATCACTCAAAGTGACATATAGTGCCCTATATTCTCTCTCTGGTAATACAGAGGCCTTCTCACCTTTATGACAGTTAAAGCGCCACCAATGGCCCGACGTCCATGAAAGTTTTCAAGCTTCTTCAGGATCACGTGACGCATGCGCATGCCCGATTTTGTGAGCTTGTATGCAAATCAGACAGCAAGATGGCCGCTTTCAGCCATTTCATGTGTTTTTTCCATAGAAATACATCATTTTGACACCATAGCGCCACCAAGTGGCCAGTCGCTGCGCCCTTTTTCACGTGACCACAGAATGAGCTCGTACATGCGTGTGCTGAGTTTGGTGCAAAAATCTCGTTCCGTTCACGAGTTATAGCCAATTAAGCAAAATGGGCTCCTCCCACTTCGAACATTTTGGCGGCCCTTAGGGACCGTGAAGCGAAATTTACACTTTTTTTTGATAATTATTGACAATCAGACTCCAGAGAATCTTGCCGCACTGGTTTGGTTCCGGTCGGGCCAAAAACCTAGGACTAGTTCGCGAAAGTAGGTTTTTGGAAAAACCCCAAATACCCTAAAATTTTCCCAGGGTGACGAGCAAATCCGAGGCATGCATCTGGTCCGCCTCGAGCCAAGGATTCCAGCGATATAAGACACTTGAGCCTACGCCTCACGGTTGATGAGTTATGAGCCGTTTCGTACTTTTGCCCGCTGTAGCGCCCCCGTCAGGCCGATCGGGGCGGGCCTTGGTGACGCTGTAGGCGGTGTGAGTACTATCAGCCCCCAAAGTTTCAAGTCTCCACGACTTACGGTTTGGTCTGCCCGATCAGTTTTATGTCTGAATGTTGCATCATGGGAAAATTAACAATTACAATAGGTGTTCAGCACTGAAGTGCTTGAACCCCTAATAAGTGGCTAAAAAAGGGCCACAAAAAGGCCTCTAAAAAAAAAACTATAGGGTCTAGGCGCTTGCCGTCTGCGCTGCTGCGTTCCAAAAACTTTATCCAGCCTTCTAACATGTGCCTCGGAGAGGAAAAAGAACGTTTGTTGCCCTTTTAGCTCATTTATCATAGAAATGTGGTGCATTTTTTTTTTTACCTTTTAAACTGTGACACCCCCACTGATGGCCCGATCTCCATAAAAGTTTGCACGCTTCTTTAGAATAATATGGCGCATGTGCTCAGCTAATTTGGTGAAGCTCTGCTCTTTCCCCCCCATTTTTCAGTCATTTAAATGTCATTTTGCATAGGGTAATACAGAGGCCTTCTCACCTTTATGACAGTTAAAGCGCCACCAATGGCCCGACGTCCATGAAAGTTTTCAAGCTTCTTCAGGATCACGTGACGCATGCGCATGCCCGATTTTGTGAGCTTGTATGCAAATCAGACAGCAAGATGGCCGCTTTCAGCCATTTCATGTGTTTTTTCCATAGAAATACATCATTTTGACACCATAGCGCCACCAAGTGGCCAGTCGCTGCGCCCTTTTTCACGTGACCACAGAATGAGCTCGTACATGCGTGTGCTGAGTTTGGTGCAAAAATCTCGTTCCGTTCACGAGTTATAGCCAATTAAGCAAAATGGGCTCCTCCCACTTCGAACATTTTGGCGGCCCTTAGGGACCGTGAAGCGAAATTTACACTTTTTTTTGATAATTATTGACAATCAGACTCCAGAGAATCTTGCCGCACTGGTTTGGTTCCGGTCGGGCCAAAAACCTAGGACTAGATCGCGAAAGTAGGTTTTTGGAAAAACCCCAAATACCCTAAAATTTTCCCAGGGTGACGAGCAAATCCGAGGCATGCATCTGGTCCGCCTCGAGCCAAGGATTCCAGCGATATAAGACACTTGAGCCTACGCCTCACGGTTGATGAGTTATGAGCCGTTTCGTACTTTTGCCCGCTGTAGCGCCCCCGTCAGGCCGATCGGGGCGGGCCTTGGTGACGCTGTAGGCGGTGTGAGTACTATCAGCCCCCAAAGTTTCAAGTCTCCACGACTTACGGTTTGGTCTGCCCGATCAGTTTTATGTCTGAATGTTGCATCATGGGAAAATTAACAATTACAATAGGTGTTCAGCACTGAAGTGCTTGAACCCCTAATAAGTGGCTAAAAAAGGGCCACAAAAAGGCCTCTAAAAAAAAAACTATAGGGTCTAGGCGCTTGCCGTCTGCGCTGCTGCGTTCCAAAAACTTTATCCAGCCTTCTAACATGTGCCTCGGAGAGGAAAAAGAACGTTTGTTGCCCTTTTAGCTCATTTATCATGGAAATGTGGTGCATTTTTTTTTTTACCTTTTAAACTGTGACACCCCCACTGATGGCCCGATCTCCATAAAAGTTTGCACGCTTCTTTAGAATAATATGGCGCATGTGCTCAGCTAATTTGGTGAAGCTCTGCTCTTTCCCCCCCATTTTTCAGTCATTTAAATGTCATTTTGCATAGGGTAATACAGAGGCCTTCTCACCTTTATGACAGTTAAAGCGCCACCAATGGCCCGACGTCCATGAAAGTTTTCAAGCTTCTTCAGGATCACGTGACGCATGCGCATGCCCGATTTTGTGAGCTTGTATGCAAATCAGACAGCAAGATGGCCGCTTTCAGCCATTTCATGTGTTTTTTCCATAGAAATACATCATTTTGACACCATAGCGCCACCAAGTGGCCAGTCGCTGCGCCCTTTTTCACGTGACCACAGAATGAGCTCGTACATGCGTGTGCTGAGTTTGGTGCAAAAATCTCGTTCCGTTCACGAGTTATAGCCAATTAAGCAAAATGGGCTCCTCCCACTTCGAACATTTTGGCGGCCCTTAGGGACCGTGAAGCGAAATTTACACTTTTTTTTGATAATTATTGACAATCAGACTCCAGAGAATCTTGCCGCACTGGTTTGGTTCCGGTCGGGCCAAAAACCTAGGACTAGTTCGCGAAAGTAGGTTTTTGGAAAAACCCCAAATACCCTAAAATTTTCCCAGGGTGACGAGCAAATCCGAGGCATGCATCTGGTCCGCCTCGAGCCAAGGATTCCAGCGATATAAGACACTTGAGCCTACGCCTCACGGTTGATGAGTTATGAGCCGTTTCGTACTTTTGCCCGCTGTAGCGCCCCCGTCAGGCCGATCGGGGCGGGCCTTGGTGACGCTGTAGGCGGTGTGAGTACTATCAGCCCCCAAAGTTTCAAGTCTCCACGACTTACGGTTTGGTCTGCCCGATCAGTTTTATGTCTGAATGTTGCATCATGGGAAAATTAACAATTACAATAGGTGTTCAGCACTGAAGTGCTTGAACCCCTAATAAGTGGCTAAAAAAGGGCCACAAAAAGGCCTCTAAAAAAAAAACTATAGGGTCTAGGCGCTTGCCGTCTGCGCTGCTGCGTTCCAAAAACTTTATCCAGCCTTCTAACATGTGCCTCGGAGAGGAAAAAGAACGTTTGTTGCCCTTTTAGCTCATTTATCATGGAAATGTGGTGCATTTTTTTTTTTACCTTTTAAACTGTGACACCCCCACTGATGGCCCGATCTCCATAAAAGTTTGCACGCTTCTTTAGAATAATATGGCGCATGTGCTCAGCTAATTTGGTGAAGCTCTGCTCTTTCCCCCCCATTTTTCAGTCATTTAAATGTCATTTTGCATAGGGTAATACAGAGGCCTTCTCACCTTTATGACAGTTAAAGCGCCACCAATGGCCCGACGTCCATGAAAGTTTTCAAGCTTCTTCAGGATCACGTGACGCATGCGCATGCCCGATTTTGTGAGCTTGTATGCAAATCAGACAGCAAGATGGCCGCTTTCAGCCATTTCATGTGTTTTTTCCATAGAAATACATCATTTTGACACCATAGCGCCACCAAGTGGCCAGTCGCTGCGCCCTTTTTCACGTGACCACAGAATGAGCTCGTACATGCGTGTGCTGAGTTTGGTGCAAAAATCTCGTTCCGTTCACGAGTTATAGCCAATTAAGCAAAATGGGCTCCTCCCACTTCGAACATTTTGGCGGCCCTTAGGGACCGTGAAGCGAAATTTACACTTTTTTTTGATAATTATTGACAATCAGACTCCAGAGAATCTTGCCGCACTGGTTTGGTTCCGGTCGGGCCAAAAACCTAGGACTAGATCGCGAAAGTAGGTTTTTGGAAAAACCCCAAATACCCTAAAATTTTCCCAGGGTGACGAGCAAATCCGAGGCATGCATCTGGTCCGCCTCGAGCCAAGGATTCCAGCGATATAAGACACTTGAGCCTACGCCTCACGGTTGATGAGTTATGAGCCGTTTCGTACTTTTGCCCGCTGTAGCGCCCCCGTCAGGCCGATCGGGGCGGGCCTTGGTGACGCTGTAGGCGGTGTGAGTACTATCAGCCCCCAAAGTTTCAAGTCTCCACGACTTACGGTTTGGTCTGCCCGATCAGTTTTATGTCTGAATGTTGCATCATGGGAAAATTAACAATTACAATAGGTGTTCAGCACTGAAGTGCTTGAACCCCTAATAAGTGGCTAAAAAAGGGCCACAAAAAGGCCTCTAAAAAAAAAACTATAGGGTCTAGGCGCTTGCCGTCTGCGCTGCTGCGTTCCAAAAACTTTATCCAGCCTTCTAACATGTGCCTCGGAGAGGAAAAAGAACGTTTGTTGCCCTTTTAGCTCATTTATCATGGAAATGTGGTGCATTTTTTTTTTTACCTTTTAAACTGTGACACCCCCACTGATGGCCCGATCTCCATAAAAGTTTGCACGCTTCTTTAGAATAATATGGCGCATGTGCTCAGCTAATTTGGTGAAGCTCTGCTCTTTCCCCCCCATTTTTCAGTCATTTAAATGTCATTTTGCATAGGGTAATACAGAGGCCTTCTCACCTTTATGACAGTTAAAGCGCCACCAATGGCCCGACGTCCATGAAAGTTTTCAAGCTTCTTCAGGATCACGTGACGCATGCGCATGCCCGATTTTGTGAGCTTGTATGCAAATCAGACAGCAAGATGGCCGCTTTCAGCCATTTCATGTGTTTTTTCCATAGAAATACATCATTTTGACACCATAGCGCCACCAAGTGGCCAGTCGCTGCGCCCTTTTTCACGTGACCACAGAATGAGCTCGTACATGCGTGTGCTGAGTTTGGTGCAAAAATCTCGTTCCGTTCACGAGTTATAGCCAATTAAGCAAAATGGGCTCCTCCCACTTCGAACATTTTGGCGGCCCTTAGGGACCGTGAAGCGAAATTTACACTTTTTTTTGATAATTATTGACAATCAGACTCCAGAGAATCTTGCCGCACTGGTTTGGTTCCGGTCGGGCCAAAAACCTAGGACTAGTTCGCGAAAGTAGGTTTTTGGAAAAACCCCAAATACCCTAAAATTTTCCCAGGGTGACGAGCAAATCCGAGGCATGCATCTGGTCCGCCTCGAGCCAAGGATTCCAGCGATATAAGACACTTGAGCCTACGCCTCACGGTTGATGAGTTATGAGCCGTTTCGTACTTTTGCCCGCTGTAGCGCCCCCGTCAGGCCGATCGGGGCGGGCCTTGGTGACGCTGTAGGCGGTGTGAGTACTATCAGCCCCCAAAGTTTCAAGTCTCCACGACTTACGGTTTGGTCTGCCCGATCAGTTTTATGTCTGAATGTTGCATCATGGGAAAATTAACAATTACAATAGGTGTTCAGCACTGAAGTGCTTGAACCCCTAATAAGTGGCTAAAAAAGGGCCACAAAAAGGCCTCTAAAAAAAAAACTATAGGGTCTAGGCGCTTGCCGTCTGCGCTGCTGCGTTCCAAAAACTTTATCCAGCCTTCTAACATGTGCCTCGGAGAGGAAAAAGAACGTTTGTTGCCCTTTTAGCTCATTTATCATGGAAATGTGGTGCATTTTTTTTTTTTACCTTTTAAACTGTGACACCCCCACTGATGGCCCGATCTCCATAAAAGTTTGCACGCTTCTTTAGAATAATATGGCGCATGTGCTCAGCTAATTTGGTGAAGCTCTGCTCTTTTCCCCCCATTTTTCAGTCATTTAAATGTCATTTTGCATAGGGTAATACAGAGGCCTTCTCACCTTTATGACAGTTAAAGCGCCACCAATGGCCCGACGTCCATGAAAGTTTTCAAGCTTCTTCAGGATCACGTGACGCATGCGCATGCCCGATTTTGTGAGCTTGTATGCAAATCAGACAGCAAGATGGCCGCTTTCAGCCATTTCATGTGTTTTTTCCATAGAAATACATCATTTTGACACCATAGCGCCACCAAGTGGCCAGTCGCTGCGCCCTTTTTCACGTGACCACAGAATGAGCTCGTACATGCGTGTGCTGAGTTTGGTGCAAAAATCCCGTTCCGTTCACGAGTTATAGCCAATTAAGCAAAATGGGCTCCTCCCACTTCGAACATTTTGGCGGCCCTTAGGGACCGTGAAGCGAAATTTACACTTTTTTTTGATAATTATTGACAATCAGACTCCAGAGAATCTTGCCGCACTGGTTTGGTTCCGGTCGGGCCAAAAACCTAGGACTAGTTCGCGAAAGTAGGTTTTTGGAAAAACCCCAAATACCCTAAAATTTTCCCAGGGTGACGAGCAAATCCGAGGCATGCATCTGGTCCGCCTCGAGCCAAGGATTCCAGCGATATAAGACACTTGAGCCTACGCCTCACGGTTGATGAGTTATGAGCCGTTTCGTACTTTTGCCCGCTGTAGCGCCCCCGTCAGGCCGATCGGGGCGGGCCTTGGTGACGCTGTAGGCGGTGTGAGTACTATCAGCCCCCAAAGTTTCAAGTCTCCACGACTTACGGTTTGGTCTGCCCGATCAGTTTTATGTCTGAATGTTGCATCATGGGAAAATTAACAATTACAATAGGTGTTCAGCACTGAAGTGCTTGAACCCCTAATAAGTGGCTAAAAAAGGGCCACAAAAAGGCCTCTAAAAAAAAAACTATAGGGTCTAGGCGCTTGCCGTCTGCGCTGCTGCGTTCCAAAAACTTTATCCAGCCTTCTAACATGTGCCTCGGAGAGGAAAAAGAACGTTTGTTGCCCTTTTAGCTCATTTATCATGGAAATGTGGTGCATTTTTTTTTTTTACCTTTTAAACTGTGACACCCCCACTGATGGCCCGATCTCCATAAAAGTTTGCACGCTTCTTTAGAATAATATGGCGCATGTGCTCAGCTAATTTGGTGAAGCTCTGCTCTTTCCCCCCCATTTTTCAGTCATTTAAATGTCATTTTGCATAGGGTAATACAGAGGCCTTCTCACCTTTATGACAGTTAAAGCGCCACCAATGGCCCGACGTCCATGAAAGTTTTCAAGCTTCTTCAGGATCACGTGACGCATGCGCATGCCCGATTTTGTGAGCTTGTATGCAAATCAGACAGCAAGATGGCCGCTTTCAGCCATTTCATGTGTTTTTTCCATAGAAATACATCATTTTGACACCATAGCGCCACCAAGTGGCCAGTCGCTGCGCCCTTTTTCACGTGACCACAGAATGAGCTCGTACATGCGTGTGCTGAGTTTGGTGCAAAAATCTCGTTCCGTTCACGAGTTATAGCCAATTAAGCAAAATGGGCTCCTCCCACTTCGAACATTTTGGCGGCCCTTAGGGACCGTGAAGCGAAATTTACACTTTTTTTTGATAATTATTGACAATCAGACTCCAGAGAATCTTGCCGCACTGGTTTGGTTCCGGTCGGGCCAAAAACCTAGGACTAGATCGCGAAAGTAGGTTTTTGGAAAAACCCCAAATACCCTAAAATTTTCCCAGGGTGACGAGCAAATCCGAGGCATGCATCTGGTCCGCCTCGAGCCAAGGATTCCAGCGATATAAGACACTTGAGCCTACGCCTCACGGTTGATGAGTTATGAGCCGTTTCGTACTTTTGCCCGCTGTAGCGCCCCCGTCAGGCCGATCGGGGCGGGCCTTGGTGACGCTGTAGGCGGTGTGAGTACTATCAGCCCCCAAAGTTTCAAGTCTCCACGACTTACGGTTTGGTCTGCCCGATCAGTTTTATGTCTGAATGTTGCATCATGGGAAAATTAACAATTACAATAGGTGTTCAGCACTGAAGTGCTTGAACCCCTAATAAGTGGCTAAAAAAGGGCCACAAAAAGGCCTCTAAAAAAAAAACTATAGGGTCTAGGCGCTTGCCGTCTGCGCTGCTGCGTTCCAAAAACTTTATCCAGCCTTCTAACATGTGCCTCGGAGAGGAAAAAGAACGTTTGTTGCCCTTTTAGCTCATTTATCATGGAAATGTGGTGCATTTTTTTTTTTACCTTTTAAACTGTGACACCCCCACTGATGGCCCGATCTCCATAAAAGTTTGCACGCTTCTTTAGAATAATATGGCGCATGTGCTCAGCTAATTTGGTGAAGCTCTGCTCTTTCCCCCCCATTTTTCAGTCATTTAAATGTCATTTTGCATAGGGTAATACAGAGGCCTTCTCACCTTTATGACAGTTAAAGCGCCACCAATGGCCCGACGTCCATGAAAGTTTTCAAGCTTCTTCAGGATCACGTGACGCATGCGCATGCCCGATTTTGTGAGCTTGTATGCAAATCAGACAGCAAGATGGCCGCTTTCAGCCATTTCATGTGTTTTTTCCATAGAAATACATCATTTTGACACCATAGCGCCACCAAGTGGCCAGTCGCTGCGCCCTTTTTCACGTGACCACAGAATGAGCTCGTACATGCGTGTGCTGAGTTTGGTGCAAAAATCTCGTTCCGTTCACGAGTTATAGCCAATTAAGCAAAATGGGCTCCTCCCACTTCGAACATTTTGGCGGCCCTTAGGGACCGTGAAGCGAAATTTACACTTTTTTTTGATAATTATTGACAATCAGACTCCAGAGAATCTTGCCGCACTGGTTTGGTTCCGGTCGGGCCAAAAACCTAGGACTAGTTCGCGAAAGTAGGTTTTTGGAAAAACCCCAAATACCCTAAAATTTTCCCAGGGTGACGAGCAAATCCGAGGCATGCATCTGGTCCGCCTCGAGCCAAGGATTCCAGCGATATAAGACACTTGAGCCTACGCCTCACGGTTGATGAGTTATGAGCCGTTTCGTACTTTTGCCCGCTGTAGCGCCCCCGTCAGGCCGATCGGGGCGGGCCTTGGTGACGCTGTAGGCGGTGTGAGTACTATCAGCCCCCAAAGTTTCAAGTCTCCACGACTTACGGTTTGGTCTGCCCGATCAGTTTTATGTCTGAATGTTGCATCATGGGAAAATTAACAATTACAATAGGTGTTCAGCACTGAAGTGCTTGAACCCCTAATAAGTGGCTAAAAAAGGGCCACAAAAAGGCCTCTAAAAAAAAACTATAGGGTCTAGGCGCTTGCCGTCTGCGCTGCTGCGTTCCAAAAACTTTATCCAGCCTTCTAACATGTGCCTCGGAGAGGAAAAAGAACGTTTGTTGCCCTTTTAGCTCATTTATCATGGAAATGTGGTGCATTTTTTTTTTTTACCTTTTAAACTGTGACACCCCCACTGATGGCCCGATCTCCATAAAAGTTTGCACGCTTCTTTAGAATAATATGGCGCATGTGCTCAGCTAATTTGGTGAAGCTCTGCTCTTTTCCCCCCATTTTTCAGTCATTTAAATGTCATTTTGCATAGGGTAATACAGAGGCCTTCTCACCTTTATGACAGTTAAAGCGCCACCAATGGCCCGACGTCCATGAAAGTTTTCAAGCTTCTTCAGGATCACGTGACGCATGCGCATGCCCGATTTTGTGAGCTTGTATGCAAATCAGACAGCAAGATGGCCGCTTTCAGCCATTTCATGTGTTTTTTCCATAGAAATACATCATTTTGACACCATAGCGCCACCAAGTGGCCAGTCGCTGCGCCCTTTTTCACGTGACCACAGAATGAGCTCGTACATGCGTGTGCTGAGTTTGGTGCAAAAATCTCGTTCCGTTCACGAGTTATAGCCAATTAAGCAAAATGGGCTCCTCCCACTTCGAACATTTTGGCGGCCCTTAGGGACCGTGAAGCGAAATTTACACTTTTTTTTGATAATTATTGACAATCAGACTCCAGAGAATCTTGCCGCACTGGTTTGGTTCCGGTCGGGCCAAAAACCTAGGACTAGTTCGCGAAAGTAGGTTTTTGGAAAAACCCCAAATACCCTAAAATTTTCCCAGGGTGACGAGCAAATCCGAGGCATGCATCTGGTCCGCCTCGAGCCAAGGATTCCAGCGATATAAGACACTTGAGCCTACGCCTCACGGTTGATGAGTTATGAGCCGTTTCGTACTTTTGCCCGCTGTAGCGCCCCCGTCAGGCCGATCGGGGCGGGCCTTGGTGACGCTGTAGGCGGTGTGAGTACTATCAGCCCCCAAAGTTTCAAGTCTCCACGACTTACGGTTTGGTCTGCCCGATCAGTTTTATGTCTGAATGTTGCATCATGGGAAAATTAACAATTACAATAGGTGTTCAGCACTGAAGTGCTTGAACCCCTAATAAGTGGCTAAAAAAGGGCCACAAAAAGGCCTCTAAAAAAAAAACTATAGGGTCTAGGCGCTTGCCGTCTGCGCTGCTGCGTTCCAAAAACTTTATCCAGCCTTCTAACATGTGCCTCGGAGAGGAAAAAGAACGTTTGTTGCCCTTTTAGCTCATTTATCATGGAAATGTGGTGCATTTTTTTTTTTACCTTTTAAACTGTGACACCCCCACTGATGGCCCGATCTCCATAAAAGTTTGCACGCTTCTTTAGAATAATATGGCGCATGTGCTCAGCTAATTTGGTGAAGCTCTGCTCTTTTCCCCCCATTTTTCAGTCATTTAAATGTCATTTTGCATAGGGTAATACAGAGGCCTTCTCACCTTTATGACAGTTAAAGCGCCACCAATGGCCCGACGTCCATGAAAGTTTTCAAGCTTCTTCAGGATCACGTGACGCATGCGCATGCCCGATTTTGTGAGCTTGTATGCAAATCAGACAGCAAGATGGCCGCTTTCAGCCATTTCATGTGTTTTTTCCATAGAAATACATCATTTTGACACCATAGCGCCACCAAGTGGCCAGTCGCTGCGCCCTTTTTCACGTGACCACAGAATGAGCTCGTACATGCGTGTGCTGAGTTTGGTGCAAAAATCCCGTTCCGTTCACGAGTTATAGCCAATTAAGCAAAATGGGCTCCTCCCACTTCGAACATTTTGGCGGCCCTTAGGGACCGTGAAGCGAAATTTACACTTTTTTTTGATAATTATTGACAATCAGACTCCAGAGAATCTTGCCGCACTGGTTTGGTTCCGGTCGGGCCAAAAACCTAGGACTAGTTCGCGAAAGTAGGTTTTTGGAAAAACCCCAAATACCCTAAAATTTTCCCAGGGTGACGAGCAAATCCGAGGCATGCATCTGGTCCGCCTCGAGCCAAGGATTCCAGCGATATAAGACACTTGAGCCTACGCCTCACGGTTGATGAGTTATGAGCCGTTTCGTACTTTTGCCCGCTGTAGCGCCCCCGTCAGGCCGATCGGGGCGGGCCTTGGTGACGCTGTAGGCGGTGTGAGTACTATCAGCCCCCAAAGTTTCAAGTCTCCACGACTTACGGTTTGGTCTGCCCGATCAGTTTTATGTCTGAATGTTGCATCATGGGAAAATTAACAATTACAATAGGTGTTCAGCACTGAAGTGCTTGAACCCCTAATAAGTGGCTAAAAAAGGGCCACAAAAAGGCCTCTAAAAAAAAAACTATAGGGTCTAGGCGCTTGCCGTCTGCGCTGCTGCGTTCCAAAAACTTTATCCAGCCTTCTAACATGTGCCTCGGAGAGGAAAAAGAACGTTTGTTGCCCTTTTAGCTCATTTATCATGGAAATGTGGTGCATTTTTTTTTTTTACCTTTTAAACTGTGACACCCCCACTGATGGCCCGATCTCCATAAAAGTTTGCACGCTTCTTTAGAATAATATGGCGCATGTGCTCAGCTAATTTGGTGAAGCTCTGCTCTTTCCCCCCCATTTTTCAGTCATTTAAATGTCATTTTGCATAGGGTAATACAGAGGCCTTCTCACCTTTATGACAGTTAAAGCGCCACCAATGGCCCGACGTCCATGAAAGTTTTCAAGCTTCTTCAGGATCACGTGACGCATGCGCATGCCCGATTTTGTGAGCTTGTATGCAAATCAGACAGCAAGATGGCCGCTTTCAGCCATTTCATGTGTTTTTTCCATAGAAATACATCATTTTGACACCATAGCGCCACCAAGTGGCCAGTCGCTGCGCCCTTTTTCACGTGACCACAGAATGAGCTCGTACATGCGTGTGCTGAGTTTGGTGCAAAAATCTCGTTCCGTTCACGAGTTATAGCCAATTAAGCAAAATGGGCTCCTCCCACTTCGAACATTTTGGCGGCCCTTAGGGACCGTGAAGCGAAATTTACACTTTTTTTTGATAATTATTGACAATCAGACTCCAGAGAATCTTGCCGCACTGGTTTGGTTCCGGTCGGGCCAAAAACCTAGGACTAGTTCGCGAAAGTAGGTTTTTGGAAAAACCCCAAATACCCTAAAATTTTCCCAGGGTGACGAGCAAATCCGAGGCATGCATCTGGTCCGCCTCGAGCCAAGGATTCCAGCGATATAAGACACTTGAGCCTACGCCTCACGGTTGATGAGTTATGAGCCGTTTCGTACTTTTGCCCGCTGTAGCGCCCCCGTCAGGCCGATCGGGGCGGGCCTTGGTGACGCTGTAGGCGGTGTGAGTACTATCAGCCCCCAAAGTTTCAAGTCTCCACGACTTACGGTTTGGTCTGCCCGATCAGTTTTATGTCTGAATGTTGCATCATGGGAAAATTAACAATTACAATAGGTGTTCAGCACTGAAGTGCTTGAACCCCTAATAAGTGGCTAAAAAAGGGCCACAAAAAGGCCTCTAAAAAAAAAACTATAGGGTCTAGGCGCTTGCCGTCTGCGCTGCTGCGTTCCAAAAACTTTATCCAGCCTTCTAACATGTGCCTCGGAGAGGAAAAAGAACGTTTGTTGCCCTTTTAGCTCATTTATCATGGAAATGTGGTGCATTTTTTTTTTTACCTTTTAAACTGTGACACCCCCACTGATGGCCCGATCTCCATAAAAGTTTGCACGCTTCTTTAGAATAATATGGCGCATGTGCTCAGCTAATTTGGTGAAGCTCTGCTCTTTCCCCCCCATTTTTCAGTCATTTAAATGTCATTTTGCATAGGGTAATACAGAGGCCTTCTCACCTTTATGACAGTTAAAGCGCCACCAATGGCCCGACGTCCATGAAAGTTTTCAAGCTTCTTCAGGATCACGTGACGCATGCGCATGCCCGATTTTGTGAGCTTGTATGCAAATCAGACAGCAAGATGGCCGCTTTCAGCCATTTCATGTGTTTTTTCCATAGAAATACATCATTTTGACACCATAGCGCCACCAAGTGGCCAGTCGCTGCGCCCTTTTTCACGTGACCACAGAATGAGCTCGTACATGCGTGTGCTGAGTTTGGTGCAAAAATCTCGTTCCGTTCACGAGTTATAGCCAATTAAGCAAAATGGGCTCCTCCCACTTCGAACATTTTGGCGGCCCTTAGGGACCGTGAAGCGAAATTTACACTTTTTTTTGATAATTATTGACAATCAGACTCCAGAGAATCTTGCCGCACTGGTTTGGTTCCGGTCGGGCCAAAAACCTAGGACTAGATCGCGAAAGTAGGTTTTTGGAAAAACCCCAAATACCCTAAAATTTTCCCAGGGTGACGAGCAAATCCGAGGCATGCATCTGGTCCGCCTCGAGCCAAGGATTCCAGCGATATAAGACACTTGAGCCTACGCCTCACGGTTGATGAGTTATGAGCCGTTTCGTACTTTTGCCCGCTGTAGCGCCCCCGTCAGGCCGATCGGGGCGGGCCTTGGTGACGCTGTAGGCGGTGTGAGTACTATCAGCCCCCAAAGTTTCAAGTCTCCACGACTTACGGTTTGGTCTGCCCGATCAGTTTTATGTCTGAATGTTGCATCATGGGAAAATTAACAATTACAATAGGTGTTCAGCACTGAAGTGCTTGAACCCCTAATAAGTGGCTAAAAAAGGGCCACAAAAAGGCCTCTAAAAAAAAAACTATAGGGTCTAGGCGCTTGCCGTCTGCGCTGCTGCGTTCCAAAAACTTTATCCAGCCTTCTAACATGTGCCTCGGAGAGGAAAAAGAACGTTTGTTGCCCTTTTAGCTCATTTATCATGGAAATGTGGTGCATTTTTTTTTTTACCTTTTAAACTGTGACACCCCCACTGATGGCCCGATCTCCATAAAAGTTTGCACGCTTCTTTAGAATAATATGGCGCATGTGCTCAGCTAATTTGGTGAAGCTCTGCTCTTTTCCCCCCATTTTTCAGTCATTTAAATGTCATTTTGCATAGGGTAATACAGAGGCCTTCTCACCTTTATGACAGTTAAAGCGCCACCAATGGCCCGACGTCCATGAAAGTTTTCAAGCTTCTTCAGGATCACGTGACGCATGCGCATGCCCGATTTTGTGAGCTTGTATGCAAATCAGACAGCAAGATGGCCGCTTTCAGCCATTTCATGTGTTTTTTCCATAGAAATACATCATTTTGACACCATAGCGCCACCAAGTGGCCAGTCGCTGCGCCCTTTTTCACGTGACCACAGAATGAGCTCGTACATGCGTGTGCTGAGTTTGGTGCAAAAATCTCGTTCCGTTCACGAGTTATAGCCAATTAAGCAAAATGGGCTCCTCCCACTTCGAACATTTTGGCGGCCCTTAGGGACCGTGAAGCGAAATTTACACTTTTTTTTGATAATTATTGACAATCAGACTCCAGAGAATCTTGCCGCACTGGTTTGGTTCCGGTCGGGCCAAAAACCTAGGACTAGTTCGCGAAAGTAGGTTTTTGGAAAAACCCCAAATACCCTAAAATTTTCCCAGGGTGACGAGCAAATCCGAGGCATGCATCTGGTCCGCCTCGAGCCAAGGATTCCAGCGATATAAGACACTTGAGCCTACGCCTCACGGTTGATGAGTTATGAGCCGTTTCGTACTTTTGCCCGCTGTAGCGCCCCCGTCAGGCCGATCGGGGCGGGCCTTGGTGACGCTGTAGGCGGTGTGAGTACTATCAGCCCCCAAAGTTTCAAGTCTCCACGACTTACGGTTTGGTCTGCCCGATCAGTTTTATGTCTGAATGTTGCATCATGGGAAAATTAACAATTACAATAGGTGTTCAGCACTGAAGTGCTTGAACCCCTAATAAGTGGCTAAAAAAGGGCCACAAAAAGGCCTCTAAAAAAAAACTATAGGGTCTAGGCGCTTGCCGTCTGCGCTGCTGCGTTCCAAAAACTTTATCCAGCCTTCTAACATGTGCCTCGGAGAGGAAAAAGAACGTTTGTTGCCCTTTTAGCTCATTTATCATGGAAATGTGGTGCATTTTTTTTTTTTACCTTTTAAACTGTGACACCCCCACTGATGGCCCGATCTCCATAAAAGTTTGCACGCTTCTTTAGAATAATATGGCGCATGTGCTCAGCTAATTTGGTGAAGCTCTGCTCTTTCCCCCCCATTTTTCAGTCATTTAAATGTCATTTTGCATAGGGTAATACAGAGGCCTTCTCACCTTTATGACAGTTAAAGCGCCACCAATGGCCCGACGTCCATGAAAGTTTTCAAGCTTCTTCAGGATCACGTGACGCATGCGCATGCCCGATTTTGTGAGCTTGTATGCAAATCAGACAGCAAGATGGCCGCTTTCAGCCATTTCATGTGTTTTTTCCATAGAAATACATCATTTTGACACCATAGCGCCACCAAGTGGCCAGTCGCTGCGCCCTTTTTCACGTGACCACAGAATGAGCTCGTACATGCGTGTGCTGAGTTTGGTGCAAAAATCTCGTTCCGTTCACGAGTTATAGCCAATTAAGCAAAATGGGCTCCTCCCACTTCGAACATTTTGGCGGCCCTTAGGGACCGTGAAGCGAAATTTACACTTTTTTTTGATAATTATTGACAATCAGACTCCAGAGAATCTTGCCGCACTGGTTTGGTTCCGGTCGGGCCAAAAACCTAGGACTAGTTCGCGAAAGTAGGTTTTTGGAAAAACCCCAAATACCCTAAAATTTTCCCAGGGTGACGAGCAAATCCGAGGCATGCATCTGGTCCGCCTCGAGCCAAGGATTCCAGCGATATAAGACACTTGAGCCTACGCCTCACGGTTGATGAGTTATGAGCCGTTTCGTACTTTTGCCCGCTGTAGCGCCCCCGTCAGGCCGATCGGGGCGGGCCTTGGTGACGCTGTAGGCGGTGTGAGTACTATCAGCCCCCAAAGTTTCAAGTCTCCACGACTTACGGTTTGGTCTGCCCGATCAGTTTTATGTCTGAATGTTGCATCATGGGAAAATTAACAATTACAATAGGTGTTCAGCACTGAAGTGCTTGAACCCCTAATAAGTGGCTAAAAAAGGGCCACAAAAAGGCCTCTAAAAAAAAAACTATAGGGTCTAGGCGCTTGCCGTCTGCGCTGCTGCGTTCCAAAAACTTTATCCAGCCTTCTAACATGTGCCTCGGAGAGGAAAAAGAACGTTTGTTGCCCTTTTAGCTCATTTATCATGGAAATGTGGTGCATTTTTTTTTTTACCTTTTAAACTGTGACACCCCCACTGATGGCCCGATCTCCATAAAAGTTTGCACGCTTCTTTAGAATAATATGGCGCATGTGCTCAGCTAATTTGGTGAAGCTCTGCTCTTTTCCCCCCATTTTTCAGTCATTTAAATGTCATTTTGCATAGGGTAATACAGAGGCCTTCTCACCTTTATGACAGTTAAAGCGCCACCAATGGCCCGACGTCCATGAAAGTTTTCAAGCTTCTTCAGGATCACGTGACGCATGCGCATGCCTGATTTTGTGAGCTTGTATGCAAATCAGACAGCAAGATGGCCGCTTTCAGCCATTTCATGTGTTTTTTCCATAGAAATACATCATTTTGACACCATAGCGCCACCAAGTGGCCAGTCGCTGCGCCCTTTTTCACGTGACCACAGAATGAGCTCGTACATGCGTGTGCTGAGTTTGGTGCAAAAATCTCGTTCCGTTCACGAGTTATAGCCAATTAAGCAAAATGGGCTCCTCCCACTTCGAACATTTTGGCGGCCCTTAGGGACCGTGAAGCGAAATTTACACTTTTTTTTGATAATTATTGACAATCAGACTCCAGAGAATCTTGCCGCACTGGTTTGGTTCCGGTCGGGCCAAAAACCTAGGACTAGTTCGCGAAAGTAGGTTTTTGGAAAAACCCCAAATACCCTAAAATTTTCCCAGGGTGACGAGCAAATCCGAGGCATGCATCTGGTCCGCCTCGAGCCAAGGATTCCAGCGATATAAGACACTTGAGCCTACGCCTCACGGTTGATGAGTTATGAGCCGTTTCGTACTTTTGCCCGCTGTAGCGCCCCCGTCAGGCCGATCGGGGCGGGCCTTGGTGACGCTGTAGGCGGTGTGAGTACTATCAGCCCCCAAAGTTTCAAGTCTCCACGACTTACGGTTTGGTCTGCCCGATCAGTTTTATGTCTGAATGTTGCATCATGGGAAAATTAACAATTACAATAGGTGTTCAGCACTGAAGTGCTTGAACCCCTAATAAGTGGCTAAAAAAGGGCCACAAAAAGGCCTCTAAAAAAAAAACTGTAGGGTCTAGGCGCTTGCCGTCTGCGCTGCTGCGTTCCAAAAACTTTATCCAGCCTTCTAACATGTGCCTCGGAGAGGAAAAAGAACGTTTGTTGCCCTTTTAGCTCATTTATCATGGAAATGTGGTGCATTTTTTTTTTTACCTTTTAAACTGTGACACCCCCACTGATGGCCCGATCTCCATAAAAGTTTGCACGCTTCTTTAGAATAATATGGCGCATGTGCTCAGCTAATTTGGTGAAGCTCTGCTCTTTCCCCCCCATTTTTCAGTCATTTAAATGTCATTTTGCATAGGGTAATACAGAGGCCTTCTCACCTTTATGACAGTTAAAGCGCCACCAATGGCCCGACGTCCATGAAAGTTTTCAAGCTTCTTCAGGATCACGTGACGCATGCGCATGCCCGATTTTGTGAGCTTGTATGCAAATCAGACAGCAAGATGGCCGCTTTCAGCCATTTCATGTGTTTTTTCCATAGAAATACATCATTTTGACACCATAGCGCCACCAAGTGGCCAGTCGCTGCGCCCTTTTTCACGTGACCACAGAATGAGCTCATACATGCGTGTGCTGAGTTTGGTGCAAAAATCTCGTTCCGTTCACGAGTTATAGCCAATTAAGCAAAATGGGCTCCTCCCACTTCGAACATTTTGGCGGCCCTTAGGGACCGTGAAGCGAAATTTACACTTTTTTTTGATAATTATTGACAATCAGACTCCAGAGAATCTTGCCGCACTGGTTTGGTTCCGGTCGGGCCAAAAACCTAGGACTAGTTCGCGAAAGTAGGTTTTTGGAAAAACCCCAAATACCCTAAAATTTTCCCAGGGTGACGAGCAAATCCGAGGCATGCATCTGGTCCGCCTCGAGCCAAGGATTCCAGCGATATAAGACACTTGAGCCTACGCCTCACGGTTGATGAGTTATGAGCCGTTTCGTACTTTTGCCCGCTGTAGCGCCCCCGTCAGGCCGATCGGGGCGGGCCTTGGTGACGCTGTAGGCGGTGTGAGTACTATCAGCCCCCAAAGTTTCAAGTCTCCACGACTTACGGTTTGGTCTGCCCGATCAGTTTTATGTCTGAATGTTGCATCATGGGAAAATTAACAATTACAATAGGTGTTCAGCACTGAAGTGCTTGAACCCCTAATAAGTGGCTAAAAAAGGGCCACAAAAAGGCCTCTAAAAAAAAAACTATAGGGTCTAGGCGCTTGCCGTCTGCGCTGCTGCGTTCCAAAAACTTTATCCAGCCTTCTAACATGTGCCTCGGAGAGGAAAAAGAACGTTTGTTGCCCTTTTAGCTCATTTATCATGGAAATGTGGTGCATTTTTTTTTTTTACCTTTTAAACTGTGACACCCCCACTGATGGCCCGATCTCCATAAAAGTTTGCACGCTTCTTTAGAATAATATGGCGCATGTGCTCAGCTAATTTGGTGAAGCTCTGCTCTTTCCCCCCCATTTTTCAGTCATTTAAATGTCATTTTGCATAGGGTAATACAGAGGCCTTCTCACCTTTATGACAGTTAAAGCGCCACCAATGGCCCGACGTCCATGAAAGTTTTCAAGCTTCTTCAGGATCACGTGACGCATGCGCATGCCCGATTTTGTGAGCTTGTATGCAAATCAGACAGCAAGATGGCCGCTTTCAGCCATTTCATGTGTTTTTTCCATAGAAATACATCATTTTGACACCATAGCGCCACCAAGTGGCCAGTCGCTGCGCCCTTTTTCACGTGACCACAGAATGAGCTCGTACATGCGTGTGCTGAGTTTGGTGCAAAAATCTCGTTCCGTTCACGAGTTATAGCCAATTAAGCAAAATGGGCTCCTCCCACTTCGAACATTTTGGCGGCCCTTAGGGACCGTGAAGCGAAATTTACACTTTTTTTTGATAATTATTGACAATCAGACTCCAGAGAATCTTGCCGCACTGGTTTGGTTCCGGTCGGGCCAAAAACCTAGGACTAGTTCGCGAAAGTAGGTTTTTGGAAAAACCCCAAATACCCTAAAATTTTCCCAGGGTGACGAGCAAATCCGAGGCATGCATCTGGTCCGCCTCGAGCCAAGGATTCCAGCGATATAAGACACTTGAGCCTACGCCTCACGGTTGATGAGTTATGAGCCGTTTCGTACTTTTGCCCGCTGTAGCGCCCCCGTCAGGCCGATCGGGGCGGGCCTTGGTGACGCTGTAGGCGGTGTGAGTACTATCAGCCCCCAAAGTTTCAAGTCTCCACGACTTACGGTTTGGTCTGCCCGATCAGTTTTATGTCTGAATGTTGCATCATGGGAAAATTAACAATTACAATAGGTGTTCAGCACTGAAGTGCTTGAACCCCTAATAAGTGGCTAAAAAAGGGCCACAAAAAGGCCTCTAAAAAAAAAACTATAGGGTCTAGGCGCTTGCCGTCTGCGCTGCTGCGTTCCAAAAACTTTATCCAGCCTTCTAACATGTGCCTCGGAGAGGAAAAAGAACGTTTGTTGCCCTTTTAGCTCATTTATCATGGAAATGTGGTGCATTTTTTTTTTTACCTTTTAAACTGTGACACCCCCACTGATGGCCCGATCTCCATAAAAGTTTGCACGCTTCTTTAGAATAATATGGCGCATGTGCTCAGCTAATTTGGTGAAGCTCTGCTCTTTTCCCCCCATTTTTCAGTCATTTAAATGTCATTTTGCATAGGGTAATACAGAGGCCTTCTCACCTTTATGACAGTTAAAGCGCCACCAATGGCCCGACGTCCATGAAAGTTTTCAAGCTTCTTCAGGATCACGTGACGCATGCGCATGCCCGATTTTGTGAGCTTGTATGCAAATCAGACAGCAAGATGGCCGCTTTCAGCCATTTCATGTGTTTTTTCCATAGAAATACATCATTTTGACACCCTTTTAACAGTTATAGCGCCACCAAGTGGCCAGTCGCTGCGCCCTTTTTCACGTGACCACAGAATGAGCTCGTACATGCGTGTGCTGAGTTTGGTGCAAAAATCTCGTTCCGTTCACGAGTTATAGCCAATTAAGCAAAATGGGCTCCTCCCACTTCGAACATTTTGGCGGCCCTTAGGGACCGTGAAGCGAAATTTACACTTTTTTTTGATAATTATTGACAATCAGACTCCAGAGAATCTTGCCGCACTGGTTTGGTTCCGGTCGGGCCAAAAACCTAGGACTAGTTCGCGAAAGTAGGTTTTTGGAAAAACCCCAAATACCCTAAAATTTTCCCAGGGTGACGAGCAAATCCGAGGCATGCATCTGGTCCGCCTCGAGCCAAGGATTCCAGCGATATAAGACACTTGAGCCTACGCCTCACGGTTGATGAGTTATGAGCCGTTTCGTACTTTTGCCCGCTGTAGCGCCCCCGTCAGGCCGATCGGGGCGGGCCTTGGTGACGCTGTAGGCGGTGTGAGTACTATCAGCCCCCAAAGTTTCAAGTCTCCACGACTTACGGTTTGGTCTGCCCGATCAGTTTTATGTCTGAATGTTGCATCATGGGAAAATTAACAATTACAATAGGTGTTCAGCACTGAAGTGCTTGAACCCCTAATAAGTGGCTAAAAAAGGGCCACAAAAAGGCCTCTAAAAAAAAAACTATAGGGTCTAGGCGCTTGCCGTCTGCGCTGCTGCGTTCCAAAAACTTTATCCAGCCTTCTAACATGTGCCTCGGAGAGGAAAAAGAACGTTTGTTGCCCTTTTAGCTCATTTATCATGGAAATGTGGTGCATTTTTTTTTTTACCTTTTAAACTGTGACACCCCCACTGATGGCCCGATCTCCATAAAAGTTTGCACGCTTCTTTAGAATAATATGGCGCATGTGCTCAGCTAATTTGGTGAAGCTCTGCTCTTTCCCCCCCATTTTTCAGTCATTTAAATGTCATTTTGCATAGGGTAATACAGAGGCCTTCTCACCTTTATGACAGTTAAAGCGCCACCAATGGCCCGACGTCCATGAAAGTTTTCAAGCTTCTTCAGGATCACGTGACGCATGCGCATGCCCGATTTTGTGAGCTTGTATGCAAATCAGACAGCAAGATGGCCGCTTTCAGCCATTTCATGTGTTTTTTCCATAGAAATACATCATTTTGACACCATAGCGCCACCAAGTGGCCAGTCGCTGCGCCCTTTTTCACGTGACCACAGAATGAGCTCGTACATGCGTGTGCTGAGTTTGGTGCAAAAATCTCGTTCCGTTCACGAGTTATAGCCAATTAAGCAAAATGGGCTCCTCCCACTTCGAACATTTTGGCGGCCCTTAGGGACCGTGAAGCGAAATTTACACTTTTTTTTGATAATTATTGACAATCAGACTCCAGAGAATCTTGCCGCACTGGTTTGGTTCCGGTCGGGCCAAAAACCTAGGACTAGATCGCGAAAGTAGGTTTTTGGAAAAACCCCAAATACCCTAAAATTTTCCCAGGGTGACGAGCAAATCCGAGGCATGCATCTGGTCCGCCTCGAGCCAAGGATTCCAGCGATATAAGACACTTGAGCCTACGCCTCACGGTTGATGAGTTATGAGCCGTTTCGTACTTTTGCCCGCTGTAGCGCCCCCGTCAGGCCGATCGGGGCGGGCCTTGGTGACGCTGTAGGCGGTGTGAGTACTATCAGCCCCCAAAGTTTCAAGTCTCCACGACTTACGGTTTGGTCTGCCCGATCAGTTTTATGTCTGAATGTTGCATCATGGGAAAATTAACAATTACAATAGGTGTTCAGCACTGAAGTGCTTGAACCCCTAATAAGTGGCTAAAAAAGGGCCACAAAAAGGCCTCTAAAAAAAAAACTATAGGGTCTAGGCGCTTGCCGTCTGCGCTGCTGCGTTCCAAAAACTTTATCCAGCCTTCTAACATGTGCCTCGGAGAGGAAAAAGAACGTTTGTTGCCCTTTTAGCTCATTTATCATGGAAATGTGGTGCATTTTTTTTTTTACCTTTTAAACTGTGACACCCCCACTGATGGCCCGATCTCCATAAAAGTTTGCACGCTTCTTTAGAATAATATGGCGCATGTGCTCAGCTAATTTGGTGAAGCTCTGCTCTTTTCCCCCCATTTTTCAGTCATTTAAATGTCATTTTGCATAGGGTAATACAGAGGCCTTCTCACCTTTATGACAGTTAAAGCGCCACCAATGGCCCGACGTCCATGAAAGTTTTCAAGCTTCTTCAGGATCACGTGACGCATGCGCATGCCCGATTTTGTGAGCTTGTATGCAAATCAGACAGCAAGATGGCCGCTTTCAGCCATTTCATGTGTTTTTTCCATAGAAATACATCATTTTGACACCATAGCGCCACCAAGTGGCCAGTCGCTGCGCCCTTTTTCACGTGACCACAGAATGAGCTCGTACATGCGTGTGCTGAGTTTGGTGCAAAAATCTCGTTCCGTTCACGAGTTATAGCCAATTAAGCAAAATGGGCTCCTCCCACTTCGAACATTTTGGCGGCCCTTAGGGACCGTGAAGCGAAATTTACACTTTTTTTTGATAATTATTGACAATCAGACTCCAGAGAATCTTGCCGCACTGGTTTGGTTCCGGTCGGGCCAAAAACCTAGGACTAGTTCGCGAAAGTAGGTTTTTGGAAAAACCCCAAATACCCTAAAATTTTCCCAGGGTGACGAGCAAATCCGAGGCATGCATCTGGTCCGCCTCGAGCCAAGGATTCCAGCGATATAAGACACTTGAGCCTACGCCTCACGGTTGATGAGTTATGAGCCGTTTCGTACTTTTGCCCGCTGTAGCGCCCCCGTCAGGCCGATCGGGGCGGGCCTTGGTGACGCTGTAGGCGGTGTGAGTACTATCAGCCCCCAAAGTTTCAAGTCTCCACGACTTACGGTTTGGTCTGCCCGATCAGTTTTATGTCTGAATGTTGCATCATGGGAAAATTAACAATTACAATAGGTGTTCAGCACTGAAGTGCTTGAACCCCTAATAAGTGGCTAAAAAAGGGCCACAAAAAGGCCTCTAAAAAAAAACTATAGGGTCTAGGCGCTTGCCGTCTGCGCTGCTGCGTTCCAAAAACTTTATCCAGCCTTCTAACATGTGCCTCGGAGAGGAAAAAGAACGTTTGTTGCCCTTTTAGCTCATTTATCATGGAAATGTGGTGCATTTTTTTTTTTTACCTTTTAAACTGTGACACCCCCACTGATGGCCCGATCTCCATAAAAGTTTGCACGCTTCTTTAGAATAATATGGCGCATGTGCTCAGCTAATTTGGTGAAGCTCTGCTCTTTCCCCCCCATTTTTCAGTCATTTAAATGTCATTTTGCATAGGGTAATACAGAGGCCTTCTCACCTTTATGACAGTTAAAGCGCCACCAATGGCCCGACGTCCATGAAAGTTTTCAAGCTTCTTCAGGATCACGTGACGCATGCGCATGCCCGATTTTGTGAGCTTGTATGCAAATCAGACAGCAAGATGGCCGCTTTCAGCCATTTCATGTGTTTTTTCCATAGAAATACATCATTTTGACACCATAGCGCCACCAAGTGGCCAGTCGCTGCGCCCTTTTTCACGTGACCACAGAATGAGCTCGTACATGCGTGTGCTGAGTTTGGTGCAAAAATCTCGTTCCGTTCACGAGTTATAGCCAATTAAGCAAAATGGGCTCCTCCCACTTCGAACATTTTGGCGGCCCTTAGGGACCGTGAAGCGAAATTTACACTTTTTTTTGATAATTATTGACAATCAGACTCCAGAGAATCTTGCCGCACTGGTTTGGTTCCGGTCGGGCCAAAAACCTAGGACTAGTTCGCGAAAGTAGGTTTTTGGAAAAACCCCAAATACCCTAAAATTTTCCCAGGGTGACGAGCAAATCCGAGGCATGAATCTGGTCCGCCTCGAGCCAAGGATTCCAGCGATATAAGACACTTGAGCCTACGCCTCACGGTTGATGAGTTATGAGCCGTTTCGTACTTTTGCCCGCTGTAGCGCCCCCGTCAGGCCGATCGGGGCGGGCCTTGGTGACGCTGTAGGCGGTGTGAGTACTATCAGCCCCCAAAGTTTCAAGTCTCCACGACTTACGGTTTGGTCTGCCCGATCAGTTTTATGTCTGAATGTTGCATCATGGGAAAATTAACAATTACAATAGGTGTTCAGCACTGAAGTGCTTGAACCCCTAATAATAAAAATCAGTACAATTACAATAGGGTTTCAGCACTTCGTGCTTGAACCCCTAATAAAAATCAGCACAATTACAATAGGGTTTCAGCACTTCGTGCTTGAACCCCTAATAAAAATCCTTACAATTACAATAGGGTTTCAGCACTTCGTGCTTGAACCCCTAATAAAAATCAGCACAATTACAATAGGGTTTCAGCACTTCGTGCTTGAACCCCTAATTAAAGCTGCAAGCAGCATTTATCGGGGTTCAAGCATTTAAGGCCTTTAAGCACATAAGCATTTAAGACATTAAGTTTTATTTAGAAAGCTTTTAACCACTGAAATAATAGATGGAAAAGTCCTTTTACAGCCAATACAGGCAATTTACCATAGGAAATATATGGTTTTCAAACCTTTTTAACAGTTATAGCGCCACCTATGGTCCGATCAACATGAAATTTGGCATGCTTGTTTAGAATATTATGGCACATATGCTCACCAATTTTCGTGAAGTTCTGAGTTTTCGTTTAGGATTTATAAGCTTTTGAGTGCATTTTGCCACGCCCATTTTCTTTATGACCCAATTATAGCCATACGAAAAATTCAAAAGTTCAACTTTTTTTCGATAATTATTGATCTAGAGAGTCCAGAGAATTGTCCTAGACTGGTCTGGTTCCGATCGGGCGAAAAACCAGGGACTAGTTCGCAAAAGTAGGTTTTTAACATATTCGCGAATAATTAATGAACGATTTGATTGACAGCTATGGTTCTTGAGGCAATGTTGTTCAGCATGAGCAGATCTATCAAATGATATGCATTTTGTGACAATAAGTGTAACACCACGTGATTACAGAGCCGTAAAACTCGTTAGCGCCAACTAGTGGCCGATTTCTTTCAAAATTCTTACAGACCTCTAGGGCTATGAGTTGAACATGCCCATCGAGTTTCGTTCCGATCGGCCTCCGTTAACCTTGTCTAATAGGTGCTCAAACTTCATTGGCCGATGGCGGCCATGTTTTTTGAGATACACCAATGTCCTCATAGACATACATGACACCTTGGGCCAAGACACTCCATACCAATTTTCAAGTCAATCGGACTAACGGTCAGGTGGTTAAAGCCTGTTTTATGTTTTTTTCAAGTTATAGCGCCACCATGTGGCCAATCGCCGCGATTTTTTTACTGTGACCTCAGATTGACCTCTTACACATGTGTACCGAGTTTGGTGAAGATACCTCATTTACTTCTGGAGTTATAGCCATTTTAGTATAATAGGCCCCTCCCACAACATACGTTTTGGCGGCCCTTAGCGTCCGTGAATCGAAATTTCAACTTTTTTTCGATAATTATTGATATTCAGACTCCAGAGAACATTTCTGTACTGGTTTGGTTCCGATCGGGCGAAAAACCTAGGACTAGTTCGCAAAAGTAGGTTTTTGGCAAAATTCAAAATGGCGGAAAATCTATCATGGCGGAAATGAAATCGGAGATATACGTTTTGTTCGTCAGGCATCCAGCTTCCCAATGATATAAGACACTTGAGTCTACGACATACGGTCTAGGAGTTCTGAGCAGTTTCGCGCTTTTGGTTGCTGTAGCGCCACCTATGGGCCGATTTGGCTAAGTCCGTGTATCTGAGTAGCGAGCAATACTACTACCATTTGACCAAGTATCACGTCTCTAGGCCTTACGGTTTTGGCTGCACGATGCGTTTTAGGGAAGAATAATAATAATAATTAAAGCTGCAAGCAGCATTTATCGGGGTTCAAGCAGTTAAGGCCTTTAAGGCATTTAAGCACAAAAGCATCAAAAGTTATTAAGATTTATTTAGCAAGCATGTAACCACTGACATAATAGATGGAAAAGACCATTTACAGCCAATACAGGCAATTTGCCATGGGATATATATGGTTTTAAAGCTTTTTAACAGTTATAGCGCCACCTATGCTCCGATCTCCATAGAATTGTTTACTGTGACCTCAAATTGAACCCATACACATGTGTACTGAGTTTGGTGAAGATATCTCATTTACTTCTTGAGTTATAGCCATTTGAGTAAAATAGGCTCCTCCCACAACGATTTGCCACATTCTAGAATTATTTAATATGATTCTAGCATGATTTACTATCATATACCATGTTCCAGAATGATTTATTAGGATTCTAGCATGATTTACCTTGATACACCTCATTTCAGTATTATTTACTATGATTTACAATGTTTCTAGCATGATTAACCACATTACTAGCAAATATGTGAAGTGTCAGTGCAAATGAGGTGATGAACACTGACAAAATATTATTGTGTTATAATAGTTAGTTATATACGTGATTTTTAGTGTGTGTCCAAGTATGAATGCAAAAGCACATGTAAAATATTTCATTATTAAGTAGAATGGCCAGCAGAGGGCAGTAGAAGACCACTTATTGGCTCACTTTCACTTTAAACCAGTTTTCTGCACTAAAGCAAACCAGTTTTTCCATGTTAACTCAATGCATGCTTACACACACACACACACACACACACACACACACACACACAAACACACACACACACACACATACACACACAGCATAGTTAACCATGATTTACCATGATATACCACGTTCTAGTATTATTTACCAGGAGATAAACGACAATCTAGGATTATTTACTTTGATTTACCATGTTTCTAGCCTGATTTATCACATTACTAGCAATTATTTGAAGTGTCAGTGCAAATAAAGTGGTTAACACTGACAAAATATGATTGTGTTATAATAGTTATTGCTATATAAGTGATTTTTTTAGTGTGTATTCAAGTATGAATGCAAGCACATGTTGAAATATTTCATTAATAAGTAGAATGGCCAGCAGAGGGCAGTAGAAGACCACTTATTGGCTCACTTTCACTTTAAACCAGTTTTCTGCACTAAAGCAAACCAGTGTTTCCATGTTAACTCAATAATGCATACTTGCTACATATGCTACACACAATAATGCTACACACACACACACACACACACACACACACACACACACACACACACACACACACACACACACACACACACACACACACACACACAAATGTTTCAGTGATATTGGTGTCACATTCACCTTCATCACATTCACCTTCTGTCTTCATCACATTCACCATCTGTCGTCATCACCTGCACCTGCTCCTCATCACCCTCCTCATCATCACCTGCTCCTCATCACCCTCCTCATCATCACCTGCTCCTCATCATCATAACCGTCACCTGTTGTCCTTGTCTTGATCTGTGTATTTAAGTTCCCCTCTCATCCATTATCATTGTCGGTTATTGTTTGTGCACTAGCACTCTGTTATGTTTGTTTTCATGTTGGAAAATAAAACCTTTGTTATATTTGTACCACACACACACACACACACACACACACACACACACACACACACACACACACACACACACACACACACCATCATTTATCATGATTTACCATGGCTGATACCAATACCAATATGAGAAAATGACTATTTTAAACAGCAGGGGGCAGTAAAATACCACTTATTGGCTTAACATGCCATTAATTCATATCATTTTCACCTTTTTAACTGTTATAGAGGCAAATTTTGTCCAATCTGTCTGAAAATTTTCATGCTTGTTCAGGGTGATATTTCACACGTTCTGACTTGTTTTTAAGAAGGTCTGAGCATTGATTAAAGAGATATAGGCTTTCGGGGACACTTGGTAAAGGCCAGATTTTGAAGTGAACCTATTATAGCTATCCAAATGAAGTAGTTCAACTTTTTCTGACAATTATTGATCTAGTGAGTCCAGAGAATTGTATTGCACTAGTTTTGAACATTATGATATGAAAATTATATGATCAGAGATGGAAAAGACCATTTACAGCCAATACAGGCAGTTTACCATAGGAAATATATGATTTTAAAGCTTTTTAACAGTTATAGCGCCACCTATCGTCCGATCTCCATAGAATTTTTCATGCTTGTTAATGATGTTATGTCACATATGCTGACCAATTTTTGTGAAGTTCTGAGTTTTTATTTAGGATTTATAGGCTTTTTAATGTATTTTGACACGCCCATTTTATAAATTACCCTATTACAGCCATCCAAATGCAAAAGTTCAACTTTTTTTGATAATTATTGATCTAGAGAGTCCAGAGAATTGTCCTAGACTGGTCTGGTTCCGATCGGGCAAAAAACCTAGGACTAGTTCGCAAAAGTAGGTTTTTAACATATTAATGAATAATTAATGAACAGTTTCATTGACAGCAATGGTTCTTGAGGCAAAGTTGTTCAGGATGAGGAGATCTATCAAATGATATGCATATTGTGTGGATATTTGTAACACCACGTGATTACAGAGCCGTAAAACTCGTTAGCGCCAACTAGTGGCCGATTTCTTTCAAAATTCTTACAGACCTTTAGGGCCATGAGCCGAACATGCCCATTGAGTTTCGTTCCGATCGGCCTCCGTTAACCTTGTCTAATAGGTGCTCAAACTTCGTTGGCCAATGGCGGCCATGTTTTTTGAGATACGCCAATGTCCTCATAGACATACATGGCACCTTGGACCAAGACACTGCATACCAATTTTCAAGTCAATCGGACTAACGGTCAGGTGGTTATAGCCTGTTTTATGTTTTTTTCATTTTATAGCGCCACCATGAGGCCAATCGTCGCGATTTTTTTACTGTGACCCCAGAGTAAGCTCATACACATGTGTACCAAGTTTGGTGAAGATACCTCATTTACATCGGGAGTTATAGCCATTTTAGTAAAATAGGCCCCTCCCACAACGTACGTTTTGGCGCCCCTTAGCGACCGTGAATCGAAATTTCCACTTTTTTTCGATAATTATTGATATTCAGTCTCCAGAGAACATTTCTGCACTAGTTTGGTTCCAATCGGGCAAAAAACCAGGGACTAGTTCGCAAAAGTAGATTTTTGACAAAATTCAAAATGGCGGAAAATCTATCATGGCGGAAATGAAATCGGAGATATACGTTTTGTTCGTCAGGCGTCCAGCTTTCCAATGATATAAGACACTTGAGACTACGACATACGGTCTAGGAGTTATGAGCAGTTTCGCGCTTTTGGTTGTTATAGCGCCACCTATGGGCCAATCGGGCTCATAATCTCTGAACCTTTCCTCGATTTTTGTACTACCATCTGTCAAAGTTTCAAAGTTCCAGCTCTTACGGTTTGGGCTGCACGATGCGTTTTACGGCGGAATAATAATAATAATAATAATAATAATAATAATAAAAATCAGCACAATTACAATAGGGTTTCAGCACTTCGTGCTTGAACCCCTAATAAAAATCAGGGCAATTACAATAGGGTTTCAGCACTTCGTGCTTGAACCCCTAATTAAAGCTGCAAGCAGCATTTATCGGGGTTCAAGCAGTTAAGGCCTTTAAGGCCTTAAAGCACAAAAGCTTTCAAATCTATTAAGTTTTATTTAGCAAGCATGTAACCACTGACATAATAGATGGAAAAGACCATTTACAGCCAATACAGGCAATGTAACATAGGAAATACATGGTTTTAAAGCTGTTTAACATTTATAGGATTTCTATACATTTCTGCACTGGTTTGGTTCCGATCGGGCGAAAAACCTAGGACTAGTTAGTAAAAGTACGTTGTTGACAAAATTCAAAATGGTGGAAAATTTATCATGGCGGAAATTAACATTATCTAAATCTCGAAGATCGGATCAGATCGGATCGAATAATGATAATCGATTCAAGATCTTGAGAATCGGAATCGAATCGATTCTTGAAATTTGAATCGAAACCCAGCCCTACACAACACTGTGTAGCATGTAGTGCGCAACTTGACTTGATGTGCTACACCTAGATATAGTATTCGGTAGGGCATAATTAAATCAGAAGCAAGGATCATCTACTGGAGGGAGGAAATGGTGCAACAGGAGAGCAAATAGTTGACAATTTTGTTCTGATTCAAAGAGAAAATGATATTGATAAATTAAAAAGTTCTCTTTGTAGTTTGTTTCAGAAAGATGAGTGACAAATAAGAACAATAGAGAGTTAGTAAATGAAAACAGACATCGCCGACTTGTTTCTTTTTAATGATTCAACAGCCTAAAAGCTTCGATTAAATTAGGTGAAGTTCGAAAGTGGAGCTTAAAGTTAAAAATAATTACCACCTAGTTTCATCACATCTATCTTTTTAACGAATCAGTGTTTTTGAACATGTTTGTACATGTACGGTTTAATGACTCAAAGACAATCCGTTGCTGTAACAATGTGATTGTGCACTGAGTGACAGCCTTTCAATGCGCAGAGACGCTGTTTAGTTTTCGCTACATTCGTTACAAAAAATGTCCTTGATTTTTGTGCATGCTATACACATCGTAACACTTATTTATATAGCAACACATAAATATAAAAAACAAAAACAAACAAAAGAAAATTGTAGTTATCCTACCAGTTGATGGTTTCAAATTACAGTTCAAATGGGAAACAGGTCCATGGGCACTGGTTAGCATTTGTGCATGTAATTGCATCCACTAGGCAGGCGATTCACCTTCACAGGATTATTTATGGCACAAAACAGGATACACTTGCCGATCACGTTCACATAGGGAAAAAAAATAGAGAACAAGAAAACGCAGCCTTGGAAAACACAAGGCAAACGTACAATAATTAATTTCTGACTCAACATTTCAGTAACAAATGACATGCACAGCTCAAATGACACATTAATCAAAATTTATTTAACACATCGATTCGACACTCATAAAACAGTCACTGTCACAACTCATGATACAAAGATGTTAGCTACACGCGGTAGCTTTAGCACACGGCTAACTAGTTCAGCTCGCGCTGTGACTGCGGCCTAGTCAACTCAGCTCATATCAAATCATTTCTGAAATAGATATCTGTCATAAGATAACATATGACAAAAAAAGTCACTCACCAAAACGACACTGCATCACATATTCAATTAAAGAAGATTGTTCAATAAAGATTATCACACTATAAATCTTTACTCCGATTTCACCTTTTACACCTTTCTCTGACGACAAGTTGATGCATCCAAAGTTTCCAAGTGCACACAATCACAGTTCCCGATAGATTATGATGATCATTTAGTACAAGGAGTTTCTGAAGAAAGTTTCCGTGCTGCTGTCTCATCTGATCTATTCTGTTCTCTCATCATGCTGACAGCAGCAGCGCCTGCGCGAACAGTGGGCGGGCCTTAAGAATATGCCGCTACTGTTGGCTCTCAGGGGTGGCGTCACTGCAGCACAATCAGTGATTGGACGAATCGCGTGTTTTTGCCCAGTGGTTTTTACCAGTGCATCAAGTAAATAAAAAAAAATGGATGTAATTGAAAAAATAAATTTGTCCAGAACAGAGCGACAGGACTGAATTTAAACTGTTATAGAAGAGCTAATATACTGAGAATGAACTGGTGAAGGATTGTCTCTCTGCTTTATTTTATAAGAAATATTTCTGTGTCTAGAGTTCCTAATGCGCTGTACTCTCAACTTTTGTATAATAGTACTAGTCATATTTTTTTACACCAGGCATGAATAAAAGGAATGTTTTTTATTTCCTGTTTCGAAAACCACTGGAAACCAACGGACAGTAATGTATAGAGGAATGAAAATATGGAATCATTTACTATTGATATCACACATTTTTACAAGAAAAATTAGTTTTAAAAAAATATTCAAAGGAATATTTAATGGCAAAATATATTAAATTGTTGATTTTGATATTTGGAATGGATGATGGGTTAGTGCGTTTCATTGACTTGACTTTTTATTGTTGTTGATTAAATGTAGTTTTGTATGATTTACTTTTTGGGACCCCAGAAAGAGTAGCCACTGCCTAGAAAGAGGCTAATGGGGATCCAAATAAACAAATAAACTTATAACATTGATGGAAAATACCATTTACAGCCAATACAGGCAATTTACTGAGGAAAGTTTTTTTGACAGTTATAGCACCACATCTTGCCTGATCTCCACCACTTCAAGTGTCCTCAAAGTGTGCCCATGCATGTCTGTCAAATTTGTTGTAAATATCTCATTTTGTTTTGAAGTTTAGACAGTTCTGTTTATGAGAGAATAAAAATGATCCATGGGTGACAATGATTTAAAAATTTTATTTGTTTATTTATTTTTGTCAGTTCCTATCTTAATTGTGACATTTGGGCGTTATTGTTTAGCTATTGATCTATGTTTTCAAATTTCAAGAAATTTGGACTATCGGTTTCGAAGATAATTGCAAGTTTTTTAAGTGCTTAATGACAATGATACACAAACTATAAGGAGAAACCTGGCATATTTGGTATTGTTGGACTCGGGAAGGATTGAGGATTTCAAAGGACTAACGGTTGGGTGCGTTTATAGCCATTTTCATAAATTTTTTTCCATGTTGTAGCGCCACCAAGTGGCCAATCGTCGCGATTTTTTTCAAGTAATCTCAGATTGAGCTCATAAACACGTTTCCCAAGATTAGCGAAAATATCTCTTTCCATTCACGAGTTATAATTGTTTTAGTAAAAGTGGCCCTGGTGCCATCAAACATTTTGATTTCCCTTAGCGACCGTGAATTTAAATTAAGAATTTTTTTGATGATTATTGATAGTCTCTGTCCAGAGAATATTTCTGCATTGGTTTGGTTTCGATCGGGCAAAAAATCTAGGAGTAATTCGCAAAAGTAGGTTTTTCAAAAAACCTCAATTTACTCAAAATTGGCGCCAGAAGGGCAAGCAAATCTGAGGCATGCATCTGGTCCGCCCGATCTCCATAAAAGTTTGCACGCTTCTTTAGAATAATATGGCGCATGTGCTCAGCTAATTTGGTGAAGCTCTGCTCTTTCCCCCCCATTTTTCAGTCATTTAAATGTCATTTTGCATAGGGTAATACAGAGGCCTTCTCACCTTTATGACAGTTAAAGCGCCACCAATGGCCCGACGTCCATGAAAGTTTTCAAGCTTCTTCAGGATCACGTGACGCATGCGCATGCCCGATTTTGTGAGCTTGTATGCAAATCAGACAGCAAGATGGCCGCTTTCAGCCATTTCATGTGTTTTTTCCATAGAAATACATCATTTTGACACCATAGCGCCACCAAGTGGCCAGTCGCTGCGCCCTTTTTCACGTGACCACAGAATGAGCTCGTACATGCGTGTGCTGAGTTTGGTGCAAAAATCTCGTTCCGTTCACGAGTTATAGCCAATTAAGCAAAATGGGCTCCTCCCACTTCGAACATTTTGGCGGCCCTTAGGGACCGTGAAGCGAAATTTACACTTTTTTTTGATAATTATTGACAATCAGACTCCAGAGAATCTTGCCGCACTGGTTTGGTTCCGGTCGGGCCAAAAACCTAGGACTAGTTCGCGAAAGTAGGTTTTTGGAAAAACCCCAAATACCCTAAAATTTTCCCAGGGTGACGAGCAAATCCGAGGCATGCATCTGGTCCGCCTCGAGCCAAGGATTCCAGCGATATAAGACACTTGAGCCTACGCCTCACGGTTGATGAGTTATGAGCCGTTTCGTACTTTTGCCCGCTGTAGCGCCCCCGTCAGGCCGATCGGGGCGGGCCTTGGTGACGCTGTAGGCGGTGTGAGTACTATCAGCCCCCAAAGTTTCAAGTCTCCACGACTTACGGTTTGGTCTGCCCGATCAGTTTTATGTCTGAATGTTGCATCATGGGAAAATTAACAATTACAATAGGTGTTCAGCACTGAAGTGCTTGAACCCCTAATAAGTGGCTAAAAAAGGGCCACAAAAAGGCCTCTAAAAAAAAAACTATAGGGTCTAGGCGCTTGCCGTCTGCGCTGCTGCGTTCCAAAAACTTTATCCAGCCTTCTAACATGTGCCTCGGAGAGGAAAAAGAACGTTTGTTGCCCTTTTAGCTCATTTATCATGGAAATGTGGTGCATTTTTTTTTTTACCTTTTAAACTGTGACACCCCCACTGATGGCCCGATCTCCATAAAAGTTTGCACGCTTCTTTAGAATAATATGGCGCATGTGCTCAGCTAATTTGGTGAAGCTCTGCTCTTTTCCCCCCATTTTTCAGTCATTTAAATGTCATTTTGCATAGGGTAATACAGAGGCCTTCTCACCTTTATGACAGTTAAAGCGCCACCAATGGCCCGACGTCCATGAAAGTTTTCAAGCTTCTTCAGGATCACGTGACGCATGCGCATGCCCGATTTTGTGAGCTTGTATGCAAATCAGACAGCAAGATGGCCGCTTTCAGCCATTTCATGTGTTTTTTCCATAGAAATACATCATTTTGACACCATAGCGCCACCAAGTGGCCAGTCGCTGCGCCCTTTTTCACGTGACCACAGAATGAGCTCGTACATGCGTGTGCTGAGTTTGGTGCAAAAATCTCGTTCCGTTCACGAGTTATAGCCAATTAAGCAAAATGGGCTCCTCCCACTTCGAACATTTTGGCGGCCCTTAGGGACCGTGAAGCGAAATTTACACTTTTTTTTGATAATTATTGACAATCAGACTCCAGAGAATCTTGCCGCACTGGTTTGGTTCCGGTCGGGCCAAAAACCTAGGACTAGTTCGCGAAAGTAGGTTTTTGGAAAAACCCCAAATACCCTAAAATTTTCCCAGGGTGACGAGCAAATCCGAGGCATGCATCTGGTCCGCCTCGAGCCAAGGATTCCAGCGATATAAGACACTTGAGCCTACGCCTCACGGTTGATGAGTTATGAGCCGTTTCGTACTTTTGCCCGCTGTAGCGCCCCCGTCAGGCCGATCGGGGCGGGCCTTGGTGACGCTGTAGGCGGTGTGAGTACTATCAGCCCCCAAAGTTTCAAGTCTCCACGACTTACGGTTTGGTCTGCCCGATCAGTTTTATGTCTGAATGTTGCATCATGGGAAAATTAACAATTACAATAGGTGTTCAGCACTGAAGTGCTTGAACCCCTAATAAGTGGCTAAAAAAGGGCCACAAAAAGGCCTCTAAAAAAAAAACTATAGGGTCTAGGCGCTTGCCGTCTGCGCTGCTGCGTTCCAAAAACTTTATTCAGCCTTCTAACATGTGCCTCGGAGAGGAAAAAGAACGTTTGTTGCCCTTTTAGCTCATTTATCAAGGAAATGTGGTGCATTTTTTTTTTTACCTTTTAAACTGTGACACCCCCACTGATGGCCCGATCTCCATAAAAGTTTGCATGCTTCTTTAGAATAATATGGCGCATGTGCTCAGCTAATTTGGTGAAGCTCTGCTCTTTTCCCCCCATTTTTCAGTCATTTAAATGTCATTTTGCATAGGGTAATACAGAGGCCTTCTCACCTTTATGACAGTTAAAGCGCCACCAATGGCCCGACGTCCATGAAAGTTTTCAAGCTTCTTCAGGATCACGTGACGCATGCGCATGCCCGATTTTGTGAGCTTGTATGCAAATCAGACAGCAAGATGGCCGCTTTCAGCCATTTCATGTGTTTTTTCCATAGAAATACATCATTTTGACACCATAGCGCCACCAAGTGGCCAGTCGCTGCGCCCTTTTTCACGTGACCACAGAATGAGCTCGTACATGCGTGTGCTGAGTTTGGTGCAAAAATCTCGTTCCGTTCACGAGTTATAGCCAATTAAGCAAAATGGGCTCCTCCCACTTCGAACATTTTGGCGGCCCTTAGGGACCGTGAAGCGAAATTTACACTTTTTTTTGATAATTATTGACAATCAGACTCCAGAGAATCTTGCCGCACTGGTTTGGTTCCGGTCGGGCCAAAAACCTAGGACTAGTTCGCGAAAGTAGGTTTTTGGAAAAACCCCAAATACCCTAAAATTTTCCCAGGGTGACGAGCAAATCCGAGGCATGCATCTGGTCCGCCTCGAGCCAAGGATTCCAGCGATATAAGACACTTGAGCCTACGCCTCACGGTTGATGAGATATGAGCCGTTTCGTACTTTTGCCCGCTGTAGCGCCCCCGTCAGGCCGATCGGGGCGGGCCTTGGTGACGCTGTAGGCGGTGTGAGTACTATCAGCCCCCAAAGTTTCAAGTCTCCACGACTTACGGTTTGGTCTGCCCGATCAGTTTTATGTCTGAATGTTGCATCATGGGAAAATTAACAATTACAATAGGTGTTCAGCACTGAAGTGCTTGAACCCCTAATAAGTGGCTAAAAAAGGGCCACAAAAAGGCCTCTAAAAAAAAACTATAGGGTCTAGGCGCTTGCCGTCTGCGCTGCTGCGTTCCAAAAACTTTATCCAGCCTTCTAACATGTGCCTCGGAGAGGAAAAAGAACGTTTGTTGCCCTTTTAGCTCATTTATCATGGAAATGTGGTGCATTTTTTTTTTTACCTTTTAAACTGTGACACCCCCACTGATGGCCCGATCTCCATAAAAGTTTGCACGCTTCTTTAGAATAATATGGCGCATGTGCTCAGCTAATTTGGTGAAGCTCTGCTCTTTTCCCCCCATTTTTCAGTCATTTAAATGTCATTTTGCATAGGGTAATACAGAGGCCTTCTCACCTTTATGACAGTTAAAGCGCCACCAATGGCCCGACGTCCATGAAAGTTTTCAAGCTTCTTCAGGATCACGTGACGCATGCGCATGCCCGATTTTGTGAGCTTGTATGCAAATCAGACAGCAAGATGGCCGCTTTCAGCCATTTCATGTGTTTTTTCCATAGAAATACATCATTTTGACACCATAGCGCCACCAAGTGGCCAGTCGCTGCGCCCTTTTTCACGTGACCACAGAATGAGCTCGTACATGCGTGTGCTGAGTTTGGTACAAAAATCTCGTTCCGTTCACGAGTTATAGCCAATTAAGCAAAATGGGCTCCTCCCACTTCGAACATTTTGGCGGCCCTTAGGGACCGTGAAGCGAAATTTACACTTTTTTTTGATAATTATTGACAATCAGACTCCAGAGAATCTTGCCGCACTGGTTTGGTTCCGGTCGGGCCAAAAACCTAGGACTAGTTCGCGAAAGTAGGTTTTTGGAAAAACCCCAAATACCCTAAAATTTTCCCAGGGTGACGAGCAAATCCGAGGCATGCATCTGGTCCGCCTCGAGCCAAGGATTCCAGCGATATAAGACACTTGAGCCTACGCCTCACGGTTGATGAGTTATGAGCCGTTTCGTACTTTTGCCCGCTGTAGCGCCCCCGTCAGGCCGATCGGGGCGGGCCTTGGTGACGCTGTAGGCGGTGTGAGTACTATCAGCCCCCAAAGTTTCAAGTCTCCACGACTTACGGTTTGGTCTGCCCAATCAGTTTTATGTCTGAATGTTGCATCATGGGAAAATTAACAATTACAATAGGTGTTCAGCACTGAAGTGCTTGAACCCCTAATAAGTGGCTAAAAAAGGGCCACAAAAAGGCCTCTAAAAAAAAAACTATAGGGTCTAGGCGCTTGCCGTCTGCGCTGCTGCGTTCCAAAAACTTTATCCAGCCTTCTAACATGTGCCTCGGAGAGGAAAAAGAACGTTTGTTGCCCTTTTAGCTCATTTATCATGGAAATGTGGTGCATTTTTTTTTTTACCTTTTAAACTGTGACACCCCCACTGATGGCCCGATCTCCATAAAAGTTTGCACGCTTCTTTAGAATAATATGGCGCATGTGCTCAGCTAATTTGGTGAAGCTCTGCTCTTTTCCCCCCATTTTTCAGTCATTTAAATGTCATTTTGCATAGGGTAATAGAGAGAATATAGGGCACTATATGTCACTTTGAGTGATTTATTGCCCTTAAGCCACGCCCCCTTTTTGACCGTGGGAAATTCCCACGCTTGCCCCGCCCCCTTCTACCCACCGCCCTCCCACCTCCGGACAGGTCACGTGACCGTGAGAATTTTCCCACGGTTGCTCCTCCCTTATGGGCGTGAACAGAACCAGGGAGATATTATAAATTAAATTATATATTAAATTATATATTTAATAATATAAAACGTTGTATAAAAGTTAAAATACACATGTGTTTAGTGTTCTCACACATCTGTAAAACTGTTACATAAAACACAAACTAGTTTAAAATGTCAATGACAAAAGTTTAATTTGCATTTTCTTAAAGATATCAAAATGTAAAAAAGCTATCAAACATTAAAACATATCAACCATTATGTTAAAAATCACAATATTAAAAAACAAGTATTAAAAACTGACTTTGTTGAAAGAAGAACAAAAGTTTTTTATCCGTCTCCAAAGGCTTAGAGCTTTTAACTCCAAAATCCGAAAAAAGCGAATAGTTCTATTTTCTAACATACATTTAAAGAAAAAGCTGTACTTTCACAATTACATTGTGTTTAAAGGTGTATAAAACATTGTTTAAAGTTTAAATTATATTTTCTTAAAGATATCAAAATGTGTTAGTATTAAAACATCTAAAACAACATTTTATGTTAAAACATAAACCGTGGGAAATTTTCCCAAGATCCACATTAAAACATCTAAAACAACATGTATTAAAATTATACCGAGCAAATAGTTCTATTTTCTAATACATTTGAAGAAAAGTTGTACAATCACAATTACAAGAAAAAGCTGTACTTTCACAATTACATTGTTTAAAGGTGTATAAAACATTGTTTAAAGTTTAAATTATATTTTCTTAAAGATATCAAAATGTGTTAGTATTAAAACACCTAAAACAACATTTTAAAGATGTTAAAAGTTTAAATTATATTTTCGTAAAGATATCAAAATGTGTTAGTATTAAAACATCTAAAACAACATTTTAAAGATGTTAAAACATTAATGAAAAAAGTTTAAATTATATTTTCTTAAAGATATCAAAATGTGTTAGAATTAAAACATCTAAAACAACATTTTATGTTAAAACATAAATGTTAAAACATTGAAAAAGCAATAATCAGCTCCGGACCGTGGGAATTTCCCATGGTCCCCTTCCCTACAAACATCCCCACCCCATCCCCACTTCTGTATTGTTTAACAGATAACATTATGACAATGTATATTAAAACTTTTTTAAGAAATGTACAATAAAGACAACTTTGTTGAAAGAAGAACAAAAGTTTTTTATCCGTCTCCAAAGGCTTAGAGCTTTTAACTCCAAAATCCGAAAAAACGAATAGTTCTATTTTCTAACATACATTTAAAGAAAAAGCTGTACTTTCACAATTACATTGTGTTTAAAGGTGTATAAAACATTGTTTAAAGTTTAAATTATATTTTCGTAAAGATATCAAAATGTGTTAGCATTAAAACGTCTAAAACAACATTTTAAAGATGTTAAACATTAATGAAATAAGTTAAAATTGCATTTTTCTCTAAAAGAGTTATTAAAAATGAGTTAAGATGTTAAAAATCAATAATTTACAGAAAAGTAAGTGCATCCATCCATACAGTATTTGTAAAACTGTTACATAAAACACAAACTAGTTTAAAAAGTGTCTCAAACACATAATATTAAAACCACACCATGTTAAAAATCACAGTATCTAAAAATACTAATCCTTACGTTTTTGTAAATCCGTTTGTTGAAAGAGAGCCAAAAGGTATATCCGATGGTATTTACCACATCAAATGTATATCCAGAAGGTATATCCAAGACCAAAGGTTTATCCAACAACAAGGATATATCCATGACCAGAGGTATATCCAAATATATATCCAAAAGGTATATCCAAGACCAGAGGTTTATCCAACATTAAGGGTATATCCGGAACCATAGGTTTAGAGATTTTATTTACAAAAGTTACAAAGTCTCGTGAGGAGTTCAGCAAAAAGCGTCCACACGGTTACATCCCAAAAGTTAGACTGACCTCTGTGACATCTGCCCTGTAGCCACAGGTAGACCACTCCCACCCTAGACCCCTCCCACCCCTAGAGACCACCCACCCCTAGACCCCTCCCACACCTAGACCCCTCCCACCCCTAGAGACCTCCCACCCCTAGACCCCTCCCACACCTAGACCCCCTCCTACATCAAGATCCCTCCCAACCCAACTATGTTTTGCTTTAATTAAAAAAGAGTTTTGTTTTCCGCAATCATTTAAAAACTTTTTAAAAACAATGTATGTATAAAGTTAAAATACAACGGTTTAGTATTCGTACGTTTACAACGTTATCTGAAAAAGCTAGAATTAATAGCTAGATTTTAGTTAAAAATACATAGGTGTAGGCTAGTATTTAAAACGCTAGGCCTATCAGAAAAATGTAGACAATAATGTCTTCTTACGTATACAGATTTTAAACCCTGTTAAAACAAAAAAGTCAACGTTAAATATTTTAAAACAAGTTATAGAATGTCTTTCACGAACAACTTTTAAAGATGCCAGAAAAATGGTAAATTATGTTTCAAACGTGAACAACATATCAAACAACAACAGTTAAAAAATAATACATAAAGTGAATAGTTTTAAGCAAAACTTTTTAACATTACAATTCGCTATAAACTTTTGTATAGATCTTAGCTAAAATAGATCTTTCACTGTCTCGCAAAGCATCCTTGTGCTCCGAAAGCACAACACGAATGAGAAATCGGTCTGTGAAGCGAGTCTCCGCCCACCTAAAAACTTTGCCAATGCAAATACACATGTGTAGAGGTATAGCTACAGATTTAAATCTTGGTAAAAAAGGCTTAATCAAAACAACATTTTAAATTTTTGTACATTTAATTTAATTTAGTTATTAATCCGGTATTAGATCTTTCTAGCCTAATATTGTTTGATGTGTTATGCCTAGATAACGAAACATAGTCCATACATGTTGTGTTCGAGAAAAGTAATATTGATGTAATCTTTGTGAGATCATACCCACAAACACAGAACTTTGTGTTGGATGCTCGACTTTACTAAAAGAAAATATTATGGAAGTCATTTTCAAACTGTAATTATACCATATTTTATGTATTAATAGTATGGATCCATTGGGGTTTAATGTTTTAATGTTTGTTTGTTTGTTATTAACTAATACCTTTTTTAACTAAAACACTTCAACATCCTCCACAAATTAAAGAAACATATGAGGTAAGGCTAGTCTCAGACCCCAGATAAACAGATAATGGAATGTTCACAAGTAGGAGTTATTCTCCTACTTCGTATGTGTGTAAATAGTTGCGCTTATGGACTAACTTTAAAAAATCATCTTTATACACGAATCACGTGTGTCCAAACATTTGTGTAAGATTCAAAAGACCAAATCACTAGAAAAGAGGGTTGAAAAGTATAGTTTACGATAAATACACAAAGCATACAAATGATGACCAGGTTTCACATTTTGTATTCTGATTGTACAGAGCTTATATAATCTTTGTATTGTTTAATATTAATTGTAACTGCTATATAGCTACGGTTAGGATTTGACTTATGGTTAGTTACTTGTAACGTAATTTACTGTTATTACTATTAAGTAAATGTAGTAACGTATAAATTTGTCACCTTATAATAAATGTTACCAGGAATTCTTAAAAGAATCAACCTTTCTTTTTGTTATAACTGACAAACTGGAAGGTAGACAAATATATTTCAACACAAAGTTTATTAACAATAATCCGGCAGAAGGGTGACAGGTGAGTGGCGACAGTTAGGAACACGTAAAAACCCAACAAGCTCCTAGAACTGAAAATAACTGAATACATGGTGACAAGTGTAAATAACATTTCAATAATACTTTTCCACTAAAAGAGTACGACCTTTAGAATGTGTGTTTGGATTGTTATATTTAAAATGTATGTACATCACGAGTAGTCTAATATTACCAACTAATGTTTACACACAACAAATGTAGGCCTAGTAGAAATACAGTTACACATACACGTAACATGTACAAAAATCATAGGGAAATAACGTCAATCAAATGAGTTTGTTTTAAAAATAACAACAATCAAATAAAAAAAACAACAACGAGATTTACCTTCTCATAAAAGGACCATGTAATTCTCTCAATATTCTTTGAACAACGTTTAGATTTTCAGAAATGAATGACAATGCAATTGTTAACATTTGTTGATCGTTTCTCACCTGTTCAATCTCCTGATGAACGCTTAATAGCTCATTCCGTAATTGTCTGTTTTCATCCAATAATTGCCCGTGGCAGATCCCAAAAAATTCAACACTGTTCCTTAACTCATTCGTGTGTTGATTTTGGTGATCTAAAATTCTATGAAGAATCGTTACGACGTCTCTTTGCGCCTCTGATGTAATCTCCTCCATCTGCCGGTAGGTTAATGGTTGTGTTACGTGACCTAAAATACCCAAAACATTTCTATTGATACTACGTAATGTATCATAACTCAAATTGTGAAGATCTCGTTCGTTGAATAACGGGGTATCGTTCCGTACAGAGTTATCCTCATTGGAGTTTGACGATTCCGACACAGAATCGCTGACTTGACACAACACGGCTGCTTGGGAATCCAGGAATATTTCCAATTCTCTTTCGGCGTAATTTTGTTCTAGGATCAAACATAAAAATAATTTATTAAATGAAATGTTTAATAGATAAAATACAATAAATGTATAGCGACTTACCGGTATATTCCGATGAGTTTACACTGGGACTGGAACACAGGTAATGTGAACCCGCGATCCGTTTTCTATAAGCATGTCCAGAAGCCCCATTGTAATCAGACGTGGACAGTAGGTCTACAGGAATGCTTTGTTCTGGAAAATAACATTTATTATTTTAAAATTCAATGAATAAAAATATTATGATAAGACAAAAATAAATACCCTAAATATAACGTACCCTCGTCAGGATAGTGTAATTGGCTATCATTAATCGAATCATATTCTCCGTAAACATCTCGTAGCCGTTTCACGCCTCGTCCGGATACACGGAAATTCATGCGCTCGGTAGAAGTTATCGGCCCGTAGCTGCACGTTGGTTCCTGATCTGATTGTCCGTAGGCATACTGTTCAGGGGTGGAAGATGGGGTTATGTCCTCGTAGGCCGACACACCGGGAACATCAACCAATGTAGATAACTCCGCAGCATTGATAGTGTTGTGAGCCACTGTGTCCTCTGGGATACCTGTTGAAATATTGTAAAGGGTGTAAGTTTTTTCCTTTTTTTTTAAAAAAGTTATGAAAGATGATACTGAAAAAATAAAACACTCACCTTGAAAAAATTCACTGGGTAAAACACCATCGGGAAATGAGCTGTCATCTGGTCACCGAACAAAGATATATAACGTTATTAGGCACGGGTTACTGACAAATTCATTCCATAAAAATGTAATAAACCTTTTGTTGAAAATACTTACAAAGATCGTTTAAAATTTGTGATAAATCTTCATCATAGCACTGATCCGATGAAACTTCTGCTTCGCGTTGATTTCCAGACATAATACAGGCTAACTTACAATTCGTGTTTCGACGGTCTGTCTCGTTCGCATAGAGTTCCGTAAATGATTTAGACAGCCTCATTTTAAAGACTGTACAGCCATTTTAAAACACCTTTTTACCCGCCACATTTTCAAAGGGCGTCTATCTCTGTAGGTGGTAGAGATTCTGAAAGGTGATTGTATGACTAGAAATACGTATGACGGATCTGATCTCATCTCGTTTACTAAGATCTGTAATAATCTAATTCACACAAATCCGTCAAAAGAGAAAAATAAGATATGTGAATGCTAACACCAATGCAGACACCGTGCCGCCAAGTGTGTGTGTGTGTGTGTGTGTGTGTGTGTTTAAAATCCTTAAAAACTCACTGCTCTAAACTTTTAAATATAACTTTGTACCAACACATAAGTTTATTTAGTAGATTTCATGCCACATTGTAACATGTGGGGGTAGTTGTAACATAACATATGACAGCTTAAAATCTTATCTGATCTAATAAAAATATACAAAACAAACTAAATATTTTCTAAATAAAATTCAATTAAAAACGTTTTCATATAAAATAACGACAATTTTTAATAATTTTTTTGACTACAAACACATGAAAACACGGCTATACCACATAGTTAAAACACTAAATATTTATTAATTCCTGTAGGCTACATTGACTTTCAGTCTTTATTCACCTCTTCTCACGTTTTCTCAATAAAATTAATAAAAAACGACTGCACAACTGGGATTTAAACCCTGCTAGTGTCTTCTGGTAGTTACCGAAGCATTAAATAACTATCTCAACTGTTAAATAACATCTAGGAGATTAAGGCCACATTTACACATAGCCGGGTATTTAGAGAAACGAATATTTCTCCCCCTCCATTTTCAAAAATAACATCGTGCACGCAACATCGTTTTCAAAAAAGTTGTCGTTTACATCAACCCGCATAAATACAATGGGCGGCAGTGTAGGGAGAAGGATAAAGCCATGCAAGCCAATCAGAATCCTCAAAATCGACAACAACCAATAGCTCGAGTGACTTCCTGTTCCTTTCAAAACAACAGACATGGCGCGAGGTTTGTTCGTGTGGACAGACAGCGAAGCAAATGCAAACAGACCAAAAGCGTTTGCACAAAAGTCAAAAATGAGTACCACTTTAACAGCATCCATGATCAAATAGTTGGCAAACAAACTCTAAACATAGGGCGCTCACATGACGAAAGCATTTTCTGGCGCAAAATGTGACGTTTGAGAACCTAAAACCCCGTTTCTCCCGGTTGACACGGTAACACATAACCGGCGTTTTCAGAAACCTCCACTCTGGCCGGAGTTTTTAGAAATAATCGTTTTCTGGGATAAAAACGGCGTTTTCGTGTAAATGACAGGCCAAAACGCAGGGAAATATCTGCGTTTTCCCATCGTGTAAACGGGGTCTAAACATGTTCAGATTTGTCTTATTTTAAATAAACACAAAAATAGAGATGAAAATTAGCTTAAGTAAGAAATTTACCTTTGCTATGGTTTAATAAAGTGTCTATGGGTATCTTCCGAAAAAAAAATGCTGGTATTTTTCTAAAGGCTATGATGTTGATATAGCAACTAGTACACAAAATTTTGTCATCCAAACATGTGCTGAAGTAAGTAACAAACGTGTTAACTAACATCAACGTTAGGTTGTCAACCGTGCACCCCTATATTAAAAAGACCGATCTAAATGATACAGATATAATTTGAAATAGTGTAAAATGAACTGAAGTAGTAATAAGAATGTCGGTAGCGTACATCTTATTTTACACATTTTTCGATTAGCTGCCTACCTTTAATCTATCATCAACCTCTTATCTTTTGTTAGCGTATGTGTGCATGCATGTGTGAACGTGTGTGTGTGTGTGTGTGTGTGTTAGTGATGCGATAACACCTCTGTAGACATTCTGTCGCCAAGTGGACACACGTGTGTGTGTGTGTGTGTGTGTGTGTGTGTGTGTCTACTGTATAGTGATGCATGTCGTGAAAGGTTTACAAAGTATTCAATTGTAGACTATCATTTTGTTTTGATTATTGGTTTTATTCACAAACAGGACTGTCATAAACAGCATGAAGCTTTTGAAGTTTCCTAACTTTTGTGTCTGACTATTTACGTGATGGTTATGGTGAATAATATTATTTTGATGCAAAACGGTTCCCACATAGAACCGGTACCCATCAGGATCAATCATTCTTTGTTAGCTTGTTTTTAATAATGACTGGAGAAAAATCAGATTTCATCTTAATGTGCAACGTCACTCGATGTCCGAGTAAAAGTCAATGCTTTTTTCTTTGTTCAATGTGTACAGTTCAAGGATTGAAGCCAGTTGAAACTCTTAATTTGACCTCTCAAAGTGCATCAGATTGATGCATTTAACCTTAAAATGTACACAATTATGCGTTGAACACACTGTTCTGGTGTCGCTAGAGTTGCAACTATGGCAACTGAGAAGACCATTCTTTGTTTTCTTTATGAAGAATTTTCAGGGACTGATGAAGTCGGTATAAATATACTACAAAATAATACCAGTGTTGCTAATAAACTGGATGGTATTTAAGTTCTGTTGCTTTTATATGAAAATAAATATAATGAACAAGACATCGAAAGTAGTCTACTTATTTAATTCCATTCCAAATACATGTTTATCAGTCTTTTTCTTTAATACAGACATATGTTTTTAATAAAAATTACATTGCATAACCCATAGAGATCGCACTGAGATAGTTTGGGAATATTACCACATAACGTATACACATAAAACATAATATCAGTGTTTTATTAAAATCAAACCTTTTAAAAGAGAACAATACATCACGGTTGTTTAAACCAATGAACATCAAGCTGTGGCGTCTGTAAGTCGCGTCCCATCATGTTTTTGATCAGCGCAGTCAGTGGAGAGCAACTGCGTGCGACTGCAGAATCCGCCTGGTGCGCCTTGTGCTCGCGGGAGATTTTTGACATACGTCAGCATGACATCAGAGGAAGGCGGACCGCACTCGGATCCGTCTCTAACCGGCATGCATTTCGCACTGATCACCGGTGCAAGCCGTTTCCGGGAAACATGGCGTTATTATTATTATTTTACATTGAACAAACAAAATGCTCTGATTGTCCCAGATAAATGTCTTCTGTTACAATTCGCATAAAAAATCACAAGTACCCGACAAAAGTAAAATGTAGAATTCTGTTCAAAATGTTATAGGATTTATAGAATGACGATTTACTATGGTAAAATAAAACCATACAAGTGTAGTCGTTGTGCGTTTTTAAATCTGGTTCACACAAAGAAAATACATTAATTATGTTTGAAAAAGATACATGTATTTCCCCACACTAGGGATATATGCGTTTATTAAAAACTTTACACCCTATCTGTTTGTAACTTTACAGGTAGGTTATATTAAAAACGTCTTAGTTACTTCAGACATGAATTTATTTCGTAACACATCGTCCATCCACATTTCAAGAAAATATCAATAATAGTTTGAATATATTTAATATTGACGTTCTCTTTAGAGAATGCATGTATACAGACAGATCTGATAATCTTACGCCATATTCCTGTAACACAGTCTGTTTTAATCTATCTTTATAAGCACCAGAATCCGAAGGTTAGTCAAATATCTTTATTAGTTCTGCCATGTAGGCGCTATGAGATTTCAATCAATAAGAATCAATCATGTTACAAAGTTGTACATTATTTTATTTTAGAATATAAAAGTCACAAACATTTTTATTTCACAATATAAAAGTCACAAACATTTTTCACTACATAAAAGTTACAAAACATTTCCAAACAACAAAAATGTTTTTCTTTTATTAGAATGTAAGAAGTAGAAAGTTAAAAACATGTATAATATGAATTATATCACAAACAAACAAAATTCAATTTCACAGACATTTCAAATTCTTCTCCATGATGCATTCACCTAAAATATAAAATCATTTTACAAACATTTTTAATCATTTTACAAAACACTCAAGGACATATTATATATTGTCCAAACAAAAGGCAAATTTATACGTGTATTTTTAAAAAAGCAGGTTACATTGACAAATTATATAGTCTATTATCCACACAAAAAATGAATTTCTAGAATGACACGCAAAATAGACTTGATAATCCGGTGACCTGTGAGTTCCATGGCATCCGACCGTCTCATCGACAGTTGTGTCGTGGGCCTCGGCGACTGTGGCAGGTGTTTCCAACTCCATACCTTGTAAGGAACACCAGTTTGTGATATCCAGGTTCAGTACAGAATTTATTTAGCCAATCGACGCTTTTCTGAGGTAATCCATTTGTCATAATAGGTAATCCAATTGCTGCATCCGGTAATCCTTTTGGTACGTATCCGTCGTAGCTCCCAGGGGTTGGAATGATGATGAAGAAGAGTCACCTCCTTGAGTCACGATACGTTTGAATGAATCGGCTAGTCCAGAGAGTAGTTTCTTAATGCTTGTAGAGAGTAGGTGGGGTTATATAAGATCCGCGTCTCTCTGGGACCTCCCACTCGGGATGGAAAAGTTTCACTTTAATGTTGGCGTAGCGTTCATACGCGTTGGTCCACTGGAAAAGCTGATTGATCTTGGAAAAAATCTCAGCCATCACAGGTAGATCCTTCCATTGGAACATGAATTTCAGATCATATAATTTTAAATGATCTTTTTCAGATATCGGCCAGGTGAATTCTGGGTACGTTCCAAAGTCACTACAAAGTATGTAAATAAAATCGTCTGGATATTTGTTAACTTGATCAGCTAAAATCCGGTATCTTGTACCCATGGTTAATCCATTCCACTCACCAATAAAAAGGGGCGTGTCCATCCCTTCCTGTAAATCTGGCCATACTTTTGAGTAGAATAAAAACCAATCTCTTTCAGTGAATTTTAATGCTGGATCATCCGTTGAATTCATGGTGAATCTCTCATTGTTATCCACGTTAAAAAATCTGACTTCTCTGTTGATTTTGTCATAATCATATGTACACGCACGTCCTTCAGACAAGTGAAAAGTATATTTCACAGAATCTGCAGGCTCGTGAAGAAATCGCGTTAAACATGGCCCATGGGTTTCCCGTTTTTTTCGTGGTGCTAAAGTCAAATCCTCCATAGCATCAGTAATCCTTCTCTCAGGTGTTTTCGGTGCCGCAGTAGCCATTGCAGGTTGTCCGGTATGCAAAATCAGAAGTATCTCTAGTAGTGCTTGAGTTCCTTTTTAAACACCTCTGTCACACTGTGGGAGGGAATTCCCACGTGATGTAACCATCGGCGTCATTTTTTACGCACACCTTTAAATCGCAACAGACCTCTCACCTTTGAGAGGCGTGTTAGTGGGTGGAGTCTGTGTCACGTTCTGGCCCGTTTATGTATATGTCATTTAAGTTCGGACGCTGTGCTGAACGGTCACTTTTCACGATAGGGTGTCTTTGCTGTTTCCCCTAGTGATTTGGTCTTTTGAATCTTACACAAATGTTTGGACACGCGTGATTCGTGTATAAAGATGATTTTTTAAAGTTAGTCCATAAGCGCAACTATTTACACACATACGAAGTAGGAGAATAACTCCTACTTGTGAACATTCCATTATCTGTTTATCTGGGGTCTGAGACTAGCCTTACCTCATATGTTTCTTTAATTTGTGGAGGATGTTGAAGTGTTTTAGTTAAAAAAGGTATTAGTTAATAACAAACAAACAAACATTAAAACATTAAACCCCAATGGATCCATACTATTAATACGTAAAATATGGTATAATTACAGTTTGAAAATGACTTCCATAATATTTTCTTTTAGTAAAGTCGAGCATCCAACACAAAGTTCTGTGTTTGTGGGTATGATCTCACAAAGATTACATCAATATTACTTTTCTCGAACACAACATGTATGGACTATGTTTCGTTATCTAGGCATAACACATCAAACAATATTAGGCTAGAAAGATCTAATACCGGATTAATAACTAAATTAAATTAAATGTACAAAAATTTAAAATGTTGTTTTGATTAAGCCTTTTTTACCAAGATTTAAATCTGTAGCTATACCTCTACACATGTGTATTTGCATTGGCAAAGTTTTTAGGTGGGCGGAGACTCGCTTCACAGACCGATTTCTCATTCGTGTTGTGCTTTCGGAGCACAAGGATGCTTTGCGAGACAGTGAAAGATCTATTTTAGCTAAGATCTATACAAAAGTTTATAGCGAATTGTAATGTTAAAAAGTTTTGCTTAAAACTATTCACTTTATGTATTATTTTTTAACTGTTGTTGTTTGATATGTTGTTCACGTTTGAAACATAATTTACCATTTTTCTGGCATCTTTAAAAGTTGTTCGTGAAAGACATTCTATAACTTGTTTTAAAATATTTAACGTTGACTTTTTTGTTTTAACAGGGTTTAAAATCTGTATACGTAAGAAGACATTATTGTCTACATTTTTCTGATAGGCCTAGCGTTTTAAATACTAGCCTACACCTATGTATTTTTAACTAAAATCTAGCTATTAATTCTAGCTTTTTCAGATAACGTTGTAAACGTACGAATACTAAACCGTTGTATTTTAACTTTATACATACATTGTTTTTAAAAAGTTTTTAAATGATTGCGGAAAACAAAACTATTTTTTAATTAAAGCAAAACATAGTTGGGTTGGGAGGGATCTTGATGTAGGAGGGGGTCTAGGTGTGGGAGGGGTCTAGGGGTGGGAGGTCTCTAGGGGTGGGAGGGGTCTAGGTGTGGGAGGGGTCTAGGGGTGGGTGGTCTCTAGGGGTGGGAGGGGTCTAGGGTGGGAGTGGTCTACCTGTGGCTACAGGGCAGATGTCACAGAGGTCAGTCTAACTTTTGGGATGTAACCGTGTGGACGCTTTTTGCTGAACTCCTCACGAGACTTTGTAACTTTTGTAAATAAAATCTCTAAACCTATGGTTCCGGATATACCCTTAATGTTGGATAAACCTCTGGTCTTGGATATACCTTTTGGATATATATTTGGATATACCTCTGGTCATGGATATATCCTTGTTGTTGGATAAACCTTTGGTCTTGGATATACCTTCTGGATATACATTTGATGTGGTAAATACCTTCGGATATACCTTTTGGCTCTCTTTCAACAAACGGATTTACAAAAACGTAAGGATTAGTATTTTTAGATACTGTGATTTTTAACATGGTGTGGTTTTAATATTATGTGTTTGAGACACTTTTTAAACTAGTTTGTGTTTTATGTAACAGTTTTACAAATACTGTATGGATGGATGCACTTACTTTTCTGTAAATTATTGATTTTTAACATCTTAACTCATTTTTAATAACTCTTTTAGAGAAAAATGCAATTTTAACTTATTTCATTAATGTTTAACATCTTTAAAATGTTGTTTTAGACGTTTTAATGCTAACACATTTTGATATCTTTACGAAAATATAATTTAAACTTTAAACAATGTTTTATACACCTTTAAACACAATGTAATTGTGAAAGTACAGCTTTTTCTTTAAATGTATGTTAGAAAATAGAACTATTCGTTTTTTCGGATTTTGGAGTTAAAAGCTCTAAGCCTTTGGAGACGGATAAAAAAACTTTTGTTCTTCTTTCAACAAAGTTGTCTTTATTGTACATTTCTTAAAAAAGTTTTAATATACATTGTCATAATGTTATCTGTTAAACAATACAGAAGTGGGGATGGGGTGGGGATGTTTGTAGGGAAGGGGACCATGGGAAATTCCCACGGTCCGGAGCTGATTATTGCTTTTTCAATGTTTTAACATTTATGTTTTAACATAAAATGTTGTTTTAGATGTTTTAATTCTAACACATTTTGATATCTTTAAGAAAATATAATTTAAACTTTTTTCATTAATGTTTTAACATCTTTAAAATGTTGTTTTAGATGTTTTAATACTAACACATTTTGATATCTTTACGAAAATATAATTTAAACTTTTAACATCTTTAAAATGTTGTTTTAGGTGTTTTAATACTAACACATTTTGATATCTTTAAGAAAATATAATTTAAACTTTAAACAATGTTTTATACACCTTTAAACAATGTAATTGTGAAAGTACAGCTTTTTCTTGTAATTGTGATTGTACAACTTTTCTTCAAATGTATTAGAAAATAGAACTATTTGCTCGGTATAATTTTAATACATGTTGTTTTAGATGTTTTAATGTGGATCTTGGGAAAATTTCCCACGGTTTATGTTTTAACATAAAATGTTGTTTTAGATGTTTTAATACTAACACATTTTGATATCTTTAAGAAAATATAATTTAAACTTTAAACAATGTTTTATACACCTTTAAACACAATGTAATTGTGAAAGTACAGCTTTTTCTTTAAATGTATGTTAGAAAATAGAACTATTCGCTTTTTTCGGATTTTGGAGTTAAAAGCTCTAAGCCTTTGGAGACGGATAAAAAACTTTTGTTCTTCTTTCAACAAAGTCAGTTTTTAATACTTGTTTTTTAATATTGTGATTTTTAACATAATGGTTGATATGTTTTAATGTTTGATAGCTTTTTTACATTTTGATATCTTTAAGAAAATGCAAATTAAACTTTTGTCATTGACATTTTAAACTAGTTTGTGTTTTATGTAACAGTTTTACAGATGTGTGAGAACACTAAACACATGTGTATTTTAACTTTTATACAACGTTTTATATTATTAAATATATAATTTAATATATAATTTAATTTATAATATCTCCCTGGTTCTGTTCACGCCCATAAGGGAGGAGCAACCGTGGGAAAATTCTCACGGTCACGTGACCTGTCCGGAGGTGGGAGGGCGGTGGGTAGAAGGGGGCGGGGCAAGCGTGGGAATTTCCCACGGTCAAAAAGGGGGCGGGGCTTAAGGGCAATAAATCACTCAAAGTGACATATAGTGCCCTATATTCTCTCTCTGGTAATACAGAGGCCTTCTCACCTTTATGACAGTTAAAGCGCCACCAATGGCCCGACGTCCATGAAAGTTTTCAAGCTTCTTCAGGATCACGTGACGCATGCGCATGCCCGATTTTGTGAGCTTGTATGCAAATCAGACAGCAAGATGGCCGCTTTCAGCCATTTCATGTGTTTTTTCCATAGAAATACATCATTTTGACACCATAGCGCCACCAAGTGGCCAGTCGCTGCGCCCTTTTTCACGTGACCACAGAATGAGCTCGTACATGCGTGTGCTGAGTTTGGTGCAAAAATCTCGTTCCGTTCACGAGTTATAGCCAATTAAGCAAAATGGGCTCCTCCCACTTCGAACATTTTGGCGGCCCTTAGGGACCGTGAAGCGAAATTTACACTTTTTTTTGATAATTATTGACAATCAGACTCCAGAGAATCTTGCCGCACTGGTTTGGTTCCGGTCGGGCCAAAAACCTAGGACTAGTTCGCGAAAGTAGGTTTTTGGAAAAACCCCAAAAACCCTAAAATTTTCCCAGGGTGACGAGCAAATCCGAGGCATGCATCTGGTCCGCCTCGAGCCAAGGATTCCAGCGATATAAGACACTTGAGCCTACGCCTCACGGTTGATGAGTTATGAGCCGTTTCGTACTTTTGCCCGCTGTAGCGCCCCCGTCAGGCCGATCGGGGCGGGCCTTGGTGACGCTGTAGGCGGTGTGAGTACTATCAGCCCCCAAAGTTTCAAGTCTCCACGACTTACGGTTTGGTCTGCCCGATCAGTTTTATGTCTGAATGTTGCATCATGGGAAAATTAACAATTACAATAGGTGTTCAGCACTGAAGTGCTTGAACCCCTAATAAGTGGCTAAAAAAGGGCCACAAAAAGGCCTCTAAAAAAAAAACTATAGGGTCTAGGCGCTTGCCGTCTGCGCTGCTGCGTTCCAAAAACTTTATCCAGCCTTCTAACATGTGCCTCGGAGAGGAAAAAGAACGTTTGTTGCCCTTTTAGCTCATTTATCATAGAAATGTGGTGCATTTTTTTTTTTACCTTTTAAACTGTGACACCCCCACTGATGGCCCGATCTCCATAAAAGTTTGCACGCTTCTTTAGAATAATATGGCGCATGTGCTCAGCTAATTTGGTGAAGCTCTGCTCTTTCCCCCCCATTTTTCAGTCATTTAAATGTCATTTTGCATAGGGTAATACAGAGGCCTTCTCACCTTTATGACAGTTAAAGCGCCACCAATGGCCCGACGTCCATGAAAGTTTTCAAGCTTCTTCAGGATCACGTGACGCATGCGCATGCCCGATTTTGTGAGCTTGTATGCAAATCAGACAGCAAGATGGCCGCTTTCAGCCATTTCATGTGTTTTTTCCATAGAAATACATCATTTTGACACCATAGCGCCACCAAGTGGCCAGTCGCTGCGCCCTTTTTCACGTGACCACAGAATGAGCTCGTACATGCGTGTGCTGAGTTTGGTGCAAAAATCTCGTTCCGTTCACGAGTTATAGCCAATTAAGCAAAATGGGCTCCTCCCACTTCGAACATTTTGGCGGCCCTTAGGGACCGTGAAGCGAAATTTACACTTTTTTTTGATAATTATTGACAATCAGACTCCAGAGAATCTTGCCGCACTGGTTTGGTTCCGGTCGGGCCAAAAACCTAGGACTAGATCGCGAAAGTAGGTTTTTGGAAAAACCCCAAATACCCTAAAATTTTCCCAGGGTGACGAGCAAATCCGAGGCATGCATCTGGTCCGCCTCGAGCCAAGGATTCCAGCGATATAAGACACTTGAGCCTACGCCTCACGGTTGATGAGTTATGAGCCGTTTCGTACTTTTGCCCGCTGTAGCGCCCCCGTCAGGCCGATCGGGGCGGGCCTTGGTGACGCTGTAGGCGGTGTGAGTACTATCAGCCCCCAAAGTTTCAAGTCTCCACGACTTACGGTTTGGTCTGCCCGATCAGTTTTATGTCTGAATGTTGCATCATGGGAAAATTAACAATTACAATAGGTGTTCAGCACTGAAGTGCTTGAACCCCTAATAAGTGGCTAAAAAAGGGCCACAAAAAGGCCTCTAAAAAAAAAACTATAGGGTCTAGGCGCTTGCCGTCTGCGCTGCTGCGTTCCAAAAACTTTATCCAGCCTTCTAACATGTGCCTCGGAGAGGAAAAAGAACGTTTGTTGCCCTTTTAGCTCATTTATCATGGAAATGTGGTGCATTTTTTTTTTTACCTTTTAAACTGTGACACCCCCACTGATGGCCCGATCTCCATAAAAGTTTGCACGCTTCTTTAGAATAATATGGCGCATGTGCTCAGCTAATTTGGTGAAGCTCTGCTCTTTCCCCCCCATTTTTCAGTCATTTAAATGTCATTTTGCATAGGGTAATACAGAGGCCTTCTCACCTTTATGACAGTTAAAGCGCCACCAATGGCCCGACGTCCATGAAAGTTTTCAAGCTTCTTCAGGATCACGTGACGCATGCGCATGCCCGATTTTGTGAGCTTGTATGCAAATCAGACAGCAAGATGGCCGCTTTCAGCCATTTCATGTGTTTTTTCCATAGAAATACATCATTTTGACACCATAGCGCCACCAAGTGGCCAGTCGCTGCGCCCTTTTTCACGTGACCACAGAATGAGCTCGTACATGCGTGTGCTGAGTTTGGTGCAAAAATCTCGTTCCGTTCACGAGTTATAGCCAATTAAGCAAAATGGGCTCCTCCCACTTCGAACATTTTGGCGGCCCTTAGGGACCGTGAAGCGAAATTTACACTTTTTTTTGATAATTATTGACAATCAGACTCCAGAGAATCTTGCCGCACTGGTTTGGTTCCGGTCGGGCCAAAAACCTAGGACTAGTTCGCGAAAGTAGGTTTTTGGAAAAACCCCAAATACCCTAAAATTTTCCCAGGGTGACGAGCAAATCCGAGGCATGCATCTGGTCCGCCTCGAGCCAAGGATTCCAGCGATATAAGACACTTGAGCCTACGCCTCACGGTTGATGAGTTATGAGCCGTTTCGTACTTTTGCCCGCTGTAGCGCCCCCGTCAGGCCGATCGGGGCGGGCCTTGGTGACGCTGTAGGCGGTGTGAGTACTATCAGCCCCCAAAGTTTCAAGTCTCCACGACTTACGGTTTGGTCTGCCCGATCAGTTTTATGTCTGAATGTTGCATCATGGGAAAATTAACAATTACAATAGGTGTTCAGCACTGAAGTGCTTGAACCCCTAATAAGTGGCTAAAAAAGGGCCACAAAAAGGCCTCTAAAAAAAAAACTATAGGGTCTAGGCGCTTGCCGTCTGCGCTGCTGCGTTCCAAAAACTTTATCCAGCCTTCTAACATGTGCCTCGGAGAGGAAAAAGAACGTTTGTTGCCCTTTTAGCTCATTTATCATGGAAATGTGGTGCATTTTTTTTTTTACCTTTTAAACTGTGACACCCCCACTGATGGCCCGATCTCCATAAAAGTTTGCACGCTTCTTTAGAATAATATGGCGCATGTGCTCAGCTAATTTGGTGAAGCTCTGCTCTTTCCCCCCCATTTTTCAGTCATTTAAATGTCATTTTGCATAGGGTAATACAGAGGCCTTCTCACCTTTATGACAGTTAAAGCGCCACCAATGGCCCGACGTCCATGAAAGTTTTCAAGCTTCTTCAGGATCACGTGACGCATGCGCATGCCCGATTTTGTGAGCTTGTATGCAAATCAGACAGCAAGATGGCCGCTTTCAGCCATTTCATGTGTTTTTTCCATAGAAATACATCATTTTGACACCATAGCGCCACCAAGTGGCCAGTCGCTGCGCCCTTTTTCACGTGACCACAGAATGAGCTCGTACATGCGTGTGCTGAGTTTGGTGCAAAAATCTCGTTCCGTTCACGAGTTATAGCCAATTAAGCAAAATGGGCTCCTCCCACTTCGAACATTTTGGCGGCCCTTAGGGACCGTGAAGCGAAATTTACACTTTTTTTTGATAATTATTGACAATCAGACTCCAGAGAATCTTGCCGCACTGGTTTGGTTCCGGTCGGGCCAAAAACCTAGGACTAGATCGCGAAAGTAGGTTTTTGGAAAAACCCCAAATACCCTAAAATTTTCCCAGGGTGACGAGCAAATCCGAGGCATGCATCTGGTCCGCCTCGAGCCAAGGATTCCAGCGATATAAGACACTTGAGCCTACGCCTCACGGTTGATGAGTTATGAGCCGTTTCGTACTTTTGCCCGCTGTAGCGCCCCCGTCAGGCCGATCGGGGCGGGCCTTGGTGACGCTGTAGGCGGTGTGAGTACTATCAGCCCCCAAAGTTTCAAGTCTCCACGACTTACGGTTTGGTCTGCCCGATCAGTTTTATGTCTGAATGTTGCATCATGGGAAAATTAACAATTACAATAGGTGTTCAGCACTGAAGTGCTTGAACCCCTAATAAGTGGCTAAAAAAGGGCCACAAAAAGGCCTCTAAAAAAAAAACTATAGGGTCTAGGCGCTTGCCGTCTGCGCTGCTGCGTTCCAAAAACTTTATCCAGCCTTCTAACATGTGCCTCGGAGAGGAAAAAGAACGTTTGTTGCCCTTTTAGCTCATTTATCATGGAAATGTGGTGCATTTTTTTTTTTACCTTTTAAACTGTGACACCCCCACTGATGGCCCGATCTCCATAAAAGTTTGCACGCTTCTTTAGAATAATATGGCGCATGTGCTCAGCTAATTTGGTGAAGCTCTGCTCTTTCCCCCCCATTTTTCAGTCATTTAAATGTCATTTTGCATAGGGTAATACAGAGGCCTTCTCACCTTTATGACAGTTAAAGCGCCACCAATGGCCCGACGTCCATGAAAGTTTTCAAGCTTCTTCAGGATCACGTGACGCATGCGCATGCCCGATTTTGTGAGCTTGTATGCAAATCAGACAGCAAGATGGCCGCTTTCAGCCATTTCATGTGTTTTTTCCATAGAAATACATCATTTTGACACCATAGCGCCACCAAGTGGCCAGTCGCTGCGCCCTTTTTCACGTGACCACAGAATGAGCTCATACATGCGTGTGCTGAGTTTGGTGCAAAAATCTCGTTCCGTTCACGAGTTATAGCCAATTAAGCAAAATGGGCTCCTCCCACTTCGAACATTTTGGCGGCCCTTAGGGACCGTGAAGCGAAATTTACACTTTTTTTTGATAATTATTGACAATCAGACTCCAGAGAATCTTGCCGCACTGGTTTGGTTCCGGTCGGGCCAAAAACCTAGGACTAGTTCGCGAAAGTAGGTTTTTGGAAAAACCCCAAATACCCTAAAATTTTCCCAGGGTGACGAGCAAATCCGAGGCATGCATCTGGTCCGCCTCGAGCCAAGGATTCCAGCGATATAAGACACTTGAGCCTACGCCTCACGGTTGATGAGTTATGAGCCGTTTCGTACTTTTGCCCGCTGTAGCGCCCCCGTCAGGCCGATCGGGGCGGGCCTTGGTGACGCTGTAGGCGGTGTGAGTACTATCAGCCCCCAAAGTTTCAAGTCTCCACGACTTACGGTTTGGTCTGCCCGATCAGTTTTATGTCTGAATGTTGCATCATGGGAAAATTAACAATTACAATAGGTGTTCAGCACTGAAGTGCTTGAACCCCTAATAAGTGGCTAAAAAAGGGCCACAAAAAGGCCTCTAAAAAAAAAACTATAGGGTCTAGGCGCTTGCCGTCTGCGCTGCTGCGTTCCAAAAACTTTATCCAGCCTTCTAACATGTGCCTCGGAGAGGAAAAAGAACGTTTGTTGCCCTTTTAGCTCATTTATCATGGAAATGTGGTGCATTTTTTTTTTTTACCTTTTAAACTGTGACACCCCCACTGATGGCCCGATCTCCATAAAAGTTTGCACGCTTCTTTAGAATAATATGGCGCATGTGCTCAGCTAATTTGGTGAAGCTCTGCTCTTTTCCCCCCATTTTTCAGTCATTTAAATGTCATTTTGCATAGGGTAATACAGAGGCCTTCTCACCTTTATGACAGTTAAAGCGCCACCAATGGCCCGACGTCCATGAAAGTTTTCAAGCTTCTTCAGGATCACGTGACGCATGCGCATGCCCGATTTTGTGAGCTTGTATGCAAATCAGACAGCAAGATGGCCGCTTTCAGCCATTTCATGTGTTTTTTCCATAGAAATACATCATTTTGACACCATAGCGCCACCAAGTGGCCAGTCGCTGCGCCCTTTTTCACGTGACCACAGAATGAGCTCGTACATGCGTGTGCTGAGTTTGGTGCAAAAATCCCGTTCCGTTCACGAGTTATAGCCAATTAAGCAAAATGGGCTCCTCCCACTTCGAACATTTTGGCGGCCCTTAGGGACCGTGAAGCGAAATTTACACTTTTTTTTGATAATTATTGACAATCAGACTCCAGAGAATCTTGCCGCACTGGTTTGGTTCCGGTCGGGCCAAAAACCTAGGACTAGTTCGCGAAAGTAGGTTTTTGGAAAAACCCCAAATACCCTAAAATTTTCCCAGGGTGACGAGCAAATCCGAGGCATGCATCTGGTCCGCCTCGAGCCAAGGATTCCAGCGATATAAGACACTTGAGCCTACGCCTCACGGTTGATGAGTTATGAGCCGTTTCGTACTTTTGCCCGCTGTAGCGCCCCCGTCAGGCCGATCGGGGCGGGCCTTGGTGACGCTGTAGGCGGTGTGAGTACTATCAGCCCCCAAAGTTTCAAGTCTCCACGACTTACGGTTTGGTCTGCCCGATCAGTTTTATGTCTGAATGTTGCATCATGGGAAAATTAACAATTACAATAGGTGTTCAGCACTGAAGTGCTTGAACCCCTAATAAGTGGCTAAAAAAGGGCCACAAAAAGGCCTCTAAAAAAAAAACTATAGGGTCTAGGCGCTTGCCGTCTGCGCTGCTGCGTTCCAAAAACTTTATCCAGCCTTCTAACATGTGCCTCGGAGAGGAAAAAGAACGTTTGTTGCCCTTTTAGCTCATTTATCATGGAAATGTGGTGCATTTTTTTTTTTTACCTTTTAAACTGTGACACCCCCACTGATGGCCCGATCTCCATAAAAGTTTGCACGCTTCTTTAGAATAATATGGCGCATGTGCTCAGCTAATTTGGTGAAGCTCTGCTCTTTCCCCCCCATTTTTCAGTCATTTAAATGTCATTTTGCATAGGGTAATACAGAGGCCTTCTCACCTTTATGACAGTTAAAGCGCCACCAATGGCCCGACGTCCATGAAAGTTTTCAAGCTTCTTCAGGATCACGTGACGCATGCGCATGCCCGATTTTGTGAGCTTGTATGCAAATCAGACAGCAAGATGGCCGCTTTCAGCCATTTCATGTGTTTTTTCCATAGAAATACATCATTTTGACACCATAGCGCCACCAAGTGGCCAGTCGCTGCGCCCTTTTTCACGTGACCACAGAATGAGCTCGTACATGCGTGTGCTGAGTTTGGTGCAAAAATCTCGTTCCGTTCACGAGTTATAGCCAATTAAGCAAAATGGGCTCCTCCCACTTCGAACATTTTGGCGGCCCTTAGGGACCGTGAAGCGAAATTTACACTTTTTTTTGATAATTATTGACAATCAGACTCCAGAGAATCTTGCCGCACTGGTTTGGTTCCGGTCGGGCCAAAAACCTAGGACTAGATCGCGAAAGTAGGTTTTTGGAAAAACCCCAAATACCCTAAAATTTTCCCAGGGTGACGAGCAAATCCGAGGCATGCATCTGGTCCGCCTCGAGCCAAGGATTCCAGCGATATAAGACACTTGAGCCTACGCCTCACGGTTGATGAGTTATGAGCCGTTTCGTACTTTTGCCCGCTGTAGCGCCCCCGTCAGGCCGATCGGGGCGGGCCTTGGTGACGCTGTAGGCGGTGTGAGTACTATCAGCCCCCAAAGTTTCAAGTCTCCACGACTTACGGTTTGGTCTGCCCGATCAGTTTTATGTCTGAATGTTGCATCATGGGAAAATTAACAATTACAATAGGTGTTCAGCACTGAAGTGCTTGAACCCCTAATAAGTGGCTAAAAAAGGGCCACAAAAAGGCCTCTAAAAAAAAAACTATAGGGTCTAGGCGCTTGCCGTCTGCGCTGCTGCGTTCCAAAAACTTTATCCAGCCTTCTAACATGTGCCTCGGAGAGGAAAAAGAACGTTTGTTGCCCTTTTAGCTCATTTATCATGGAAATGTGGTGCATTTTTTTTTTTACCTTTTAAACTGTGACACCCCCACTGATGGCCCGATCTCCATAAAAGTTTGCACGCTTCTTTAGAATAATATGGCGCATGTGCTCAGCTAATTTGGTGAAGCTCTGCTCTTTCCCCCCCATTTTTCAGTCATTTAAATGTCATTTTGCATAGGGTAATACAGAGGCCTTCTCACCTTTATGACAGTTAAAGCGCCACCAATGGCCCGACGTCCATGAAAGTTTTCAAGCTTCTTCAGGATCACGTGACGCATGCGCATGCCCGATTTTGTGAGCTTGTATGCAAATCAGACAGCAAGATGGCCGCTTTCAGCCATTTCATGTGTTTTTTCCATAGAAATACATCATTTTGACACCATAGCGCCACCAAGTGGCCAGTCGCTGCGCCCTTTTTCACGTGACCACAGAATGAGCTCGTACATGCGTGTGCTGAGTTTGGTGCAAAAATCTCGTTCCGTTCACGAGTTATAGCCAATTAAGCAAAATGGGCTCCTCCCACTTCGAACATTTTGGCGGCCCTTAGGGACCGTGAAGCGAAATTTACACTTTTTTTTGATAATTATTGACAATCAGACTCCAGAGAATCTTGCCGCACTGGTTTGGTTCCGGTCGGGCCAAAAACCTAGGACTAGTTCGCGAAAGTAGGTTTTTGGAAAAACCCCAAATACCCTAAAATTTTCCCAGGGTGACGAGCAAATCCGAGGCATGCATCTGGTCCGCCTCGAGCCAAGGATTCCAGCGATATAAGACACTTGAGCCTACGCCTCACGGTTGATGAGTTATGAGCCGTTTCGTACTTTTGCCCGCTGTAGCGCCCCCGTCAGGCCGATCGGGGCGGGCCTTGGTGACGCTGTAGGCGGTGTGAGTACTATCAGCCCCCAAAGTTTCAAGTCTCCACGACTTACGGTTTGGTCTGCCCGATCAGTTTTATGTCTGAATGTTGCATCATGGGAAAATTAACAATTACAATAGGTGTTCAGCACTGAAGTGCTTGAACCCCTAATAAGTGGCTAAAAAAGGGCCACAAAAAGGCCTCTAAAAAAAAACTATAGGGTCTAGGCGCTTGCCGTCTGCGCTGCTGCGTTCCAAAAACTTTATCCAGCCTTCTAACATGTGCCTCGGAGAGGAAAAAGAACGTTTGTTGCCCTTTTAGCTCATTTATCATGGAAATGTGGTGCATTTTTTTTTTTTACCTTTTAAACTGTGACACCCCCACTGATGGCCCGATCTCCATAAAAGTTTGCACGCTTCTTTAGAATAATATGGCGCATGTGCTCAGCTAATTTGGTGAAGCTCTGCTCTTTTCCCCCCATTTTTCAGTCATTTAAATGTCATTTTGCATAGGGTAATACAGAGGCCTTCTCACCTTTATGACAGTTAAAGCGCCACCAATGGCCCGACGTCCATGAAAGTTTTCAAGCTTCTTCAGGATCACGTGACGCATGCGCATGCCCGATTTTGTGAGCTTGTATGCAAATCAGACAGCAAGATGGCCGCTTTCAGCCATTTCATGTGTTTTTTCCATAGAAATACATCATTTTGACACCATAGCGCCACCAAGTGGCCAGTCGCTGCGCCCTTTTTCACGTGACCACAGAATGAGCTCGTACATGCGTGTGCTGAGTTTGGTGCAAAAATCTCGTTCCGTTCACGAGTTATAGCCAATTAAGCAAAATGGGCTCCTCCCACTTCGAACATTTTGGCGGCCCTTAGGGACCGTGAAGCGAAATTTACACTTTTTTTTGATAATTATTGACAATCAGACTCCAGAGAATCTTGCCGCACTGGTTTGGTTCCGGTCGGGCCAAAAACCTAGGACTAGTTCGCGAAAGTAGGTTTTTGGAAAAACCCCAAATACCCTAAAATTTTCCCAGGGTGACGAGCAAATCCGAGGCATGCATCTGGTCCGCCTCGAGCCAAGGATTCCAGCGATATAAGACACTTGAGCCTACGCCTCACGGTTGATGAGTTATGAGCCGTTTCGTACTTTTGCCCGCTGTAGCGCCCCCGTCAGGCCGATCGGGGCGGGCCTTGGTGACGCTGTAGGCGGTGTGAGTACTATCAGCCCCCAAAGTTTCAAGTCTCCACGACTTACGGTTTGGTCTGCCCGATCAGTTTTATGTCTGAATGTTGCATCATGGGAAAATTAACAATTACAATAGGTGTTCAGCACTGAAGTGCTTGAACCCCTAATAAGTGGCTAAAAAAGGGCCACAAAAAGGCCTCTAAAAAAAAAACTATAGGGTCTAGGCGCTTGCCGTCTGCGCTGCTGCGTTCCAAAAACTTTATCCAGCCTTCTAACATGTGCCTCGGAGAGGAAAAAGAACGTTTGTTGCCCTTTTAGCTCATTTATCATGGAAATGTGGTGCATTTTTTTTTTTACCTTTTAAACTGTGACACCCCCACTGATGGCCCGATCTCCATAAAAGTTTGCACGCTTCTTTAGAATAATATGGCGCATGTGCTCAGCTAATTTGGTGAAGCTCTGCTCTTTTCCCCCCATTTTTCAGTCATTTAAATGTCATTTTGCATAGGGTAATACAGAGGCCTTCTCACCTTTATGACAGTTAAAGCGCCACCAATGGCCCGACGTCCATGAAAGTTTTCAAGCTTCTTCAGGATCACGTGACGCATGCGCATGCCCGATTTTGTGAGCTTGTATGCAAATCAGACAGCAAGATGGCCGCTTTCAGCCATTTCATGTGTTTTTTCCATAGAAATACATCATTTTGACACCATAGCGCCACCAAGTGGCCAGTCGCTGCGCCCTTTTTCACGTGACCACAGAATGAGCTCGTACATGCGTGTGCTGAGTTTGGTGCAAAAATCCCGTTCCGTTCACGAGTTATAGCCAATTAAGCAAAATGGGCTCCTCCCACTTCGAACATTTTGGCGGCCCTTAGGGACCGTGAAGCGAAATTTACACTTTTTTTTGATAATTATTGACAATCAGACTCCAGAGAATCTTGCCGCACTGGTTTGGTTCCGGTCGGGCCAAAAACCTAGGACTAGTTCGCGAAAGTAGGTTTTTGGAAAAACCCCAAATACCCTAAAATTTTCCCAGGGTGACGAGCAAATCCGAGGCATGCATCTGGTCCGCCTCGAGCCAAGGATTCCAGCGATATAAGACACTTGAGCCTACGCCTCACGGTTGATGAGTTATGAGCCGTTTCGTACTTTTGCCCGCTGTAGCGCCCCCGTCAGGCCGATCGGGGCGGGCCTTGGTGACGCTGTAGGCGGTGTGAGTACTATCAGCCCCCAAAGTTTCAAGTCTCCACGACTTACGGTTTGGTCTGCCCGATCAGTTTTATGTCTGAATGTTGCATCATGGGAAAATTAACAATTACAATAGGTGTTCAGCACTGAAGTGCTTGAACCCCTAATAAGTGGCTAAAAAAGGGCCACAAAAAGGCCTCTAAAAAAAAAACTATAGGGTCTAGGCGCTTGCCGTCTGCGCTGCTGCGTTCCAAAAACTTTATCCAGCCTTCTAACATGTGCCTCGGAGAGGAAAAAGAACGTTTGTTGCCCTTTTAGCTCATTTATCATGGAAATGTGGTGCATTTTTTTTTTTTACCTTTTAAACTGTGACACCCCCACTGATGGCCCGATCTCCATAAAAGTTTGCACGCTTCTTTAGAATAATATGGCGCATGTGCTCAGCTAATTTGGTGAAGCTCTGCTCTTTCCCCCCCATTTTTCAGTCATTTAAATGTCATTTTGCATAGGGTAATACAGAGGCCTTCTCACCTTTATGACAGTTAAAGCGCCACCAATGGCCCGACGTCCATGAAAGTTTTCAAGCTTCTTCAGGATCACGTGACGCATGCGCATGCCCGATTTTGTGAGCTTGTATGCAAATCAGACAGCAAGATGGCCGCTTTCAGCCATTTCATGTGTTTTTTCCATAGAAATACATCATTTTGACACCATAGCGCCACCAAGTGGCCAGTCGCTGCGCCCTTTTTCACGTGACCACAGAATGAGCTCGTACATGCGTGTGCTGAGTTTGGTGCAAAAATCTCGTTCCGTTCACGAGTTATAGCCAATTAAGCAAAATGGGCTCCTCCCACTTCGAACATTTTGGCGGCCCTTAGGGACCGTGAAGCGAAATTTACACTTTTTTTTGATAATTATTGACAATCAGACTCCAGAGAATCTTGCCGCACTGGTTTGGTTCCGGTCGGGCCAAAAACCTAGGACTAGTTCGCGAAAGTAGGTTTTTGGAAAAACCCCAAATACCCTAAAATTTTCCCAGGGTGACGAGCAAATCCGAGGCATGCATCTGGTCCGCCTCGAGCCAAGGATTCCAGCGATATAAGACACTTGAGCCTACGCCTCACGGTTGATGAGTTATGAGCCGTTTCGTACTTTTGCCCGCTGTAGCGCCCCCGTCAGGCCGATCGGGGCGGGCCTTGGTGACGCTGTAGGCGGTGTGAGTACTATCAGCCCCCAAAGTTTCAAGTCTCCACGACTTACGGTTTGGTCTGCCCGATCAGTTTTATGTCTGAATGTTGCATCATGGGAAAATTAACAATTACAATAGGTGTTCAGCACTGAAGTGCTTGAACCCCTAATAAGTGGCTAAAAAAGGGCCACAAAAAGGCCTCTAAAAAAAAAACTATAGGGTCTAGGCGCTTGCCGTCTGCGCTGCTGCGTTCCAAAAACTTTATCCAGCCTTCTAACATGTGCCTCGGAGAGGAAAAAGAACGTTTGTTGCCCTTTTAGCTCATTTATCATGGAAATGTGGTGCATTTTTTTTTTTACCTTTTAAACTGTGACACCCCCACTGATGGCCCGATCTCCATAAAAGTTTGCACGCTTCTTTAGAATAATATGGCGCATGTGCTCAGCTAATTTGGTGAAGCTCTGCTCTTTCCCCCCCATTTTTCAGTCATTTAAATGTCATTTTGCATAGGGTAATACAGAGGCCTTCTCACCTTTATGACAGTTAAAGCGCCACCAATGGCCCGACGTCCATGAAAGTTTTCAAGCTTCTTCAGGATCACGTGACGCATGCGCATGCCCGATTTTGTGAGCTTGTATGCAAATCAGACAGCAAGATGGCCGCTTTCAGCCATTTCATGTGTTTTTTCCATAGAAATACATCATTTTGACACCATAGCGCCACCAAGTGGCCAGTCGCTGCGCCCTTTTTCACGTGACCACAGAATGAGCTCGTACATGCGTGTGCTGAGTTTGGTGCAAAAATCTCGTTCCGTTCACGAGTTATAGCCAATTAAGCAAAATGGGCTCCTCCCACTTCGAACATTTTGGCGGCCCTTAGGGACCGTGAAGCGAAATTTACACTTTTTTTTGATAATTATTGACAATCAGACTCCAGAGAATCTTGCCGCACTGGTTTGGTTCCGGTCGGGCCAAAAACCTAGGACTAGATCGCGAAAGTAGGTTTTTGGAAAAACCCCAAATACCCTAAAATTTTCCCAGGGTGACGAGCAAATCCGAGGCATGCATCTGGTCCGCCTCGAGCCAAGGATTCCAGCGATATAAGACACTTGAGCCTACGCCTCACGGTTGATGAGTTATGAGCCGTTTCGTACTTTTGCCCGCTGTAGCGCCCCCGTCAGGCCGATCGGGGCGGGCCTTGGTGACGCTGTAGGCGGTGTGAGTACTATCAGCCCCCAAAGTTTCAAGTCTCCACGACTTACGGTTTGGTCTGCCCGATCAGTTTTATGTCTGAATGTTGCATCATGGGAAAATTAACAATTACAATAGGTGTTCAGCACTGAAGTGCTTGAACCCCTAATAAGTGGCTAAAAAAGGGCCACAAAAAGGCCTCTAAAAAAAAAACTATAGGGTCTAGGCGCTTGCCGTCTGCGCTGCTGCGTTCCAAAAACTTTATCCAGCCTTCTAACATGTGCCTCGGAGAGGAAAAAGAACGTTTGTTGCCCTTTTAGCTCATTTATCATGGAAATGTGGTGCATTTTTTTTTTTACCTTTTAAACTGTGACACCCCCACTGATGGCCCGATCTCCATAAAAGTTTGCACGCTTCTTTAGAATAATATGGCGCATGTGCTCAGCTAATTTGGTGAAGCTCTGCTCTTTTCCCCCCATTTTTCAGTCATTTAAATGTCATTTTGCATAGGGTAATACAGAGGCCTTCTCACCTTTATGACAGTTAAAGCGCCACCAATGGCCCGACGTCCATGAAAGTTTTCAAGCTTCTTCAGGATCACGTGACGCATGCGCATGCCCGATTTTGTGAGCTTGTATGCAAATCAGACAGCAAGATGGCCGCTTTCAGCCATTTCATGTGTTTTTTCCATAGAAATACATCATTTTGACACCATAGCGCCACCAAGTGGCCAGTCGCTGCGCCCTTTTTCACGTGACCACAGAATGAGCTCGTACATGCGTGTGCTGAGTTTGGTGCAAAAATCTCGTTCCGTTCACGAGTTATAGCCAATTAAGCAAAATGGGCTCCTCCCACTTCGAACATTTTGGCGGCCCTTAGGGACCGTGAAGCGAAATTTACACTTTTTTTTGATAATTATTGACAATCAGACTCCAGAGAATCTTGCCGCACTGGTTTGGTTCCGGTCGGGCCAAAAACCTAGGACTAGTTCGCGAAAGTAGGTTTTTGGAAAAACCCCAAATACCCTAAAATTTTCCCAGGGTGACGAGCAAATCCGAGGCATGCATCTGGTCCGCCTCGAGCCAAGGATTCCAGCGATATAAGACACTTGAGCCTACGCCTCACGGTTGATGAGTTATGAGCCGTTTCGTACTTTTGCCCGCTGTAGCGCCCCCGTCAGGCCGATCGGGGCGGGCCTTGGTGACGCTGTAGGCGGTGTGAGTACTATCAGCCCCCAAAGTTTCAAGTCTCCACGACTTACGGTTTGGTCTGCCCGATCAGTTTTATGTCTGAATGTTGCATCATGGGAAAATTAACAATTACAATAGGTGTTCAGCACTGAAGTGCTTGAACCCCTAATAAGTGGCTAAAAAAGGGCCACAAAAAGGCCTCTAAAAAAAAACTATAGGGTCTAGGCGCTTGCCGTCTGCGCTGCTGCGTTCCAAAAACTTTATCCAGCCTTCTAACATGTGCCTCGGAGAGGAAAAAGAACGTTTGTTGCCCTTTTAGCTCATTTATCATGGAAATGTGGTGCATTTTTTTTTTTTACCTTTTAAACTGTGACACCCCCACTGATGGCCCGATCTCCATAAAAGTTTGCACGCTTCTTTAGAATAATATGGCGCATGTGCTCAGCTAATTTGGTGAAGCTCTGCTCTTTCCCCCCCATTTTTCAGTCATTTAAATGTCATTTTGCATAGGGTAATACAGAGGCCTTCTCACCTTTATGACAGTTAAAGCGCCACCAATGGCCCGACGTCCATGAAAGTTTTCAAGCTTCTTCAGGATCACGTGACGCATGCGCATGCCCGATTTTGTGAGCTTGTATGCAAATCAGACAGCAAGATGGCCGCTTTCAGCCATTTCATGTGTTTTTTCCATAGAAATACATCATTTTGACACCATAGCGCCACCAAGTGGCCAGTCGCTGCGCCCTTTTTCACGTGACCACAGAATGAGCTCGTACATGCGTGTGCTGAGTTTGGTGCAAAAATCTCGTTCCGTTCACGAGTTATAGCCAATTAAGCAAAATGGGCTCCTCCCACTTCGAACATTTTGGCGGCCCTTAGGGACCGTGAAGCGAAATTTACACTTTTTTTTGATAATTATTGACAATCAGACTCCAGAGAATCTTGCCGCACTGGTTTGGTTCCGGTCGGGCCAAAAACCTAGGACTAGTTCGCGAAAGTAGGTTTTTGGAAAAACCCCAAATACCCTAAAATTTTCCCAGGGTGACGAGCAAATCCGAGGCATGCATCTGGTCCGCCTCGAGCCAAGGATTCCAGCGATATAAGACACTTGAGCCTACGCCTCACGGTTGATGAGTTATGAGCCGTTTCGTACTTTTGCCCGCTGTAGCGCCCCCGTCAGGCCGATCGGGGCGGGCCTTGGTGACGCTGTAGGCGGTGTGAGTACTATCAGCCCCCAAAGTTTCAAGTCTCCACGACTTACGGTTTGGTCTGCCCGATCAGTTTTATGTCTGAATGTTGCATCATGGGAAAATTAACAATTACAATAGGTGTTCAGCACTGAAGTGCTTGAACCCCTAATAAGTGGCTAAAAAAGGGCCACAAAAAGGCCTCTAAAAAAAAAACTATAGGGTCTAGGCGCTTGCCGTCTGCGCTGCTGCGTTCCAAAAACTTTATCCAGCCTTCTAACATGTGCCTCGGAGAGGAAAAAGAACGTTTGTTGCCCTTTTAGCTCATTTATCATGGAAATGTGGTGCATTTTTTTTTTTACCTTTTAAACTGTGACACCCCCACTGATGGCCCGATCTCCATAAAAGTTTGCACGCTTCTTTAGAATAATATGGCGCATGTGCTCAGCTAATTTGGTGAAGCTCTGCTCTTTTCCCCCCATTTTTCAGTCATTTAAATGTCATTTTGCATAGGGTAATACAGAGGCCTTCTCACCTTTATGACAGTTAAAGCGCCACCAATGGCCCGACGTCCATGAAAGTTTTCAAGCTTCTTCAGGATCACGTGACGCATGCGCATGCCTGATTTTGTGAGCTTGTATGCAAATCAGACAGCAAGATGGCCGCTTTCAGCCATTTCATGTGTTTTTTCCATAGAAATACATCATTTTGACACCATAGCGCCACCAAGTGGCCAGTCGCTGCGCCCTTTTTCACGTGACCACAGAATGAGCTCGTACATGCGTGTGCTGAGTTTGGTGCAAAAATCTCGTTCCGTTCACGAGTTATAGCCAATTAAGCAAAATGGGCTCCTCCCACTTCGAACATTTTGGCGGCCCTTAGGGACCGTGAAGCGAAATTTACACTTTTTTTTGATAATTATTGACAATCAGACTCCAGAGAATCTTGCCGCACTGGTTTGGTTCCGGTCGGGCCAAAAACCTAGGACTAGTTCGCGAAAGTAGGTTTTTGGAAAAACCCCAAATACCCTAAAATTTTCCCAGGGTGACGAGCAAATCCGAGGCATGCATCTGGTCCGCCTCGAGCCAAGGATTCCAGCGATATAAGACACTTGAGCCTACGCCTCACGGTTGATGAGTTATGAGCCGTTTCGTACTTTTGCCCGCTGTAGCGCCCCCGTCAGGCCGATCGGGGCGGGCCTTGGTGACGCTGTAGGCGGTGTGAGTACTATCAGCCCCCAAAGTTTCAAGTCTCCACGACTTACGGTTTGGTCTGCCCGATCAGTTTTATGTCTGAATGTTGCATCATGGGAAAATTAACAATTACAATAGGTGTTCAGCACTGAAGTGCTTGAACCCCTAATAAGTGGCTAAAAAAGGGCCACAAAAAGGCCTCTAAAAAAAAAACTGTAGGGTCTAGGCGCTTGCCGTCTGCGCTGCTGCGTTCCAAAAACTTTATCCAGCCTTCTAACATGTGCCTCGGAGAGGAAAAAGAACGTTTGTTGCCCTTTTAGCTCATTTATCATGGAAATGTGGTGCATTTTTTTTTTTACCTTTTAAACTGTGACACCCCCACTGATGGCCCGATCTCCATAAAAGTTTGCACGCTTCTTTAGAATAATATGGCGCATGTGCTCAGCTAATTTGGTGAAGCTCTGCTCTTTCCCCCCCATTTTTCAGTCATTTAAATGTCATTTTGCATAGGGTAATACAGAGGCCTTCTCACCTTTATGACAGTTAAAGCGCCACCAATGGCCCGACGTCCATGAAAGTTTTCAAGCTTCTTCAGGATCACGTGACGCATGCGCATGCCCGATTTTGTGAGCTTGTATGCAAATCAGACAGCAAGATGGCCGCTTTCAGCCATTTCATGTGTTTTTTCCATAGAAATACATCATTTTGACACCATAGCGCCACCAAGTGGCCAGTCGCTGCGCCCTTTTTCACGTGACCACAGAATGAGCTCATACATGCGTGTGCTGAGTTTGGTGCAAAAATCTCGTTCCGTTCACGAGTTATAGCCAATTAAGCAAAATGGGCTCCTCCCACTTCGAACATTTTGGCGGCCCTTAGGGACCGTGAAGCGAAATTTACACTTTTTTTTGATAATTATTGACAATCAGACTCCAGAGAATCTTGCCGCACTGGTTTGGTTCCGGTCGGGCCAAAAACCTAGGACTAGTTCGCGAAAGTAGGTTTTTGGAAAAACCCCAAATACCCTAAAATTTTCCCAGGGTGACGAGCAAATCCGAGGCATGCATCTGGTCCGCCTCGAGCCAAGGATTCCAGCGATATAAGACACTTGAGCCTACGCCTCACGGTTGATGAGTTATGAGCCGTTTCGTACTTTTGCCCGCTGTAGCGCCCCCGTCAGGCCGATCGGGGCGGGCCTTGGTGACGCTGTAGGCGGTGTGAGTACTATCAGCCCCCAAAGTTTCAAGTCTCCACGACTTACGGTTTGGTCTGCCCGATCAGTTTTATGTCTGAATGTTGCATCATGGGAAAATTAACAATTACAATAGGTGTTCAGCACTGAAGTGCTTGAACCCCTAATAAGTGGCTAAAAAAGGGCCACAAAAAGGCCTCTAAAAAAAAAACTATAGGGTCTAGGCGCTTGCCGTCTGCGCTGCTGCGTTCCAAAAACTTTATCCAGCCTTCTAACATGTGCCTCGGAGAGGAAAAAGAACGTTTGTTGCCCTTTTAGCTCATTTATCATGGAAATGTGGTGCATTTTTTTTTTTTACCTTTTAAACTGTGACACCCCCACTGATGGCCCGATCTCCATAAAAGTTTGCACGCTTCTTTAGAATAATATGGCGCATGTGCTCAGCTAATTTGGTGAAGCTCTGCTCTTTCCCCCCCATTTTTCAGTCATTTAAATGTCATTTTGCATAGGGTAATACAGAGGCCTTCTCACCTTTATGACAGTTAAAGCGCCACCAATGGCCCGACGTCCATGAAAGTTTTCAAGCTTCTTCAGGATCACGTGACGCATGCGCATGCCCGATTTTGTGAGCTTGTATGCAAATCAGACAGCAAGATGGCCGCTTTCAGCCATTTCATGTGTTTTTTCCATAGAAATACATCATTTTGACACCATAGCGCCACCAAGTGGCCAGTCGCTGCGCCCTTTTTCACGTGACCACAGAATGAGCTCGTACATGCGTGTGCTGAGTTTGGTGCAAAAATCTCGTTCCGTTCACGAGTTATAGCCAATTAAGCAAAATGGGCTCCTCCCACTTCGAACATTTTGGCGGCCCTTAGGGACCGTGAAGCGAAATTTACACTTTTTTTTGATAATTATTGACAATCAGACTCCAGAGAATCTTGCCGCACTGGTTTGGTTCCGGTCGGGCCAAAAACCTAGGACTAGTTCGCGAAAGTAGGTTTTTGGAAAAACCCCAAATACCCTAAAATTTTCCCAGGGTGACGAGCAAATCCGAGGCATGCATCTGGTCCGCCTCGAGCCAAGGATTCCAGCGATATAAGACACTTGAGCCTACGCCTCACGGTTGATGAGTTATGAGCCGTTTCGTACTTTTGCCCGCTGTAGCGCCCCCGTCAGGCCGATCGGGGCGGGCCTTGGTGACGCTGTAGGCGGTGTGAGTACTATCAGCCCCCAAAGTTTCAAGTCTCCACGACTTACGGTTTGGTCTGCCCGATCAGTTTTATGTCTGAATGTTGCATCATGGGAAAATTAACAATTACAATAGGTGTTCAGCACTGAAGTGCTTGAACCCCTAATAAGTGGCTAAAAAAGGGCCACAAAAAGGCCTCTAAAAAAAAAACTATAGGGTCTAGGCGCTTGCCGTCTGCGCTGCTGCGTTCCAAAAACTTTATCCAGCCTTCTAACATGTGCCTCGGAGAGGAAAAAGAACGTTTGTTGCCCTTTTAGCTCATTTATCATGGAAATGTGGTGCATTTTTTTTTTTACCTTTTAAACTGTGACACCCCCACTGATGGCCCGATCTCCATAAAAGTTTGCACGCTTCTTTAGAATAATATGGCGCATGTGCTCAGCTAATTTGGTGAAGCTCTGCTCTTTTCCCCCCATTTTTCAGTCATTTAAATGTCATTTTGCATAGGGTAATACAGAGGCCTTCTCACCTTTATGACAGTTAAAGCGCCACCAATGGCCCGACGTCCATGAAAGTTTTCAAGCTTCTTCAGGATCACGTGACGCATGCGCATGCCCGATTTTGTGAGCTTGTATGCAAATCAGACAGCAAGATGGCCGCTTTCAGCCATTTCATGTGTTTTTTCCATAGAAATACATCATTTTGACACCCTTTTAACAGTTATAGCGCCACCAAGTGGCCAGTCGCTGCGCCCTTTTTCACGTGACCACAGAATGAGCTCGTACATGCGTGTGCTGAGTTTGGTGCAAAAATCTCGTTCCGTTCACGAGTTATAGCCAATTAAGCAAAATGGGCTCCTCCCACTTCGAACATTTTGGCGGCCCTTAGGGACCGTGAAGCGAAATTTACACTTTTTTTTGATAATTATTGACAATCAGACTCCAGAGAATCTTGCCGCACTGGTTTGGTTCCGGTCGGGCCAAAAACCTAGGACTAGTTCGCGAAAGTAGGTTTTTGGAAAAACCCCAAATACCCTAAAATTTTCCCAGGGTGACGAGCAAATCCGAGGCATGCATCTGGTCCGCCTCGAGCCAAGGATTCCAGCGATATAAGACACTTGAGCCTACGCCTCACGGTTGATGAGTTATGAGCCGTTTCGTACTTTTGCCCGCTGTAGCGCCCCCGTCAGGCCGATCGGGGCGGGCCTTGGTGACGCTGTAGGCGGTGTGAGTACTATCAGCCCCCAAAGTTTCAAGTCTCCACGACTTACGGTTTGGTCTGCCCGATCAGTTTTATGTCTGAATGTTGCATCATGGGAAAATTAACAATTACAATAGGTGTTCAGCACTGAAGTGCTTGAACCCCTAATAAGTGGCTAAAAAAGGGCCACAAAAAGGCCTCTAAAAAAAAAACTATAGGGTCTAGGCGCTTGCCGTCTGCGCTGCTGCGTTCCAAAAACTTTATCCAGCCTTCTAACATGTGCCTCGGAGAGGAAAAAGAACGTTTGTTGCCCTTTTAGCTCATTTATCATGGAAATGTGGTGCATTTTTTTTTTTACCTTTTAAACTGTGACACCCCCACTGATGGCCCGATCTCCATAAAAGTTTGCACGCTTCTTTAGAATAATATGGCGCATGTGCTCAGCTAATTTGGTGAAGCTCTGCTCTTTCCCCCCCATTTTTCAGTCATTTAAATGTCATTTTGCATAGGGTAATACAGAGGCCTTCTCACCTTTATGACAGTTAAAGCGCCACCAATGGCCCGACGTCCATGAAAGTTTTCAAGCTTCTTCAGGATCACGTGACGCATGCGCATGCCCGATTTTGTGAGCTTGTATGCAAATCAGACAGCAAGATGGCCGCTTTCAGCCATTTCATGTGTTTTTTCCATAGAAATACATCATTTTGACACCATAGCGCCACCAAGTGGCCAGTCGCTGCGCCCTTTTTCACGTGACCACAGAATGAGCTCGTACATGCGTGTGCTGAGTTTGGTGCAAAAATCTCGTTCCGTTCACGAGTTATAGCCAATTAAGCAAAATGGGCTCCTCCCACTTCGAACATTTTGGCGGCCCTTAGGGACCGTGAAGCGAAATTTACACTTTTTTTTGATAATTATTGACAATCAGACTCCAGAGAATCTTGCCGCACTGGTTTGGTTCCGGTCGGGCCAAAAACCTAGGACTAGATCGCGAAAGTAGGTTTTTGGAAAAACCCCAAATACCCTAAAATTTTCCCAGGGTGACGAGCAAATCCGAGGCATGCATCTGGTCCGCCTCGAGCCAAGGATTCCAGCGATATAAGACACTTGAGCCTACGCCTCACGGTTGATGAGTTATGAGCCGTTTCGTACTTTTGCCCGCTGTAGCGCCCCCGTCAGGCCGATCGGGGCGGGCCTTGGTGACGCTGTAGGCGGTGTGAGTACTATCAGCCCCCAAAGTTTCAAGTCTCCACGACTTACGGTTTGGTCTGCCCGATCAGTTTTATGTCTGAATGTTGCATCATGGGAAAATTAACAATTACAATAGGTGTTCAGCACTGAAGTGCTTGAACCCCTAATAAGTGGCTAAAAAAGGGCCACAAAAAGGCCTCTAAAAAAAAAACTATAGGGTCTAGGCGCTTGCCGTCTGCGCTGCTGCGTTCCAAAAACTTTATCCAGCCTTCTAACATGTGCCTCGGAGAGGAAAAAGAACGTTTGTTGCCCTTTTAGCTCATTTATCATGGAAATGTGGTGCATTTTTTTTTTTACCTTTTAAACTGTGACACCCCCACTGATGGCCCGATCTCCATAAAAGTTTGCACGCTTCTTTAGAATAATATGGCGCATGTGCTCAGCTAATTTGGTGAAGCTCTGCTCTTTTCCCCCCATTTTTCAGTCATTTAAATGTCATTTTGCATAGGGTAATACAGAGGCCTTCTCACCTTTATGACAGTTAAAGCGCCACCAATGGCCCGACGTCCATGAAAGTTTTCAAGCTTCTTCAGGATCACGTGACGCATGCGCATGCCCGATTTTGTGAGCTTGTATGCAAATCAGACAGCAAGATGGCCGCTTTCAGCCATTTCATGTGTTTTTTCCATAGAAATACATCATTTTGACACCATAGCGCCACCAAGTGGCCAGTCGCTGCGCCCTTTTTCACGTGACCACAGAATGAGCTCGTACATGCGTGTGCTGAGTTTGGTGCAAAAATCTCGTTCCGTTCACGAGTTATAGCCAATTAAGCAAAATGGGCTCCTCCCACTTCGAACATTTTGGCGGCCCTTAGGGACCGTGAAGCGAAATTTACACTTTTTTTTGATAATTATTGACAATCAGACTCCAGAGAATCTTGCCGCACTGGTTTGGTTCCGGTCGGGCCAAAAACCTAGGACTAGTTCGCGAAAGTAGGTTTTTGGAAAAACCCCAAATACCCTAAAATTTTCCCAGGGTGACGAGCAAATCCGAGGCATGCATCTGGTCCGCCTCGAGCCAAGGATTCCAGCGATATAAGACACTTGAGCCTACGCCTCACGGTTGATGAGTTATGAGCCGTTTCGTACTTTTGCCCGCTGTAGCGCCCCCGTCAGGCCGATCGGGGCGGGCCTTGGTGACGCTGTAGGCGGTGTGAGTACTATCAGCCCCCAAAGTTTCAAGTCTCCACGACTTACGGTTTGGTCTGCCCGATCAGTTTTATGTCTGAATGTTGCATCATGGGAAAATTAACAATTACAATAGGTGTTCAGCACTGAAGTGCTTGAACCCCTAATAAGTGGCTAAAAAAGGGCCACAAAAAGGCCTCTAAAAAAAAACTATAGGGTCTAGGCGCTTGCCGTCTGCGCTGCTGCGTTCCAAAAACTTTATCCAGCCTTCTAACATGTGCCTCGGAGAGGAAAAAGAACGTTTGTTGCCCTTTTAGCTCATTTATCATGGAAATGTGGTGCATTTTTTTTTTTTACCTTTTAAACTGTGACACCCCCACTGATGGCCCGATCTCCATAAAAGTTTGCACGCTTCTTTAGAATAATATGGCGCATGTGCTCAGCTAATTTGGTGAAGCTCTGCTCTTTCCCCCCCATTTTTCAGTCATTTAAATGTCATTTTGCATAGGGTAATACAGAGGCCTTCTCACCTTTATGACAGTTAAAGCGCCACCAATGGCCCGACGTCCATGAAAGTTTTCAAGCTTCTTCAGGATCACGTGACGCATGCGCATGCCCGATTTTGTGAGCTTGTATGCAAATCAGACAGCAAGATGGCCGCTTTCAGCCATTTCATGTGTTTTTTCCATAGAAATACATCATTTTGACACCATAGCGCCACCAAGTGGCCAGTCGCTGCGCCCTTTTTCACGTGACCACAGAATGAGCTCGTACATGCGTGTGCTGAGTTTGGTGCAAAAATCTCGTTCCGTTCACGAGTTATAGCCAATTAAGCAAAATGGGCTCCTCCCACTTCGAACATTTTGGCGGCCCTTAGGGACCGTGAAGCGAAATTTACACTTTTTTTTGATAATTATTGACAATCAGACTCCAGAGAATCTTGCCGCACTGGTTTGGTTCCGGTCGGGCCAAAAACCTAGGACTAGTTCGCGAAAGTAGGTTTTTGGAAAAACCCCAAATACCCTAAAATTTTCCCAGGGTGACGAGCAAATCCGAGGCATGCATCTGGTCCGCCTCGAGCCAAGGATTCCAGCGATATAAGACACTTGAGCCTACGCCTCACGGTTGATGAGTTATGAGCCGTTTCGTACTTTTGCCCGCTGTAGCGCCCCCGTCAGGCCGATCGGGGCGGGCCTTGGTGACGCTGTAGGCGGTGTGAGTACTATCAGCCCCCAAAGTTTCAAGTCTCCACGACTTACGGTTTGGTCTGCCCGATCAGTTTTATGTCTGAATGTTGCATCATGGGAAAATTAACAATTACAATAGGTGTTCAGCACTGAAGTGCTTGAACCCCTAATAAGTGGCTAAAAAAGGGCCACAAAAAGGCCTCTAAAAAAAAAACTATAGGGTCTAGGCGCTTGCCGTCTGCGCTGCTGCGTTCCAAAAACTTTATCCAGCCTTCTAACATGTGCCTCGGAGAGGAAAAAGAACGTTTGTTGCCCTTTTAGCTCATTTATCATGGAAATGTGGTGCATTTTTTTTTTTACCTTTTAAACTGTGACACCCCCACTGATGGCCCGATCTCCATAAAAGTTTGCACGCTTCTTTAGAATAATATGGCGCATGTGCTCAGCTAATTTGGTGAAGCTCTGCTCTTTTCCCCCCATTTTTCAGTCATTTAAATGTCATTTTGCATAGGGTAATACAGAGGCCTTCTCACCTTTATGACAGTTAAAGCGCCACCAATGGCCCGACGTCCATGAAAGTTTTCAAGCTTCTTCAGGATCACGTGACGCATGCGCATGCCTGATTTTGTGAGCTTGTATGCAAATCAGACAGCAAGATGGCCGCTTTCAGCCATTTCATGTGTTTTTTCCATAGAAATACATCATTTTGACACCATAGCGCCACCAAGTGGCCAGTCGCTGCGCCCTTTTTCACGTGACCACAGAATGAGCTCGTACATGCGTGTGCTGAGTTTGGTGCAAAAATCTCGTTCCGTTCACGAGTTATAGCCAATTAAGCAAAATGGGCTCCTCCCACTTCGAACATTTTGGCGGCCCTTAGGGACCGTGAAGCGAAATTTACACTTTTTTTTGATAATTATTGACAATCAGACTCCAGAGAATCTTGCCGCACTGGTTTGGTTCCGGTCGGGCCAAAAACCTAGGACTAGTTCGCGAAAGTAGGTTTTTGGAAAAACCCCAAATACCCTAAAATTTTCCCAGGGTGACGAGCAAATCCGAGGCATGCATCTGGTCCGCCTCGAGCCAAGGATTCCAGCGATATAAGACACTTGAGCCTACGCCTCACGGTTGATGAGTTATGAGCCGTTTCGTACTTTTGCCCGCTGTAGCGCCCCCGTCAGGCCGATCGGGGCGGGCCTTGGTGACGCTGTAGGCGGTGTGAGTACTATCAGCCCCCAAAGTTTCAAGTCTCCACGACTTACGGTTTGGTCTGCCCGATCAGTTTTATGTCTGAATGTTGCATCATGGGAAAATTAACAATTACAATAGGTGTTCAGCACTGAAGTGCTTGAACCCCTAATAAGTGGCTAAAAAAGGGCCACAAAAAGGCCTCTAAAAAAAAAACTGTAGGGTCTAGGCGCTTGCCGTCTGCGCTGCTGCGTTCCAAAAACTTTATCCAGCCTTCTAACATGTGCCTCGGAGAGGAAAAAGAACGTTTGTTGCCCTTTTAGCTCATTTATCATGGAAATGTGGTGCATTTTTTTTTTTACCTTTTAAACTGTGACACCCCCACTGATGGCCCGATCTCCATAAAAGTTTGCACGCTTCTTTAGAATAATATGGCGCATGTGCTCAGCTAATTTGGTGAAGCTCTGCTCTTTCCCCCCCATTTTTCAGTCATTTAAATGTCATTTTGCATAGGGTAATACAGAGGCCTTCTCACCTTTATGACAGTTAAAGCGCCACCAATGGCCCGACGTCCATGAAAGTTTTCAAGCTTCTTCAGGATCACGTGACGCATGCGCATGCCCGATTTTGTGAGCTTGTATGCAAATCAGACAGCAAGATGGCCGCTTTCAGCCATTTCATGTGTTTTTTCCATAGAAATACATCATTTTGACACCATAGCGCCACCAAGTGGCCAGTCGCTGCGCCCTTTTTCACGTGACCACAGAATGAGCTCATACATGCGTGTGCTGAGTTTGGTGCAAAAATCTCGTTCCGTTCACGAGTTATAGCCAATTAAGCAAAATGGGCTCCTCCCACTTCGAACATTTTGGCGGCCCTTAGGGACCGTGAAGCGAAATTTACACTTTTTTTTGATAATTATTGACAATCAGACTCCAGAGAATCTTGCCGCACTGGTTTGGTTCCGGTCGGGCCAAAAACCTAGGACTAGTTCGCGAAAGTAGGTTTTTGGAAAAACCCCAAATACCCTAAAATTTTCCCAGGGTGACGAGCAAATCCGAGGCATGCATCTGGTCCGCCTCGAGCCAAGGATTCCAGCGATATAAGACACTTGAGCCTACGCCTCACGGTTGATGAGTTATGAGCCGTTTCGTACTTTTGCCCGCTGTAGCGCCCCCGTCAGGCCGATCGGGGCGGGCCTTGGTGACGCTGTAGGCGGTGTGAGTACTATCAGCCCCCAAAGTTTCAAGTCTCCACGACTTACGGTTTGGTCTGCCCGATCAGTTTTATGTCTGAATGTTGCATCATGGGAAAATTAACAATTACAATAGGTGTTCAGCACTGAAGTGCTTGAACCCCTAATAAGTGGCTAAAAAAGGGCCACAAAAAGGCCTCTAAAAAAAAAACTATAGGGTCTAGGCGCTTGCCGTCTGCGCTGCTGCGTTCCAAAAACTTTATCCAGCCTTCTAACATGTGCCTCGGAGAGGAAAAAGAACGTTTGTTGCCCTTTTAGCTCATTTATCATGGAAATGTGGTGCTTTTTTTTTTTTTACCTTTTAAACTGTGACACCCCCACTGATGGCCCGATCTCCATAAAAGTTTGCACGCTTCTTTAGAATAATATGGCGCATGTGCTCAGCTAATTTGGTGAAGCTCTGCTCTTTCCCCCCCATTTTTCAGTCATTTAAATGTCATTTTGCATAGGGTAATACAGAGGCCTTCTCACCTTTATGACAGTTAAAGCGCCACCAATGGCCCGACGTCCATGAAAGTTTTCAAGCTTCTTCAGGATCACGTGACGCATGCGCATGCCCGATTTTGTGAGCTTGTATGCAAATCAGACAGCAAGATGGCCGCTTTCAGCCATTTCATGTGTTTTTTCCATAGAAATACATCATTTTGACACCATAGCGCCACCAAGTGGCCAGTCGCTGCGCCCTTTTTCACGTGACCACAGAATGAGCTCGTACATGCGTGTGCTGAGTTTGGTGCAAAAATCTCGTTCCGTTCACGAGTTATAGCCAATTAAGCAAAATGGGCTCCTCCCACTTCGAACATTTTGGCGGCCCTTAGGGACCGTGAAGCGAAATTTACACTTTTTTTTGATAATTATTGACAATCAGACTCCAGAGAATCTTGCCGCACTGGTTTGGTTCCGGTCGGGCCAAAAACCTAGGACTAGTTCGCGAAAGTAGGTTTTTGGAAAAACCCCAAATACCCTAAAATTTTCCCAGGGTGACGAGCAAATCCGAGGCATGCATCTGGTCCGCCTCGAGCCAAGGATTCCAGCGATATAAGACACTTGAGCCTACGCCTCACGGTTGATGAGTTATGAGCCGTTTCGTACTTTTGCCCGCTGTAGCGCCCCCGTCAGGCCGATCGGGGCGGGCCTTGGTGACGCTGTAGGCGGTGTGAGTACTATCAGCCCCCAAAGTTTCAAGTCTCCACGACTTACGGTTTGGTCTGCCCGATCAGTTTTATGTCTGAATGTTGCATCATGGGAAAATTAACAATTACAATAGGTGTTCAGCACTGAAGTGCTTGAACCCCTAATAAGTGGCTAAAAAAGGGCCACAAAAAGGCCTCTAAAAAAAAAACTATAGGGTCTAGGCGCTTGCCGTCTGCGCTGCTGCGTTCCAAAAACTTTATCCAGCCTTCTAACATGTGCCTCGGAGAGGAAAAAGAACGTTTGTTGCCCTTTTAGCTCATTTATCATGGAAATGTGGTGCATTTTTTTTTTTACCTTTTAAACTGTGACACCCCCACTGATGGCCCGATCTCCATAAAAGTTTGCACGCTTCTTTAGAATAATATGGCGCATGTGCTCAGCTAATTTGGTGAAGCTCTGCTCTTTTCCCCCCATTTTTCAGTCATTTAAATGTCATTTTGCATAGGGTAATACAGAGGCCTTCTCACCTTTATGACAGTTAAAGCGCCACCAATGGCCCGACGTCCATGAAAGTTTTCAAGCTTCTTCAGGATCACGTGACGCATGCGCATGCCCGATTTTGTGAGCTTGTATGCAAATCAGACAGCAAGATGGCCGCTTTCAGCCATTTCATGTGTTTTTTCCATAGAAATACATCATTTTGACACCCTTTTAACAGTTATAGCGCCACCAAGTGGCCAGTCGCTGCGCCCTTTTTCACGTGACCACAGAATGAGCTCGTACATGCGTGTGCTGAGTTTGGTGCAAAAATCTCGTTCCGTTCACGAGTTATAGCCAATTAAGCAAAATGGGCTCCTCCCACTTCGAACATTTTGGCGGCCCTTAGGGACCGTGAAGCGAAATTTACACTTTTTTTTGATAATTATTGACAATCAGACTCCAGAGAATCTTGCCGCACTGGTTTGGTTCCGGTCGGGCCAAAAACCTAGGACTAGTTCGCGAAAGTAGGTTTTTGGAAAAACCCCAAATACCCTAAAATTTTCCCAGGGTGACGAGCAAATCCGAGGCATGCATCTGGTCCGCCTCGAGCCAAGGATTCCAGCGATATAAGACACTTGAGCCTACGCCTCACGGTTGATGAGTTATGAGCCGTTTCGTACTTTTGCCCGCTGTAGCGCCCCCGTCAGGCCGATCGGGGCGGGCCTTGGTGACGCTGTAGGCGGTGTGAGTACTATCAGCCCCCAAAGTTTCAAGTCTCCACGACTTACGGTTTGGTCTGCCCGATCAGTTTTATGTCTGAATGTTGCATCATGGGAAAATTAACAATTACAATAGGTGTTCAGCACTGAAGTGCTTGAACCCCTAATTAAAGCTGCAAGCAGCATTTATCGGGGTTCAAGCAGTTAAGGCCTTTAAGGCATTTAAGCACAAAAGCATCAAAAGTTATTAAGATTTATTTAGCAAGCATGTAACCACTGACATAATAGATGGAAAAGACCATTTACAGCCAATACAGGCAATTTGCCATGGGATATATATGGTTTTAAAGCTTTTTAACAGTTATAGCGCCACCTATGCTCCGATCTCCATAGAATTGTTTACTGTGACCTCAAATTGAACCCATACACATGTGTACTGAGTTTGGTGAAGATATCTCATTTACTTCTTGAGTTATAGCCATTTGAGTAAAATAGGCTCCTCCCACAACGATTTGCCACATTCTAGAATTATTTAATATGATTCTAGCATGATTTACTATCATATACCATGTTCCAGAATGATTTATTAGGATTCTAGCATGATTTACCTTGATACACCTCATTTCAGTATTATTTACTATGATTTACAATGTTTCTAGCATGATTAACCACATTACTAGCAAATATGTGAAGTGTCAGTGCAAATGAGGTGATGAACACTGACAAAATATTATTGTGTTATAATAGTTAGTTATATACGTGATTTTTAGTGTGTGTCCAAGTATGAATGCAAAAGCACATGTAAAATATTTCATTATTAAGTAGAATGGCCAGCAGAGGGCAGTAGAAGACCACTTATTGGCTCACTTTCACTTTAAACCAGTTTTCTGCACTAAAGCAAACCAGTTTTTCCATGTTAACTCAATGCATGCTTACACACACACACACACACACACACACACACACACACACACACACACACACACACACACACACACAAACACACACACACACACACACACACACACACACATACACACGCAGCATAGTTAACCATGATTTACCATGATATACCACGTTCTAGTATTATTTACCAGGAGATAAACGACAATCTAGGATTATTTACTTTGATTTACCATGTTTCTAGCCTGATTTATCACATTACTAGCAATTATTTGAAGTGTCAGTGCAAATAAAGTGGTTAACACTGACAAAATATGATTGTGTTATAATAGTTATTGCTATATAAGTGATTTTTTTAGTGTGTATTCAAGTATGAATGCAAGCACATGTTGAAATATTTCATTAATAAGTAGAATGGCCAGCAGAGGGCAATAGAAGACCACTTATTGGCTCACTTTCACTTTAAACCAGTTTTCTGCACTAAAGCAAACCAGTTTATCCATGTTAACTCAATGCATGCTTACACACACACACACACACACACACACACACACACACACACACACACACACACACACACACACACACACACACACACACACACACACACACACAGCATAGTTAACCATGATTTACCATGATTTACCACATTACTAGCAATTATTTGAAGTGTCAGTGCAAATAAAGTGATTAACACTGACAAAATATGATTATGTTATAATAGTTATTGCTATATAAGTGATTTTTAGTGTGTATTCAAGTATAAATGCAAGCACATGTGGAAAAATTTAATTAAGTAGAATGGCCAGCAGAGGGCAGTAGAAGACCACTTATTGGCTCACTTTCACTTTAAACCTCATGATTTTGACCAGTTTTCTGCACTAAAGCAAACCAGTGTTTCCATGTTAACTCAATAATGCATACTTGCTACATATGCTACACACAATAATGCTACACACACACACACACACACACACACACACACACACACACACAAATGTTTCAGTGATATTGGTGTCACATTCACCTTCATCACATTCACCTTCTGTCTTCATCACATTCACCATCTGTCGTCATCACCTGCACCTGCTCCTCATCACCCTCCTCATCATCACCTGCTCCTCATCATCATAACCGTCACCTGTTGTCCTTGTCTTGATCTGTGTATTTAAGTTCCCCTCTCATCCATTATCATTGTCGGTTATTGTTTGTTCACTAGCACTCTGTTATGTTTGTTTTCATGTTGGAAAATAAAACCTTTGTTATATTTGTACCACACACACACACACACACACACACACACACACACACACACACACACACACACACACACCACCATTTACCATGGCTGATACCAATACCAATATGAGAAAATGACTTTTAAACAGCAGGGGGCAGTAAAATACCACTTATTGGCTTAACATGCCATTAATTCATATCATTTTCACCTTTTTAACTGTTATAGAGGCAAATTTTGTCCGATCTGTCTGAAAATGTTCATGCTTGTTCAGGGTGATATTTCACACGTTCTGACTTGTTTTTAAGAAGGTCTGAGCATTGATTAAAGAGATATAGGCTTTCGGGGACACTTGGTAAAGGCCAGATTTTGAAGTGAACCTATTATAGCTATCCAAATGAAGTAGTTCAACTTTTTCTGACAATTATTGATCTAGTGAGTCCAGAGAATTGTATTGCACTAGTTTTGAACATTATGATATGAAAATTATATGATCAGAGATGGAAAAGACCATTTACAGCCAATACAGGCAGTTTACCATAGGAAATATATGATTTTAAAGCTTTTTAACAGTTATAGCGCCACCTATCGTCCGATCTCCATAGAATTTTTCATGCTTGTTAATGATGTTATGTCACATATGCTGACCAATTTTTGTGAAGTTCTGAGTTTTTATTTAGGATTTATAGGCTTTTTAATGTATTTTGACACGCCCATTTTATAAATTACCCTATTACAGCCATCCACATGCAAAAGTTCAACTTTTTTTTGATAATTATTGATCTAGAGAGTCCAGATAATTGTCCTAGACTGGTCTGGTTCCGATCGGGCAAAAAACCTAGGACTAGTTTGCAAAAGTAGGTTTTTAACATATTAATGAATAATTAATGAACAGTTTGATTGACAGCAATGGTTCTTGAGGCAAAGTTGTTCAGGATGAGGAGATCTATCAAATGATATGCATATTGTGTGGATATTTGTAACACCACGTGATTACAGAGCCGTAAAACTCGTTAGCGCCAACTAGTGGCCGATTTCTTTCAAAATTCTTACAGACCTTTAGGGCCATGAGCCGAACATGCCCATTGAGTTTCGTTCCGATCGGCCTCCGTTAACCTTGTCTAATAGGTGCTCAAACTTCGTTGGCCAATGGCGGCCATGTTTTTTGAGATACGCCAATGTCCTCATAGACATACATGGCACCTTGGACCAAGACACTGCATACCAATTTTCAAGTCAATCGGACTAACGGTCAGGTGGTTATAGCCTGTTTTAAGTTTTTTTCATTTTATAGCGCCACCATGAGGCCAATCGTCGCGATTTTTTTACTGTGACCCCAGAGTAAGCTCATACACATGTGTACCAAGTTTGGTGAAGATACCTCATTTACATCGGGAGTTATAGCCATTTTAGTAAAATAGGCCCCTCCCACAACGTACGTTTTGGCGCCCCTTAGCGACCGTGAATCGAAATTTCCACTTTTTTTCGATAATTATTGATAATCAGTCTCCAGAGAACATTTCTGCACTAGTTTGGTTCCAATCGGGCAAAAAACCAGGGACTAGTTCGCAAAAGTAGATTTTTGACAAAATTCAAAATGGCGGAAAATCTATCATGGCGGAAATGAAATCGGAGATATACGTTTTGTTCGTCAGGCGTCCAGCTTTCCAATGATATAAGACACTTGAGTCTACGACATACGGTCTAGGAGTTATGAGCAGTTTCGCGCTTTTGGTTGTTATAGCGCCACCTATTGGCCAATCGGGGTCATAATCTCTGAACCTTTCCTCGATTTTTGTACTACCATCTGTCAAAGTTTCAAAGTTCCAGCTCTTACGGTTTGGGCTGCACGATGCGTTTTACGGCGGAATAATAATAATAATAATAATTAAAGCTGCAAGCAGCATTTATCGGGGTTCAAGCATTTAAGGCCTTTAAGCACATAAGCATTTAAGATATTAAGTTTTATTTAGAAAGCTTTTAACCACTGAAATAATAGATGGAAAAGTCCATTTACAGCCAATACAGGCAATTTACCATAGGAAATATATGGTTTTCAAACTTTTTTAACAGTTATAGCGCCACCTATGGTCCGATCAACATGAAATTTGGCATGCTTGTTTAGAATATTATGGCACATATGCTCACCAATTTTCGTGAAGTTCTGAGTTTTCGTTTAGGATTTATAAGCTTTTGAGTGCATTTTGCCACGCCCATTTTCTTTATGACCCAATTATAGCCATACGAAAAATTCAAAAGTTCAACTTTTTTTCGATAATTATTGATCAGGAGAGTCCAGAGAATTGTCCTAGACTGGTCTGGTTCCGATCGGGCGAAAAACCAGGGACTAGTTCGCAAAAGTATGTTTTTAACATATTCGCAAATAATTAATGAACGATTTGATTGACAGCAATGGTTCTTGAGGCAATGTTGTTCAGCATGAGCAGATCTATCAAATGATATGCATTTTGTGACAATAAGTGTAACACCACGTGATTACAGAGCCGTAAAAGTCGTTAGCGCCAACTAGTGGCCGATTTCTTTCAAAATTCTTACAGACCTCTAGGGCTATGAGTTGAACATGCCCATCGAGTTTCGTTCCGATCGGCCTCCGTTAACCTTGTCTAATAGGTGCTCAAACTTCGTTGGCCGATGGCGGCCATGTTTTTTGAGATACACCAATGTCCTCATAGACATACATGACACCTTGGGCCAAGACACTGCATACCAATTTTCAAGTCAATCGGACTAACAGTCAGGTGGTTAAAGCCTGTTTTATGTTTTTTTCATGTTAGAGCGCCACCATGTGGCCAATCGCCGCGATTTTTTTACTGTGACCTCAGATTGACCTCTTACACATGTGTACCGAGTTTGGTGAAGATACCTCATTTACTTCTGGAGTTATAGCCATTTTAGTAAAATAGGCTCCGCCCACAACGTTAATTTTGCGCCCCCTAGCGACCCTGAATCGAAATTTCAACTTTTTTTCGATAATTATTGATCTTCAGTCTCCAGAGAACAATTCTGCACTGGTTTGGTTCCGATCGAGCAAAAAACCAGGGACTAGTTCGCAAAAGTAGGTTTTCGACCAAATTCAAAATGGCGGAAAATCTATCATGACGGAAATGAAATCGGAGATATACGTTTTGTTCGTCAGACGACCAGCTTTCCAATGATATAAGACACTTGTGTCTACGACATACGGTCCAGGAGTTATGACCACTTTCGCGCTTTTGGTTGTTATAGCGCCACCTATGGGCCAATCGAGGTCATAATTTGATAACCTCTCCTCGATTTTTGTACTACCATCTGGCAAAGTTTCAAAGCTCTAGCCCTTACGGTTTGGGCTGCACGATGCGTTTTACGGCAGAATAATAATAATAATAATAATTAAAGCTGCAAGCAGCATTTATCGGGGTTCAAGCAGTTAAGGCCTTTAAGGCCTTAAAGCACAAAAGCTTTAAAATCTATTAAGTTTTATTTAGCAAGCATGTAACCACTGACATAATAGATGGAAAAGACCATTTACAGCCAATACAGGCAATGTAACATAGGAAATACATGGTTTTAAAGCTGTTTAACATTTATAGGATTTCTATACATTTCTGCACTGGTTTGGTTCCGATCGGGCGAAAAACCTAGGACTAGTTAGTAAAAGTACGTTGTTGACAAAATTCAAAATGGTGGAAAATTTATCATGGCGGAAATTAACATTATCTAAATCTCGAAGATCGGATCAGATCGGATCGAATAATGATAATCGATTCAAGATCTTGAGAATCGGAATCGAATCGATTCTTGAAATTTGAATCGAAACCCAGCCCTACACAACACTGTGTAGCATGTAGTGCGCAACTTGACTTGATGTGCTACACCTAGATATAGTATTCGGTAGGGCATAATTAAATCAGAAGCAAGGATCATCTACTGGAGGGAGGAAATGGTGCAACAGGAGAGCAATTAGTTGACAATTTTGTTCTGATTCAAAGAGAAAATGATATTGATAAATTAAAAAGTTCTCTTTGTAGTTTGTTTCAGAAAGATGAGTGACAAATAAGAACAATAGAGAGTTAGTAAATGAAAACAGACATCACCGACTTGTTTCTTTTTAATGATTCAACAGCCTAAAAGCTTCGATTAAATTAGGTGAAGTTCGAAAGTGGAGCTTAAAGTTAAAAATAATTACCACCTAGTTTCATCACATCTATCTTTTTAACGAATCAGTGTTTTTGAACATGTTTGTACATGTACGGTTTAATGACTCAAAGACAATCCGTTGCTGTAACAATGTGATTGTGCACTGAGTGACAGCCTTTCAATGCGCAGAGACGCTGTTTAGTTTTCGCTACATTCGTTACAAAAAATGTCCTTGATTTTTGTGCATGCTATACACATCGTAACACTTATTTATATAGCAACACATAAATATAAAAAACAAAAACAAACAAAAGAAAATTGTAGTTATCCTACCAGTTGATGGTTTCAAATTACAGTTCAAATGGGAAACAGGTCCATGGGCACTGGTTAGCATTTGTGCATGTAATTGCATCCACTAGGCAGGCGATTCACCTTCACAGGATTATTTATGGCACAAAACAGGATACACTTGCCGATCACGTTCACATAGGGAAAAAAAATAGAGAACAAGAAAACGCAGCCTTGGAAAACACAAGGCAAACGTACAATAATTAATTTCTGACTCAACATTTCAGTAACAAATGACATGCACAGCTCAAATGACACATTAATCCAAATTTATTTAACACATCGATTCGACACTCATAAAACAGTCACTGTCACAACTCATGATACAAAGATGTTAGCTACACGCGGTAGCTTTAGCACACGGCTAACTAGTTCAGCTCGCGCTGTGACTGCGGCCTAGTCAACTCAGCTCATATCAAATCATTTCTGAAATAGATATCTGTCATAAGATAACATATGACAAAAAAAAGTCACTCACCAAAACGAGACTGCATCACATATTCAATTAAAGAAGATTGTTCAATAAAGATTATCACACTATAAATCTTTACTCCGATTTCACCTTTTACACCTTTCTCTGACGACAAGTTGATGCATCCAAAGTTTCCAAGTGCACACAATCACAGTTCCCGATAGATTATGATGATCATTTAGTACAAGGAGTTTCTGAAGAAAGTTTCCGTGCTGCTGTCTCATCTGATCTATTCTGTTCTCTCATCATGCTGACAGCAGCAGCGCCTGCGCGAACAGTGGGCGGGCCTTAAGAATATGCCGCTACTGTTGGCTCTCAGGGGTGGCAGTCACTGCAGCACAATCAGTGATTGGACGAATCGCGTGTTTTTGCCCAGTGGTTTTTGCCATCAACATTTTTGCATCAAGTAAATAAAAAAAAATGGATGTAATTGAAAAAATAAATTTGTCCAGAACAGAGCGACAGGACTGAATTTAAACTGTTATAGAAGAGCTAATATACTGAGAATGAACTGGTGAAGGATTGTCTCTCTGCTTTATTTTATAAGAAATATTTCTGTGTCTAGAGTTCCTAATGCGCTGTACTCTCAACTTTTGTATAATAGTACTAGTCATATTTTTTTACACCAGGCATGAATAAAAGGAATGTTTTTTATTTCCTGTTTCGAAAACCACTGGAAACCAACGGACAGTAATGTATAGAGGAATGAAAATATGGAATCATTTACTATTGATATCACACATTTTTACAAGAAAAATTAGTTTTAAAAAAATATTCAAAGGAATATTTAATGGCAAAATATATTAAATTGTTGATTTTGATATTTGGAATGGATGATGGGTTAGTGCGTTTCATTGACTTGACTTTTTATTGTTGTTGATTAAATGTAGTTTTGTATGATTTACTTTTTGGGACCCCAGGAAGAGTAGCCACTGCCTAGAAAGAGGCTAATGGGGATCCAAATAAACAAATAAACTTATAACATTGATGGAAAATACCATTTACAGCCAATACAGGCAATTTACTGAGGAAAGTTTTTTTGACAGTTATAGCACCACATCTTGCCTGATCTCCACCACTTCAAGTGTCCTCAAAGTGTGCCCATGCATGTCTGTCAAATTTGTTGTAAATATCTCATTTTGTTTTGAAGTTTAGACAGTTCTGTTTATGAGAGAATAAAAATGATCCATGGGTGACAATGATTTAAAAATTTTATTTGTTTATTTATTTTTGTCAGTTCCTATCTTAATTGTGACATTTGGGCGTTATTGTTTAGCTATTGATCTATGTTTTCAAATTTCAAGAAATTTGGACTATCGGTTTCGAAGATAATTGCAAGTTTTTTAAGTGCTTAATGACAATGATACACAAACTATAAGGAGAAACCTGGCATATTTGGTATTGTTGGACTCGGGAAGGATTGAGGATTTCAAAGGACTAACGGTTGGGTGCGTTTATAGCCATTTTCATATTTTTTTTTCCATGTTGTAGCGCCACCAAGTGGCCAATCGTCGCGATTTTTTTCAAGTAATCTCAGATTGAGCTCATAAACACGTTTCCCAAGATTAGCGAAAATATCTCTTTCCATTCACGAGTTATAATTGTTTTAGTAAAAGTGGCCCTGGTGCCATCAAACATTTTGATTTCCCTTAGCGACCGTGAATTTAAATTAAGAATTTTTTTGATGATTATTGATAGTCTCTGTCCAGAGAATATTTCTGCATTGGTTTGGTTTCGATCGGGCAAAAAATCTAGGAGTAATTCGCAAAAGTAGGTTTTTCAAAAAACCTCAATTTACTCAAAATTGGCGCACGAAGGGCAAGCAAATCTGAGGCATGCATCTGGTCGGCCTCAAGCCAAGGATTCCAGCGATATAAGACACTTGAGCCTACGCCTCACGGTTGATGAGTTATGAGCCGTTTCGTACTTTTGCCCGCTGTAGCGCCCCCGTCAGGCCGATCGGGGCGGGCCTTGGTGACGCTGTAGGCGGTGTGAGTACTATCAGCCCCCAAAGTTTCAAGTCTCCACGACTTACGGTTTGGTCTGCCCGATCAGTTTTATGTCTGAATGTTGCATCATGGGAAAATTAACAATTACAATAGGTGTTCAGCACTGAAGTGCTTGAACCCCTAATAAGTGGCTAAAAAAGGGCCACAAAAAGGCCTCTAAAAAAAAAAACTATAGGGTCTAGGCGCTTGCCGTCTGCGCTGCTGCGTTCCAAAAACTTTATCCAGCCTTCTAACATGTGCCTCGGAGAGGAAAAAGAACGTTTGTTGCCCTTTTAGCTCATTTATCATGGAAATGTGGTGCATTTTTTTTTTTACCTTTTAAACTGTGACACCCCCACTGATGGCCCGATCTCCATAAAAGTTTGCACGCTTCTTTAGAATAATATGGCGCATGTGCTCAGCTAATTTGGTGAAGCTCTGCTCTTTTCCCCCCATTTTTCAGTCATTTAAATGTCATTTTGCATAGGGTAATACAGAGGCCTTCTCACCTTTATGACAGTTAAAGCGCCACCAATGGCCCGACGTCCATGAAAGTTTTCAAGCTTCTTCAGGATCACGTGACGCATGCGCATGCCCGATTTTGTGAGCTTGTATGCAAATCAGACAGCAAGATGGCCGCTTTCAGCCATTTCATGTGTTTTTTCCATAGAAATACATCATTTTGACACCATAGCGCCACCAAGTGGCCAGTCGCTGCGCCCTTTTTCACGTGACCACAGAATGAGCTCGTACATGCGTGTGCTGAGTTTGGTGCAAAAATCTCGTTCCGTTCACGAGTTATAGCCAATTAAGCAAAATGGGCTCCTCCCACTTCGAACATTTTGGCGGCCCTTAGGGACCGTGAAGCGAAATTTACACTTTTTTTTGATAATTATTGACAATCAGACTCCAGAGAATCTTGCCGCACTGGTTTGGTTCCGGTCGGGCCAAAAACCTAGGACTAGTTCGCGAAAGTAGGTTTTTGGAAAAACCCCAAATACCCTAAAATTTTCCCAGGGTGACGAGCAAATCCGAGGCATGCATCTGGTCCGCCTCGAGCCAAGGATTCCAGCGATATAAGACACTTGAGCCTACGCCTCACGGTTGATGAGTTATGAGCCGTTTCGTACTTTTGCCCGCTGTAGCGCCCCCGTCAGGCCGATCGGGGCGGGCCTTGGTGACGCTGTAGGCGGTGTGAGTACTATCAGCCCCCAAAGTTTCAAGTCTCCACGACTTACGGTTTGGTCTGCCCGATCAGTTTTATGTCTGAATGTTGCATCATGGGAAAATTAACAATTACAATAGGTGTTCAGCACTGAAGTGCTTGAACCCCTAATAAGTGGCTAAAAAAGGGCCACAAAAAGGCCTCTAAAAAAAAAACTATAGGGTCTAGGCGCTTGCCGTCCGCGCTGCTGCGTTCCAAAAACTTTATCCAGCCTTCTAACATGTGCCTCGGAGAGGAAAAAGAACGTTTGTTGCCCTTTTAGCTCATTTATCATGGAAATGTGGTGCATTTTTTTTTTTACCTTTTAAACTGTGACACCCCCACTGATGGCCCGATCTCCATAAAAGTTTGCACGCTTCTTTAGAATAATATGGCGCATGTGCTCAGCTAATTTGGTGAAGCTCTGCTCTTTTCCCCCCATTTTTCAGTCATTTAAATGTCATTTTGCATAGGGTAATACAGAGGCCTTCTCACCTTTATGACAGTTAAAGCGCCACCAATGGCCCGACGTCCATGAAAGTTTTCAAGCTTCTTCAGGATCACGTGACGCATGCGCATGCCCGATTTTGTGAGCTTGTATGCAAATCAGACAGCAAGATGGCCGCTTTCAGCCATTTCATGTGTTTTTTCCATAGAAATACATCATTTTGACACCATAGCGCCACCAAGTGGCCAGTCGCTGCGCCCTTTTTCACGTGACCACAGAATGAGCTCGTACATGCGTGTGCTGAGTTTGGTGCAAAAATCTCGTTCCGTTCACGAGTTATAGCCAATTAAGCAAAATGGGCTCCTCCCACTTCGAACATTTTGGCGGCCCTTAGGGACCGTGAAGCGAAATTTACACTTTTATTTGATAATTATTGACAATCAGACTCCAGAGAATCTTGCCGCACTGGTTTGGTTCCGGTTGGGCCAAAAACCTAGGACTAGTTCGCGAAAGTAGGTTTTTGGAAAAACCCCAAATACCCTAAAATTTTCCCAGGGTGACGAGCAAATCCGAGGCATGCATCTGGTCCGCCTCGAGCCAAGGATTCCAGCGATATAAGACACTTGAGCCTACGCCTCACGGTTGATGAGTTATGAGCCGTTTCGTACTTTTGCCCGCTGTAGCGCCCCCGTCAGGCCGATCGGGGCGGGCCTTGGTGACGCTGTAGGCGGTGTGAGTACTATCAGCCCCCAAAGTTTCAAGTCTCCACGACTTACGGTTTGGTCTGCCCGATCAGTTTTATGTCTGAATGTTGCATCATGGGAAAATTAACAATTACAATAGGTGTTCAGCACTGAAGTGCTTGAACCCCTAATAAGTGGCTAAAAAAGGGCCACAAAAAGGCCTCTAAAAAAAAAACTATAGGGTCTAGGCGCTTGCCGTCTGCGCTGCTGCGTTCCAAAAACTTTATCCAGCCTTCTAACATGTGCCTCGGAGAGGAAAAAGAACGTTTGTTGCCCTTTTAGCTCATTTATCATGGAAATGTGGTGCATTTTTTTTTTTACCTTTTAAACTGTGACACCCCCACTGATGGCCCGATCTCCATAAAAGTTTGCACGCTTCTTTAGAATAATATGGCGCATGTGCTCAGCTAATTTGGTGAAGCTCTGCTCTTTTCCCCCCATTTTTCAGTCATTTAAATGTCATTTTGCATAGGGTAATACAGAGGCCTTCTCACCTTTATGACAGTTAAAGCGCCACCAATGGCCCGACGTCCATGAAAGTTTTCAAGCTTCTTCAGGATCACGTGACGCATGCGCATGCCCGATTTTGTGAGCTTGTATGCAAATCAGACAGCAAGATGGCCGCTTTCAGCCATTTCATGTGTTTTTTCCATAGAAATACATCATTTTGACACCATAGCGCCACCAAGTGGCCAGTCGCTGCGCCCTTTTTCACGTGACCACAGAATGAGCTCGTACATGCGTGTGCTGAGTTTGGTGCAAAAATCTCGTTCCGTTCACGAGTTATAGCCAATTAAGCAAAATGGGCTCCTCCCACTTCGAACATTTTGGCGGCCCTTAGGGACCGTGAAGCGAAATTTACACTTTTTTTTGATAATTATTGACAATCAGACTCCAGAGAATCTTGCCGCACTGGTTTGGTTCCGGTCGGGCCAAAAACCTAGGACTAGTTCGCGAAAGTAGGTTTTTGGAAAAACCCCAAATACCCTAAAATTTTCCCAGGGTGACGAGCAAATCCGAGGCATGCATCTGGTCCGCCTCGAGCCAAGGATTCCAGCGATATAAGACACTTGAGCCTACGCCTCACGGTTGATGAGTTATGAGCCGTTTCGTACTTTTGCCCGCTGTAGCGCCCCCGTCAGGCCGATCGGGGCGGGCCTTGGTGACGCTGTAGGCGGTGTGAGTACTATCAGCCCCCAAAGTTTCAAGTCTCCACGACTTACGGTTTGGTCTGCCCGATCAGTTTTATGTCTGAATGTTGCATCATGGGAAAATTAACAATTACAATAGGTGTTCAGCACTGAAGTGCTTGAACCCCTAATAAGTGGCTAAAAAAGGGCCACAAAAAGGCCTCTAAAAAAAAAACTATAGGGTCTAGGCGCTTGCCGTCTGCGCTGCTGCGTTCCAAAAACTTTATCCAGCCTTCTAACATGTGCCTCGGAGAGGAAAAAGAACGTTTGTTGCCCTTTTAGCTCATTTATCATGGAAATGTGGTGCATTTTTTTTTTTACCTTTTAAACTGTGACACCCCCACTGATGGCCCGATCTCCATAAAAGTTTGCACGCTTCTTTAGAATAATATGGCGCATGTGCTCAGCTAATTTGGTGAAGCTCTGCTCTTTTCCCCCCATTTTTCAGTCATTTAAATGTCATTTTGCATAGGGTAATACAGAGGCCTTCTCACCTTTATGACAGTTAAAGCGCCACCAATGGCCCGACGTCCATGAAAGTTTTCAAGCTTCTTCAGGATCACGTGACGCATGCGCATGCCCGATTTTGTGAGCTTGTATGCAAATCAGACAGCAAGATGGCCGCTTTCAGCCATTTCATGTGTTTTTTCCATAGAAATACATCATTTTGACACCATAGCGCCACCAAGTGGCCAGTCGCTGCGCCCTTTTTCACGTGACCACAGAATGAGCTCGTACATGCGTGTGCTGAGTTTGGTGCAAAAATCTCGTTCCGTTCACGAGTTATAGCCAATTAAGCAAAATGGGCTCCTCCCACTTCGAACATTTTGGCGGCCCTTAGGGACCGTGAAGCGAAATTTACACTTTTTTTGATAATTATTGACAATCAGACTCCAGAGAATCTTGCCGCACTGGTTTGGTTCCGGTCGGGCCAAAAACCTAGGACTAGTTCGCGAAAGTAGGTTTTTGGAAAAACCCCAAATACCCTAAAATTTTCCCAGGGTGACGAGCAAATCCGAGGCATGCATCTGGTCCGCCTCGAGCCAAGGATTCCAGCGATATAAGACACTTGAGCCTACGCCTCACGGTTGATGAGTTATGAGCCGTTTCGTACTTTTGCCCGCTGTAGCGCCCCCGTCAGGCCGATCGGGGCGGGCCTTGGTGACGCTGTAGGCGGTGTGAGTACTATCAGCCCCCAAAGTTTCAAGTCTCCACGACTTACGGTTTGGTCTGCCCAATCAGTTTTATGTCTGAATGTTGCATCATGGGAAAATTAACAATTACAATAGGTGTTCAGCACTGAAGTGCTTGAACCCCTAATAAGTGGCTAAAAAAGGGCCACAAAAAGGCCTCTAAAAAAAAAACTATAGGGTCTAGGCGCTTGCCGTCTGCGCTGCTGCGTTCCAAAAACTTTATCCAGCCTTCTAACATGTGCCTCGGAGAGGAAAAAGAACGTTTGTTGCCCTTTTAGCTCATTTATCATGGAAATGTGGTGCATTTTTTTTTTTTACCTTTTAAACTGTGACACCCCCACTGATGGCCCGATCTCCATAAAAGTTTGCACGCTTCTTTAGAATAATATGGCGCATGTGCTCAGCTAATTTGGTGAAGCTCTGCTCTTTTCCCCCCATTTTTCAGTCATTTAAATGTCATTTTGCATAGGGTAATACAGAGGCCTTCTCACCTTTATGACAGTTAAAGCGCCACCAATGGCCCGACGTCCATGAAAGTTTTCAAGCTTCTTCAGGATCACGTGACGCATGCGCATGCCCGATTTTGTGAGCTTGTATGCAAATCAGACAGCAAGATGGTCGCTTTCAGCCATTTCATGTGTTTTTTCCATAGAAATACATCATTTTGACACCATAGCGCCACCAAGTGGCCAGTCGCTGCGCCCTTTTTCACGTGACCACAGAATGAGCTCGTACATGCGTGTGCTGAGTTTGGTGCAAAAATCTCGTTCCGTTCACGAGTTATAGCCAATTAAGCAAAATGGGCTCCTCCCACTTCGAACATTTTGGCGGCCCTTAGGGACCGTGAAGCGAAATTTACACTTTTTTTTGATAATTATTGACAATCAGACTCCAGAGAATCTTGCCGCACTGGTTTGGTTCCGGTCGGGCCAAAAACCTAGGACTAGTTCGCGAAAGTAGGTTTTTGGAAAAACCCCAAATACCCTAAAATTTTCCCAGGGTGACGAGCAAATCCGAGGCATGCATCTGGTCCGCCTCGAGCCAAGGATTCCAGCGATATAAGACACTTGAGCCTACGCCTCACGGTTGATGAGTTATGAGCCGTTTCGTACTTTTGCCCGCTGTAGCGCCCCCGTCAGGCCGATCGGGGCGGGCCTTGGTGACGCTGTAGGCGGTGTGAGTACTATCAGCCCCCAAAGTTTCAAGTCTCCACGACTTACGGTTTGGTCTGCCCGATCAGTTTTATGTCTGAATGTTGCATCATGGGAAAATTAACAATTACAATAGGTGTTCAGCACTGAAGTGCTTGAACCCCTAATTAAAGCTGCAAGCAGCATTTATCGGGGTTCAAGCAGTTAAGGCCTTTAAGGCATTTAAGCACAAAAGCATCAAAAGTTATTAAGATTTATTTAGCAAGCATGTAACCACTGACATAATAGATGGAAAAGACCATTTACAGCCAATACAGGCAATTTGCCATGGGATATATATGGTTTTAAAGCTTTTTAACAGTTATAGCGCCACCTATGCTCCGATCTCCATAGAATTGTTTACTGTGACCTCAAATTGAACCCATACACATGTGTACTGAGTTTGGTGAAGATATCTCATTTACTTCTTGAGTTATAGCCATTTGAGTAAAATAGGCTCCTCCCACAACAATTTGCCACATTCTAGAATTATTTAATATGATTCTAGCATGATTTACTATCATATACCATGTTCCAGAATGATTTATTAGGATTCTAGCATGATTTACCTTGATACACCTCATTTCAGTATTATTTACTATGATTTACAATGTTTCTAGCATGATTAACCACATTACTAGCAAATATGTGAAGTGTCAGTGCAAATGAAGTGATGAACACTGACAAAATATTATTGTGTTATAATAGTTATTGCTATATAAGTGATTTTTTTAGTGTGTATTCAAGTATGAATGCAAGCACATGTTGAAATATTTCATTAATAAGTAGAATGGCCAGCAGAGGGCAGTAGAAGACCACTTATTGGCTCACTTTCACTTTAAACCAGTTTTCTGCACTAAAGCAAACCAGTTTATCCATGTTAACTCAATGCATGCTTACACACACACACACACACACACACACACACACACACACACACACACACACACACACACACACACACACACACACACACACACACACACACACACACACACAGCATAGTTAACCATGATTTACCATGATTTACCACATTACTAGCAATTATTTGAAGTGTCAGTGCAAATAAAGTGATTAACACTGACAAAATATGATTATGTTATAATAGTTATTGCTATATAAGTGATTTTTAGTGTGTATTCAAGTATAAATGCAAGCACATGTGGAAAAATTTAATTAAGTAGAATGGCCAGCAGAGGGCAGTAGAAGACCACTTATTGGCTCACTTTCACTTTAAACCTCATGATTTTGACCAGTTTTCTGCACTAAAGCAAACCAGTGTTTCCATGTTAACTCAATAATGCATACTTGCTACATATGCTACACACAATAATGCTACACACACACACACACACACACACACACACACACACACACACACACACACACACACAAATGTTTCAGTGATATTGGTGTCACATTCACCTTCATCACATTCACCTTCTGTCTTCATCACATTCACCATCTGTCGTCATCACCTGCACCTGCTCCTCATCACCCTCCTCATCATCACCTGCTCCTCATCATCATAACCGTCACCTGTTGTCCTTGTCTTGATCTGTGTATTTAAGTTCCCCTCTCATCCATTATCATTGTCGGTTATTGTTTGTGCACTAGCACTCTGTTATGTTTGTTTTCATGTTGGAAAATAAAACCTTTGTTATATTTGTACCACACACACACACACACACACACACACACACACACACCATAATTTATCATGATTTACCATGGCTGATACCAATACCAATATGAGAAAATGACTATTTTAAACAGCAGGGGGCAGTAAAATACCACTTATTGGCTTAACATGCCATTAATTCATATCATTTTCACCTTTTTAACTGTTATAGAGGCAAATTTTGTCCGATCTGTCTGAAAATTTTCATGCTTGTTCAGGGTGATATTTCACACGTTCTGACTTGTTTTTAAGAAGGTCTGAGCATTGATTAAAGAGATATAGGCTTTCGGGGACACTTGGTAAAGGCCAGATTTTGAAGTGAACCTATTATAGCTATCCAAATGAAGTAGTTCAACTTTTTCTGACAATTATTGATCTAGTGAGTCCAGAGAATTGTATTGCACTAGTTTTGAACATTATGATATGAAAATTATATGATCAGAGATGGAAAAGACCATTTACAGCCAATACAGGCAGTTTACCATAGGAAATATATGATTTTAAAGCTTTTTAACAGTTATAGCGCCACCTATCGTCCGATCTCCATAGAATTTTTCATGCTTGTTAATGATGTTATGTCACATATGCTGACCAATTTTTGTGAAGTTCTGCATTTTCATTTATAATTTATAGGCTTTTGACTGTATTTTGCCACGCCCATTTTATAAATGACCCTATTACAGCCATCCAAATGCAAAAGTTCAACTTTTTTTTGATAATTATTGATCTAGAGAGTCCAGAGAATTGTCCTAGACTGGTCTGGTTCAGATCGGGCGAAAAACCTAGGACTAGTTCGCAAAAGTAGGTTTTAGACATATTCGTGAATATTTAATGAACGGTTTGATTGACAGCAATGGTTCTTGAGGCAAAGTTGTTCAGCATGAGCAGATCTATCAAATGATATGCATATTGTGTGGATGAGTTTAACACCACGTGATTACAGAGCCATAAAACTCGTTAGCGCCAACTAGTGGCTGATTTCTTTCAAAATTCTTACAGACCTCTAGGGCCATAAGACGAACATGCCCATCGAGTTTCGTTCCGATAGGCCTCCGTTAACCTTGTCTAATCGGTGCTCAAATTTCATTGGCCGATGGCGGCCATGTTTTTTGAGATACGCCAATGTCCTCATAGACATACATGGCACCTTGGACCAAGACACTGCATACCAATTTTCAAGTCAATCGGACTAACAGTCAGGTGGTTATAGCCTATTTTATGTTTTTTTCATGTTATAGCGCCACCATGTGGCCAATCGCCGCGATTTTTTTACCGTGACCTCAGATTGACCTCTTACACATGTGTACCAAGTTTGGTTAAAATACCTCTTTTACTTCTGGAGTTATAGCCATTTTAGTAAAATAGGCTCCTCCCACAACGTTAATTTTGCACCCCCTAGCGACCGTGAATCGAAATTTCAACTTTTTTTTGATAATTATTGATATTCAGACTGCAGAGAACAATTCTGCACTGGCTTGGTTCCGATCGGGCAAAAAACCAGGGACTAGTTCGCAAAAGTAGATTTTCGACAAAATTCAAAATGGCGGAAAATCTATCATGGCGGAAATAAAATCGGAGATATACGTTTTGTTCGTCAGGCGTCCAGCTTTCCAATGATATAAGACACTTGAGTCTATGACTTACGGTCTAGGAGTTATGAGCAGTTTCGCGCTTTTGGTTGCTATAGCGCCACCTATGGGCCAATCGGGGTCATAATTTGATAACCTCTCCTCGATTTTTGTACTACCATATGGCAAAGTTTCAAAGCTCTAGCCCTTACGGTTTGGGCTGCACGATGCGTTTTACGGCAGAATAATAATAATAATTAAAGCTGCAAGCAGCATTTATCGGGGTTCAAGCAGTTAAGGCCTTTAAGGCATTTAAGCACAAAAGCATCAAAAGTTATTAAGATTTATTTAGCAAGCATGTAACCACTGACATAATAGATGGAAAAGACCATTTACAGCCAATACAGGCAATTTGCCATGGGATATATATGGTTTTAAAGCTTTTTAACAGTTATAGCGCCACCTATGCTCCGATCTCCATAGAATTGTTTACTGTGACCTCAAATTGAACCCATACACATGTGTACTGAGTTTGGTGAAGATATCTCATTTACTTCTTGAGTTATAGCCATTTGAGTAAAATAGGCTCCTCCCACAACGATTTGCCACATTCTAGAATTATTTAATATGATTCTAGCATGATTTACTATCATATACCATGTTCCAGAATGATTTATTAGGATTCTAGCATGATTTACCTTGATACACCTCATTTCAGTATTATTTACTATGATTTACAATGTTTCTAGCATGATTAACCACATTACTAGCAAATATGTGAAGTGTCAGTGCAAATGAGGTGATGAACACTGACAAAATATTATTGTGTTATAATAGTTAGTTATATACGTGATTTTTAGTGTGTGTCCAAGTATGAATGCAAAAGCACATGTAAAATATTTCATTATTAAGTAGAATGGCCAGCAGAGGGCAGTAGAAGACCACTTATTGGCTCACTTTCACTTTAAACCAGTTTTCTGCACTAAAGCAAACCAGTTTTTCCATGTTAACTCAATGCATGCTTACACACACACACACACACACACACACACACACACACACACACACACACACACACACACACACACAAACACACACACACACACACACACACACACACAAACACACACACACACACACACACATACACACACAGCATAGTTAACCGTGATTTACCATGATATACCACGTTCTAGTATTATTTACCAGGAGATAAACGACAATCTAGTATTATTTACTTTGATTTACCATGTTTCTAGCCTGATTTATCACATTACTAGCAATTATTTGAAGTGTCAGTGCAAATAAAGTGATTAACACTGACAAAATATGATTGTGTTATAATAGTTATTGCTATATAAGTGATTTTTTTTGTGTGTATTCAAGTATGAATGCAAGCACATGTTGAAATATTTCATTAATAAGTAGAATGGCCAGCAGAGGGCAGTAGAAGACCACTTATTGGCTCACTTTCACTTTAAACCAGTTTTCTGCACTAAAGCAAACCAGTTTATCTATGTTAACTCAATGCATGCTTACACACACACACACACACACACACACACACACACACACACACACACACACACACACACACACACACACACACACACACACACACAGAGCATAGTTAACCATGATTTACCATGATTTACCACATTACTAGCAATTATTTGAAGTGTCAGTGCAAATAAAGTGATTAACACTGACAAAATATGATTGTGTTATAATAGTTATTGCTATATAAGTGATTTTTAGTGTGTATTCAAGTATAAATGCAAGCACATGTGGAAAAATTTAATTAATAAGTAGAATGGCCAGCAGAGGGCAGTAGAAGACCACTTATTGGCTCACTTTCACTTTAAACCTCATGATTTTGACCAGTTTTCTGCACTAAAGCAAACCAGTGTTTCCATGTTAACTCAATAATGCATAATTGCTACATATGCTACACACAATAATGCTACACACACACACACACACACACACACACACACACACACACACACACACACACACACACAAATGTTTCAGTGATATTGGTGTCACATTCACCTTCATCACATTCACCTTCTGTCTTCATCACATTCACCATCTGTCGTCATCACCTGCACCTGCTCCTCATCACCCTCCTCATCATCACCTGCTCCTCATCATCATAACCGTCACCTGTTGTCCTTGTCTTGATCTGTGTATTTAAGTTCCCCTCTCATCCATTATCATTGTCGGTTATTGTTTGTGCACTAGCACTCTGTTATGTTTGTTTTCATGTTGGAAAATAAAACCTTTGTTATATTTGTACCACACACACACACACACACACACACACACACACACACACACACACACACACACACCATCATTTATCATGATTTACCATGGCTGATACCAATACCAATATGAGAAAATGACTATTTTAAACAGCAGGGGGCAGTAAAATACCACTTATTGGCTTAACATGCCATTAAATCATATCATTTTCACCTTTTTAACTGTTATAGAGGCAAATTTTGTCCGATCTGTCTGAAAATTTTCATGCTTGTTCAGGGTGATATTTCACACGTTCTGACTTGTTTTTAAGAAGGTCTGAGCATTGATTAAAGAGATATAGGCTTTCGGGGACACTTGGTAAAGGCCAGATTTTGAAGTGAACCTATTATAGCTATCCAAATGAAGTAGTTCAACTTTTTCTGACAATTATTGATCTAGTGAGTCCAGAGAATTGTATTGCACTAGTTTTGAACATTATGATATGAAAATTATATGATCAGACATGGAAAAGACCATTTACAGCCAATACAGGCAGTTTACCATAGGAAATATATGGTTTTAAAGCTTTTTAACAGTTATAGCGCCAACTATTGTCCAATCTCCATAAAATTTTGCAAGCTTGTTTGTGATGTTATGACACATATGCTCACCAATTTTTGTGAAGTTCTGAGTTTTCATTTAGGATTTATAGGCTTTTGAGTGTATTTTGCCACACCCATTTTATAAATGACCCTATTACAGCCATACAAATACAAAAGTTCAACTTTTTTTTGATAATTATTGATCTAGAGAGTCCATAGAATTGTCCTAGACTGGTCTGGTTCCGATCGGGCAAAAAACCAGGGACTAGTTCGCAAAAGTAGGTTTTTAACATATTCATGAATATTTAATGAACGGTTTGATTGACAGCAATGGTTCTAGAGGCAAAGTTGTTCAGCATGAGCAGATCTATTAAATGATATGCATTTTGTGACAATATATCTAACACCACGTGATTACAGAGCCATAAAACTCGTTAGCGCCAACTAGTGGCCGATTTCTTTCAAAATTCTTACAGACCTCTAGGGCCATGAGTCGAACATGCCCACCGAGTTTCGTTCCGATCGGCCTCCGTTAACCTTGTCTAATAGGTGCTCAACTTCATTGGCCAATGGCGGCCATGTTTTTTGAGATACACCAATGTCCTCATAGACATACATGGCACCTTGGACCAAGACACTGCATACCAATTTTCAAGTCAATCGGACTAACGGTCAGGTGGTTATAGCCTGTTTTATGTTTTTTTCATGTTATAGCGCCACCATGTGGCCAATCGCCGCGATTTTTTTACCGTGTCCTCAGATTGACCTCTTACATATGTGTACCAAGTTTGTTGAAAATACCTCATTTACTTCTGGAGTTATAGCCATTTTAGTAAAATAGGCTCCGCCCACAACGTTAATTTTGCGCCCCCTAGCGACCCTGAATCGAAATTTCAACTTTTTTTCGATAATTATTGATCTTCAGTCTCCAGAGAACAATTCTGCACTGGTTTGGTTCCGATCGAGCAAAAAACCAGGGACTAGTTCGCAAAAGTAGGTTTTCGACAAAATTCAAAATGGCGGAAAATCTATCATGACGGAAATGAAATCGGAGATATACGTTTTGTTTGTCAGACGACCAGCTTTCCAATGATATAAGACACTTGTGTCTACGACATACGGTCCAGGAGTTATGACCACTTTCGCGCTTTTGGTTGTTATAGCGCCACCTATGGGCCAATCGAGGTCATAATTTGATAACCTCTCCTCGATTTTTGTACTACCATCTGGCAAAGTTTCAAAGCTCTAGCCCTTACGGTTTGGGCTGCACGATGCGTTTTACGGCAGAATAATAATAATAATAATAATAATTAAAGCTGCAAGCAGCATTTATCGGGGTTCAAGCATTTAAGTTTTATTTAGCAAGCATGTTAGCACTGACAAATGGAACTCACGTGGAAATTACGGTCAGGTGGTTATAGCCTGTTTTATGTTTTTTTTCATTTTATAGTTTTTTTTACTGTGACCTCAGATTGACCTCTTACACATGTGTACCAAGTTTGGTGAAGATACCTAATTTACTTCTTGAGTTATAGCCATTTTAGTAAAATAGGCCCCTCCCACAACATACGTTTTGGTGCCCCTTATTGACTGTGAATCAAAATGTCTTTTTTTCGATAATTCGATAATTCAATGTCTGAATGTTGCAAACCCTACTTTTTTCGATAATTATTGATATTCAGACTTCAGAGAACATTTCTGCACTGGTTCATATCCATACTTATCTCTTCAAGAGCTGCACAAAAACATTTCTTTTTCTGTGTATAAAAAAACATGCCCTCTAAAGGAATAAAGGAACTAAACATGTACATTGCACACTAAGGCCTTACATCTAATTTTAATTTTAATAAAATATTATTTTTAATAATCTAATTTAACAATTTTGTTCAAGTTAACAACAGAGTTTCTATTTCCACTACGTGTAAGTAGCCTACCTGGTTTGCAAATCTCCACCCACCAATGTTTGATTGTGCCACACAAGATAAAAATAAAAAAAGCTCATTAATCAATCACGCTTTTGACAAACTTGCACTTCTGTCTTGCCAAACAAGTGTTTAACCAGATAGTGATCCGACGGGTTGTCCGCAGGACATTGGGCGTTTTGAAGGGTAAACTTTATGAAAGACCAAAAAAATAAAATAAAATATAATACATTTATATATCAATAAACATCCACTTACTGTGAATAGTAGCATTCCAAGTTAGCTGACAGAGCTCTCACAACTATCGAACATACTATGGTAAATCTTCAAATTACATGTCAATAATACAGCTATTTTGACTTCAAAATGGCCGGTGACCCCTGAACTTTTGAGTGACAGCGGATTTCAGCGAATCACGGCGTTTACGTTTTTTTTTTCCTGGAGCTTGAGCCAGTCACAGCGCATTAGGTATATGGTCCCTCCTTCCGTTTGAAGGGTTTGGTGCTTTTAGCGCTCTTGTTATTGCTATGAGGTGTGCGTGTATCGTTGTTTATGTCCCTGTGTGTCTTTATCCACGGGTGTGTGTATAAAATAGTACACAATACATAAAAGATGTAAATAATTTCTTTCTTTGCTTTTTTATATCACAGAAAATCATCTGACATTGAACTGGATGAAGACTGGGAGTCAGCAGAAAGCCATATGATGGACATCAAGAGAGGAAACCTTATCCTTCACCTTCTTAGAGAGGTTCAATAACCAAAGTAAAACCTAATCATAAATTTGTAAATAGTTTGATATATATGTAGTGTATAATATACTAATATTAAACAATATTTTAATACCATAGCACTTGTTGTATTGTTATTTGCACAAATTTTTATGCTTGTTTTAATGTTTATGTTTCAGTTACTATGTGTCAAAAAATTATTTACAGTGAATCTGAATACGGAATAGAATAGCTCTAAGTGTAACCTTTCATTAGAGCGCAAAATTATGCCTGTACAGTAAAGCATTCAAGAATAGCAGCATGTTATGTGTCTGTGGTTACAAAGTGTCATTTGGAGTCTCCAAGTGGCCTTTTTTGGGGAGCGCCTAGACATAAACTTAGATAAACCTGTGTAAAACACTCATTAGCTTAGGTATTATCAACATTTAAATTGGGCTTGGCAAGGCTTCATGCTGTGATCCCACTGTGTTTTCCAGCTAATACCTCCCAGCTATAGTTATCTGCAGGCATCTTTTTACAAAAAAAAGTTAAGTAGAACATTTTTTCCTCTTTTTTAGTGTTCAAAGTTCTATTACTCAATACCAGTGAGACTTACAGTGATTCTGACTGTTTGGGAACAAACCTCAAAGTGTCCCCTTTCAAAAGAGACCAATACCATGCATACACTCCAGATGGTTCAAGAACAGCATGCAATTTAATTTGGGTAGGCCTTTTTTGGCAGAATTTGCAGGAATGCCAAGTTAATAATGTAGGCCTATTTATTGGGTAGGGTTAGGGATTACATACTGTCCCAATAAAGCATCAGCCATTAAATAATTTTAAATATTGCATCCTGTTCATGAACAATACTGATGTGCAAATAGTGTCTGCCACTATTTATAAAGCATACAAATCGAACAACTATAGGCACATATTGCAAAGAACTGCTAGGTTTAGTGTAAATACAATACATCACTAAGAAAATATGTTTAGTGCAAACAGCCACTGACAGTTTAAAAACAATTATATACAAATATCAAGAAAAACATGTTGAATGATTTCTAAAGTTACACATACATTTAATGTTAACTACTGCAGCTCTGGATAACCTATAAATGTAACAGCTGAAAAACAAATCAAAGCAGCCTACTCTAAGCTGACTATTAGCAAATATTATACTCACGTCATAATGCATTTATGAAAAACACAAATTCCAGTTCAATACACTTAAAGAATTTTATTTATACACTTAAAACGTTATAACATGACAAAGCCAACAAACTTTCCAATAAAAAAAAAGACACAAGTAACGGTTTCAATTATGTCCATTTAAAACTTTACCAAGAACATCAGTTTTCTTGCATAAACAAAATTAGCTTCTCTACACATTTTCAGAACAAATGTAAACAAAAAATGCAAGTTAAAAATAAGTGCAAACTGTTTTAAATGGACAAAAAAATTTCAGGCATTACAATTACCACTTCAAATAAAATACATTAAAAACCACAACATAACTTTAACTGTTACAAAATATTTCCCCAAACATAAAAATAAGGATTCTTTAATATTCTACCAGCAAAAAAAAAAAACCTATATTTTAGGCACAGTAGAAATATTATTACCCCTTTTCCCCATTTTAAGTGACCAACTCAGTTAACATTAAATCAAATCAACCTGCTCTGTGAATTTTACTTTTCACTTGCTGTTGGCACAGGCTCATTTAACAAATTATCCCCTTCAGCAAACCAGCTCTCATTTTCAATTACTTCAAGCAAATTTTCCTCTTCATCCACAGGCTTTACAGCATTCTCCACCTTCTTCAGTGAAACCACTGTGTTGTCCAGCATTTCGAAACTGCACAATCCCATCTCAAACAAATGTTCCTCAATGTCCTGTCTATCCGACAGTAGCTGAAGAAGTCCCTCTTTAGCCAAATGACTTGTCAGGACTGAATTGGGCACTTTAAAATCCTCTTCGCCAAAATCTCCCGACAAAGAGACTTTGGCAGTTACATTGGCCTGAAAACTGCCAATCCTCTGCAGCATACCACACTTTTCACAACGGTGAAATTTCTGTTTGCCATCAAACTCTGCCTGCCAGGCAGAGCACTTTGTGCAGCAGCGCCGTACAGTGACCTCTGCGCCAGTGACATGACCGGTCAATTTTCTGCCTTCACCCTCATCAGCTGCAAATGATGAAGCATCCAAACTCACATCAGACAAAGCTGCCACCTCGTTCATCTCAGAACTTCGAGTTGCGGTCAGGAACAGATCACCACCAAACTCCCTGGTGGACACATTTGTGATGTTGTACGACTGACCACTGATCAATGCTCCCAGCTGCCTCTCCCACAACTGAATCTTTATGTGACCAGTGTGATCAGCTATATGACAAGTTTGCATCTCAACAAACACACCATTCATATCCACCATTTTAGGCGCAGAACTGACATGAATCACTTTCACTTTGACAGCAGGAACCTGAAACAAACAAAAAATATTTTTATTAACCTAACAAAGACACAAAAACAACTTCTATGACAGTCATACGTTTTATGTTCTGCAAAACGAAACAAAAACAAGGGCATATTTAACAAGATAGTAAACTGACATTGACATTGCTTCAGAATAAAATATATTTTTTTTAAACAAACAAGCGACTTTATTCAAACAATTGAATGACTTGCACATAACAAGACTTAATGAACATGTCACCACTGCATTTCTACTCTTATAAAATGCAATTCAATGTGGAAGTTATCCAAGTATTAAGAACACACAATACATTACAAGTCATATTTTGGGGAATGTATTCTGTAACAATAAGTTTTGAAAGTACCCTTCCCAACACTGTTAACCGCCTAGAAGAAGCTATTTATATAGCCTACTTTTACATAAATCAATCTCAAACTTGTCCTGGAGGACCCCCAACATTGCACATTTTCTTTGTCTCCCTAATCAAACACACCAGATTCAACTCATCAGCTTACCATGTGATAATGAGCTGAGTTGAATCAGGTGTGTTCAATTAGGGAGACAAAGAAAACGTGCAGTGTTGGGGGTCCTCCAGGACAGGTTTGAGAACCACACCAAACGCTCAATATACCCCATTTTACCAAATTACTACTAAATTAATAGCAAACCAAATCAGTAACTTACGTTCTGCTTCGGGGCCATTAACTTCACCTCAGCAACTGTCTTATACTTCACCGGTGGGTTTTTAATGGGAAAGCCTAGGTTGGGCACCACAGAGATGTCAGTAGAGCCACCACACTGGATATCAAATTCTCCGCCATCTCTACCTGGGAACACAACCAAATTAATACACATTAATAAACAGTAACATTACATAAAAGTGTAAATATTTACATAACCAAATAGATACTTACTGACACAGCGTTTGATTTTTTGCAGTTTCACTGGACTTTTGTTCTTATTTGCTTGCAAAAAAGATGTCCGTTTTTCTGCCGCAAAAACAACGACATTGTGGAAGTCATCACGGCTGGTTTGCAAAACTGCATTAAAATAATTATTACCAGTCCGACACGATTTTTTCACTGGACTAACATTGTGCACATATCCACAAACAACATCATTAAGAGTCTCAACTTTCGATTTTTTAACCGGTGAAGCCATTTTGCACGTGCTACGGCAGTATTGTGTTCCCCAACCCTACTCCTGAAATACCCCCCAACACTGTATGTTTTCTTTATCTTGCTTATAAAACTTGTGCTGATGAGTTGAATCAGGTGTGTTTCATTATTCAAACACACCTGATTCAACTCATCAGCTCATTATCACATGGGTTAATGACCCGATGAGTTGAATCAGCTGTGTTTGAATAATGAAACACACCTGATTCAACTCATCAGCTCATTATCACATGGGTTAATGACCCGATGAGTTGAATCAGCTGTGTTTGAATAATGAAACACACCTGATTCAACTCATCAGCTCATTATCACATGGGTTAATGACCCGATGAGTTGAATCAGCTGTGTTTGAATAATGAAACACACCTGATTCAACTCATCAGCTCATTATCACATGGGTTAATGACCCGATGAGTTGAATCAGCTGTGTTTGAATAATGAAACACACCTGATTCAACTCATCAGCTCATTATCACATGGGTTAATGACCCGATGAGTTGAATCAGCTGTGTTTGAATAATGAAACACACCTGATTCAACTCATCAGATCATTATCACATGGGTTAATGACCCGATGAGTTGAATCAGCTGTGTTTGAATAATGATACACACCTGATTCAACTCATCAGCTCATTATCACAAGTTTTATAAGCAAGATAAAGAAAACATACAGTGTTGGAGGGTATTTCAGGAGCAGGGTTGGGGAACACAATACTGCTGTAGCACGTGCATAATGGCGTCACCGGTTAAAAAATTGAAAGCTGAGAATATTAATGATGTTATTTGTGGATATGTGCACAATGTTAGTCCAGTAAAAAAATCGTGTCGGACTGGTAACAATTATTTTAATGCAGTTTTGCAAACCAGCCGTGATGACTTTCACAATGTTGTTGTTTTCGCGGCAGAAAAACGGACATCTTTTTTGCAAGCAAATAAGAACAAAAGTCCAGTGAAACTGCAAAAAATCAAACGCTGTGTCAGTAAGTGTCTATTTGGTTATGTAAATATTTATGCTTTTATGTAATTTTACTGTTTATTAATATGTATTAATTTGGTTGTTTTCCCAGGTAGAGATGGCGGAGAATTTGATATCCAGTGTGGTGGCTCTACTGACATCTCTGTAGTGCCCGACCTTGGCTTTCCCATTAAAAACCCACCGGTGAAGTATAAGACAATTGCTGAGGTGAAGTTAATGGCCCCGAAGCAGAACGTAAGAAGTTACTGATTTGTTTTGCTATTAATTTAGTAGTAATTTGGTAAAGTGGGGTATATTGAGTGTTTGGTGTGGTTCTCAAATCTGTCCTGGAGGACCCCCAACACTGCACGTTTTCTTTATCTCCCTAATCAAACACACCTGATTCAACTCACCAGCTCATCATATGGGTTAATTAGCTGATGAGTTGAATCAGGTGTGTTTGATTAGGGAGACAAAGAAAACGTGCAATGTTGGGGGTCCTCCTGGACCGGTTTGAGATTGATTATGTAAAAGTAGCCTATATAAATAGCTTCTTTTTGGTGCTTAACAGTATTGGGAAGGGTACTTTCAAAACGTATTGTTACAGAATACATGCACCAAAATATAATTTGTAATGTATTGTGTATTCTTAATACTTGGATAACTTCCACATTGAATTGCATTTTATAAGTGTAGAAATGCGGTGGTGACGCGTTCATTAAGTATTGTAATGTGCAAGTCATTCAATTGTTTGAATAAAGTCGCTTGTTTGTAAAAAAATAATTGGATTTTAAGTTGCAAATATATTTTATTCTGAAGCAATGTCAGTGTACTATCTTGTTAAATATGCCTTTGTTTCGTTTTGCAGAACATAAAACGTATGACTGTCATAGAAGTTGTTTCTGTGTCTTTGTTAGGTTAATAAAAATATTTTTTGTTTGTTTCAGGTTCCTGCTGTCAAAGTGAAAGTGATTCATGTCAGTTCTGCGCCTAAAATGGTGGATATGAATGGTGTGTTTGTTGAGATGCAAACTTGTCATATAGCTGATCACACTGGTCACATAAAGATTCAGTTGTGGGAGAGGCAGCTGGGAGCATTGATCAGTGGTCAGTCGTACAACATCACAAATGTGTCCACCAGGGAGTTTGGTGGTGATCTGTTCCTGACCGCAACTCGAAGTTCTGAGATGAACGAGGTGGCAGCTTTGTCTGATGTGAGTTTGGATGCTTCATCATTTGCAGCTGATGAGGGTGAAGGCAGAAAATTGACCGGTCATGTCACTGGCGCAGAGGTCACTGTACGGCGCTGCTGCACAAAGTGCTCTGCCTGGCAGGCAGAGTTTGATGGCAAACAGAAATTTCACCGTTGTGAAAAGTGTGGTATGCTGCAGAGGATTGGCAGTTTTCAGGCCAATGTAACTGCCAAAGTCTCTTTGTCGGGAGATTTTGGCGAAGAGGATTTTAAAGTGCCCAATTCAGTCCTGACAAGTCATTTGGCTAAAGAGGGACTTCTTCAGCTACTGTCGGATAGACAGGACATTGAGGAACATTTGCTTGAGATGGGATTGTGCAGTTTCGAAATGCTGGACAACACAGTGGTTGCACTGAAGAAGGTGGAGAATGCTGTAAAGCCTGTGGATGCAGAGGAAAATTTGCTTGAAGTAATTGAAAATGAGAGCTGGTTTGCTGAAGGGGATAATTTGTTAAATGAGCCTGTGCCAACAGCAAGTGAAAAGTAAAATTCACAGAGCAGGTTTATTTGATTTAATGTTAACTGAGTTGGTCACTTAAAATGGGGAAAAGGGGTAATAATATTTCTACTGTGCCTAAAATATAGGGTTTTTTTTTTTTTTTTTTTTTTTGCTGGTAGAATATTAAAGAATCCTTATTTTTATGTTTGGGGAAATATTTTGTAACAGTTAAAGTTATGTTGTGGTTTTTAATGTATTTTATTTGAAGTGGTAATTGTAATGCCTGTTTTTTGTTTTTTTTTGTCCATTTAAAACAGTTTGCACTTATTTTTAACTTGCATTTTTTGTTTACATTTGTTCTGAAAATGTGTAGAGATGCTGATTTTGTTTATGCAAGACAACTGATGTTCTTGGTAAAGTTTTAAATGGACATAATTGAAAATGTAATTTGTGGGGGGTTTTTTATTGGAAAGTTTGTTATTGTTGGCTTTGTCATGTTATAATGTTTAAGTGTATAAATAAAATATTTCTTTAAATGTATTGAATTGGAATTTGTGTTTTTCATAAATGCATTATGAAGAGTATAATATTTGCCAGTAGTCAGCTTAGAGTTGGTTGCTTTGATTTGTTTTTCAGCTGTTACATTTATAGGTTATCCAGAGCTGCAGTAGTTAACATTAAATGTATGTGTAACTTTAGAAATCATTCAATATGGTTTTCTTGATATTTGTATATATTTGTTTTTTAACTGGCAGTGGCTGTTTGCACAAAACCTATTTTCATAGTGATGTATTGTATTTACATTAAACATAGCAGTTCTTTGCAATATGTGCCTATAGTTGTTAGATGATTTGTATGCTTTATAAATAGTGGCAGACACTATTTGCACCTAACCCTACCCAATAAATAGGTCTACATTATTAAACTTGTTTGGCAAGAGAAGTGTAAGTTTGTCAAAAGGGTGATTGATTAATGAGCTTTTTTTTTTTTTTTTTTTTTTTTTATCCTTGTGTGGCACAATCAAACATTGGTGGGTGGAGGTTTGCAAACCAAGTAGGCTACTTACACGTAGTGAAAATAGAAACTCTGTTAACTTGAACAAAATTGTTAGATTATGCAGGAGAAAATTATTTTAAATTAGATGTTAGACTAAGTGTGCAATGTACATGTTTAGTTCCTTTAATCCTTTAGAGGGTGTGTTTTTTTTATACAACGTATTTCCGTTTCCACAGAAAAATAAATGTTATTGTGCAGCTCTTGAAGAGGTAATTATGGATATGGAAGCTTGTTTCTGCCACAGAGTGAAAAATAAAAAAAGGTAATTGTGACTTTTTAATCTCACAATTCTGACTTTTTTTTCTCACAATTGCGAGTTTACATCTCACAATACTGACTTTTAATTCATTGTATCTCATAATTGCATGAAATAAACACACACACACACTCACACACACTTTGAACTAATTTAAACAAAGAATGATTCAGTGCCTCTGTGTCCTCGTGAGCATTAACAAGTAAATATAGCGTTTTGATTTACAAAGACATTTCTTTAATTATGACATTTTTTATTTATGCGTCATAAATGTGACAATAAAGTTTTTTTTAATGTAGGTCAAACCAGTAGACATACCTGTAGACACTTACAGAGACATTTTTGTAGATATAGATATAATCATTGAAATAAATGATAGAGAGATGTAACCTTCCCCACCCCAGCTGGGTATACTCATATAATGCTGGTAAAAAGGAGACGTGATATCCCAGCAGTACAGTAGTAAAGGGTAATGTCTGGTCCTTGCCTTGAAGATGATAGTAACAAGAATTGTTATATAGCGAGATGCCTCCAATTAATAGCATATATTCTCACATGTTTTAGAATACTAAAAATAAAAATAAAAAACAGGTTGACCATAAGAGGTTGTAATATACCCTGAGGTTTATTAAATAATCACCACAACTCAAAATACAATACAGTGTTATCACATTCAAATAGTGCAACACTTTAAGTGACCCAAAAACTAAAAAAATGGAGTGACTAAAAATAGTCAGATCCAAAAGAGAATTTCAGTTACCTCAAATGCAAGTGAATTACTTATTAAAATCAATAAAACTTTTTTAAACATATATGACTCTTAAATTGTCTCGTTTGAAACAGAATAACTATTTTCTTGTACTATGTAATCAAATATTGCATTATTTTCGGCAACACTTGATTCATCAATTCTAAAGCTTTCTTTTCTCTTCTCTTTTATTTGGTATCTATTTATAAAAAATATATACACTTTGTCCTATTGTTAGTTTTTTATGCTTCTATTGCTCTTTTGATTTGTATGTCGTTTTGGATAAAAGTGTCTGCTAAATGATTAAATGTAAATGACTCGTCATTAAATTGACTCGTTCAAAACAAAATGACTCTTAAACTGACTCATTTGAAACTGATTCAATTGTAACCAAAAGACTCAAATGTCCTTGTCTTGAATCAAATGACTCTTAAATAGACTCGTTTCAAATAATCAGTTCACTCATTACAAATCTCGTTCACATGTAAATATATTTTGTTAGTGTGTATTTTTTATAGCCCGAATTAAAAAAAAAGCTATATAGATAACAAAATGTTTGCTGCAAGTCTTGTTTTTAGAACAGCATTTTTATGAAGATTAATTGTAATTGTAATGTGTTTTTATAATTCCATCCACTAGATGGTGTGTGCTGTATTGTCTTTCTGTTTTGACAGGAAATGAAGCCATTTTGTCTACATTCTGCAAAGGTAAGAGTCACATTGGTGATGCTCTGTGTGTAATCTTAAACATCTGTGTATTAATCTTAATCATCTTTACCATTTTTTGCCCTGTTTAAATTGTTTTTTGTCTGTTTGAATGTTTTGTGTTTGTATTTTTTGATTAATTGTATAAAGGCACCGGTTTGTTACAGTACTAAATTCATGTAATTCATCTGGCCAGCGTTTTGATTAGGTTTTGAACAAATAAGTTGCTATTTGAAACATTTTTGGTGTTTGATCTTATTAGTTTAATAGTAAATGCATACAATTTATAGTATTGAATGGTTTATTGCTACACGTATTTTCCCCTTGATTGTAAATATCATAACCTTTTTATTTTAAAGTATAGTTCTCAAAAGTCAAGTCAAGTCAAGTATATTTGTATAGCGCTTTTCACAATACAAATTGTATCAAAGCAGCTTCACAGTATTAAATTAAAATAATACAACAAGGTTTGTTTCTAGTGGAATTTATTGACTGATAAAAATAAATTAATATTCCCAAAATATCCCCAACTGAGCAAGCCAAAGGCAACAGTAGCAAGGAACCGAAAAACTCCATCAAGTGACCTCACGGTGACCTAAAACTCCATCATGTCACCCAATGGAGAAAAAAAAAAAACCTTGGGAGAACCCAGGCTCAGTTGGGGGGCCAGTTCTCCTCTGGCGTTTATGAACTAGAGACTGGATTTAACTGTAAGATAAAAAATATTATATGAATGCCTGACTGAAGAGATACGTCTTTAATCTAGTTTTAAACTGGGAGAGCGAATCTGAGCAACAAACAGTATCAGGAAGGCTATTCCAGAGTTGTGGCGCTAAATATGAAAACGCCCTCCCTCCTTTGGTGGATCTGGATATCCTAGGTATGACCAGAAGCCTCGAATTTAGTGATCTTAAAGAGCGCAATGGATTGTAGAGCGATAGAAGATCCGTTAAATAGACTGGAGCTAAGCCGTTTTGGGCTTTATAAGTCAGTAGCAATACCTTGTTGTAATTAATACGGGACTTTAAAGTATGCTGAATAGAATTTTTATAGAATCTTTTATATCAAGATGATAATGTGTAAATTCTATAGATTTAGAGGTTAATGTGCGCATAGCTGCTAAATTTTATAATACGAGTAATGAAAAATGCATAACTGATGCAGGACGTGATTGGTGTTAATGATTTATTAACCTGGGAAAGAGTAGTCGATATGTGCTCATAATGATTATAATCATTGCATAATTTTGAATTCAGTTGCATTTTGCAATCTATCGAAGTTGAGTGGTTAAATGCCGAAACATTGCTGGTGAATCAAGGTCCTGGCTATTGTTCTAACACGTTTGACACGGGCATCAGTGTATGAGGTCTTAAAGTGACAGTGTCATTAAAACAACTAAAAAAATTGAAATAAAAATAAATGTAAATAATATATATTTAATTTATATATGCAGAAAAAATATATATTTTTTGTGGTATTGTATACAATTGACTTTAGTGTGTGTGTGTGTGTGTGTGTGTGTGTGTGTGTGTGTGTGTGTGTGTGTGTGTGTGTGTGTGTGTGTGTGTGTGTGTGTGTGCGTGTGTGTGTGTGTGTGTGTGTGTATGGAAAATAGATCTTTCACAATATGAGAGATTTTATTTCACACTAATAATATATAAATATATATTTTATTTGTTCGAGTGTGTGATAATTGTTATATAAATAATTGTTTTACACTTTTTGAAAGGACTTCATATTTTAAAGCAACAGATGGGAATCCTGCACTGGCTAGTGAATTTTTGAGTGTGTGTGTACACACACACACACACACACACACACACACACACACACACACACACACACACACACACACACACACACTCAAAAATTCACTAGCCAGTGCAGGATTCCCATCTGTTGCTTTAAAATATGAAGTCCTTTCAAAAAGTGTAAAACAATTATTTCTTAGGTCATGTAAAAGTGATGAGTGCATTGTGTATGAATCAATGTCATTAAAATGTGTGATGTGCCAATGGATTGTGTCATATGCCACTTGCAAAACAATTTGCCTTATGCTGTTGTCATATGATCTTTTTACATTGCTTAGTTAATGTGTACAACATTATCATACATAATTCGATACAATTATTTTGGAAATATTAAAGCCCTGCGATTGACAGTGTTACAATAAAGGCTACTTATACTGACACTTACTGGTGTGCGTCAATGCAGCATCATGCAAAAATAAAGGTTTACAGTAATGGACGTGACTGTTAATGTGATATTCATAGTTACCCATGATAGATTTATTTTGTGTCTTTCCTAGAGAATGTGCAGTTTGAAACTTTGCGAGATAAACAACATAGAGTTGCACTGATATTATAAAACATACAGTGCCAGATGAAATACAGATGTTATACAAGTAACATGTTTGGGAAAAAAAAAATTACTGACTTTAATGCGTTTAATTGACACTTACAAAATCCTAAATAAATAGCCTAATTTTGTGATATTTTGTCACAATTATGTCAGTATAGCTGCTTGATTCAACTGTCAATCACTACTGGACGCATCACAACATACAGTGACATGTTCTGTGATAATGTCAGTGATGCACGTCACTATCCACATGGCACAACCTATTGTTTTACATGGATTGCTGTGTCAGACATTTTGTGTGTGTGGTGTTTAATGTGTGATATGGGTTTCCTCAGTGCAAATTTTTAATTTTACACAGATCTTTGATGTAAATGTTACAAATTTCCCCAAGTTTTTCAATTTTGCATTAATGTCTGTGCATTAAACTTCAAATATCACTGAGCCAGCACTAGTTAAACCAGTTAAATTTAGGTTTAAAAGTCAACATGTAATTCAACTATTTTATGAAAATTGAATATAAATATAAGACCTTTCTTGCGGGATATCTTTTATCGGGACTCTTATCTATCAACACTGAATTTTTATTTTATTTTTTATTTTTATTTTTAATGTGGAGATTTAAACTCATAGAATGTATAACATAGATATATATACTTTTTTTTTTTCTAGGCATCAATTGGCATGTTTTTTTGAAAGACCATTTCAGGCAGGATGTGGCATAGTGTGTTTTGTCAAGAAATAAAAATTGGGAAAATGTATTTAAAATCTAAATTTTAAGTCTCCATTGTTATAAATATAAAATAAAATAAAACACCATAGTTTTACCACTAGATGTCAGTATAACCAAGTAAAATAGGGTGCAATTTACTACACTGCCATTATGTTTTCTAAAATAGTTTATTTAAAAGTATAATTACTATGTAGATTAATGATATTGTTTTTGTTAGATGTGTGGAAAATTAATTTAGGAGTTTATGGAGTTTTAAACTCAAAACATTTACAATCAAATAAACTCAATGCATGTATAATTATTTCATCTTTTATTTACTTATTTATTTCAACACTAATCAATATTTTTATGTATTTTATTTTTATAATTTTTTGTACAGTTTGTGAATTGTGATGTAGTAATGTGTCATTTATTTTCTCTTTCTGTTTTTGTGTGTACAGATGCCACGCACAAAGCAATCCAGGCGCTCACAGGCAGCAAAGAAGAGGATGGCGGACCGGATGGCTGCTGATCCTGAAGAGGCTCTGCCACCTCTTAAAAAATTGGCAGAAGTAACTGAACGTTGTGTATATCACAACGGGCCTAAATATGATCCAAACTATGATCCAAACTATGATCCAAACTATGATCCAAAAACTGATCCAAACTCTGAACCAAACTCTGAGAAAAACTCTGAACCAAACTCTGAGACAAACTCTGATTTGTTTAAGCAAGATACTAATATGAACATGAAAGCTGTTTCTGATTTGTGTCCACAGAAATCATACATCAGAGGCTCTTTCCATCAGGGAGCTAACTGTTTTGGCTACAATAGCGGCAGGCAATGTGCTTCAAACAGTTTAACTGCAATTTTGATGTGTAAGGTGAAAAATGTGTTGCAATGGACCCTGAGTGACCTGAATGATGTTCTGATGCTTGGAGATGACCTGTACAGTGCCATGAGAGACGCCGGCAAAATCAACGATCCTGTGAATGGCTACATAGAAGTTGCTGAGCTGCCTGACACACACACACTGAAAAATTGTTGTTTTTCAATAAACTATTCTTCTGTGTCATATACTGGGTTGTTTGGAATTAATCGATACGATGAAGGTCTGCAAGGTGTTGCTATGTCATTTGATGATGCATTACATGAAGCATTCCAGAGGTTTGATGCGTGTTTGGTAAACATAAGGCAAACCATATGTGCAGCTGTCAGACAAGGTTCGTGGTATGCAGTGATTGATCCACATGCACGACTCAGTGATGGAACAGTTTCAGCCCGTGGTAAGAGTGTAGTGGTTTTCCATCCTAGCATAGACTCTTTGGTCATTCATTTCAGGAGACTGGGTGCGTCCTTGAAAGCATATAGTCATCCATTTGAGGTAACTGGGGTGCAGGCAAATGTGATTGACAACCACAGTCAGCATGATCGATTGGGGTGCCATCCAGTGGTGGAGGAAAATACTGAAGCAATAAAAGTGAGTAAAGGTGTAAACTCAGAAATAGCAAGTTGCAGTCACTCTATGACCGATTTCATGAGCACAGATCAAATATTTGTGAATGAAACATGTAAACGAGAGAACACAGGAGAATCTTCTCAATGCCCAAGCAATGAAAATGCAGCTTATGTTGAATTTATTTCACAAACTAGCAGTGTTTCTTTGAACAATTTGAACAAATATCAAATTAAGGAAACAGGACTGTTTTCTACCTGCTCTGAAGAAGATGCAGTTGATGTTGAATTTATTTCACAAACTGACAGTGTTTCTTTTCAGTTTAATCCATTAACAGTACAGCAGCAAAAAAGTATTTGCTTGAAGCTGGACATAGTACACGTTGTGAAAGAACAGAATAACCCAGATGAGATTGTTGAAATGGCTGAACCGTGTGAAACAAAATATATTGTGGCTGATGGTAACTGCTTTTTTAGATCAATAGCTTTTGCTGTAAGTGGAAGTGAACGAGAACACGGAAAACTGAGGCGTGCTGTTGTAACGCACATAGTCCAGAATGAAGGAAATTACAGTCAGTATCTGAGACAAGGACACAGTTCAATTGTAAACTACATTGACAGTTCAAGAATGAAATATGTTGGAACTTGGGCAACAGAGCTGGAAATACAAGCAGCCAGTGATTTAATTGGTGTGGACATATTTACATTCAGTGAAGAGAAATGGCTTAAATATTCAGCCTCAGATGTCTTATCACATAGACAGAGCTGTGATCCATTAAAGGGAATTTATTTGAAACATGTAAATAGCTGTCACTATGAAGTTGTTGTTTGTGTGAAAAGAAAAGATCATAGCTGTGCTTCCATTTGTAAATCATCATTTGAAGCTTCAGTGTTTAATGCATCGTTAAAAGCTAACTCAGACTCACGTAAGCTTTATAGACAAAAAGTCCAATACAACAATAATCAGGACTTAAAACAGAGAATAAAAAATGAGGCAAAGAAAAGATATCATGACGATGAAATGTACAAAGAGAAAAAAATTAAATCCGGCATTGAGAAGTACAATATAAATGATCAGTATCAAGAAAAAGTAAGAAAATATAGCACAGATAAATACAGAGATAATACCGAACACAAGGAGGCAGTCAAAAAGTACAGCGTTGACAAGTACTGTGACAATACCGAACACAAGGAGGCAGTCAAAAAGTACAGCGTTGACAAATACAGTGACAATACCGAACACAAGGAGGCAGTCAAAAAGTACAGCGTTGACAAATACAGTGACAATACTGAACACAAGGAGGCAGTCAAAAAGTACAGTGTTGATAAATACCGTGACAATACCGAACACAAGGAGGCAGTCAAAAAGTACAGTGTTGACAAATACAGTGACAATACCGAACACAAGAAAGCAGTCAAAAAATACAGTGTTGACAAATACAGTGACAATACCGAACACAAGGAGGCAGTCAAAAAGTACAGTGTTGATAAATACCGTGACAATACCGAACACAAGGAGGCAGTCAAAAAGTACAGTGTTGACAAATACAGTGACAATACCGAACACAAGAAAGCAGTCAAAAAATACAGTGTTGACAAATACAGTGACAATACCGAACACAAGGAGGCAGTCAAAAAGTACAGTGTTGATAAATACCGTGACAATACCGAACACAAGGAGGCAGTCAAAAAGTACAGTGTTGACAAATACAGTGACAATACCGAACACAAGAAAGCAGTCAAAAAGTACAGTATTGACAAATATAAGGAAAATGAGATACACAAATCTAAGGTGATTGATTACAACAAAGAGAAATATAAAAATGATATTAGTTTTGCCAAAACTATTAAAATGAGAAATGCTTTAACTCGGTCTGAGGCAGAAATTAAAAGGAAAGAGATTGATTGTGTGATTGAACAATTTAAAGAAAAAATATCAACAGGTCCTGATTATGTATGTTCAGTTTGTCATCGCTGCTGCTTCAAAATGCAAGTGAAAAATTGCAATAAAAATAAATATTTTCACAAATCTATCCATGCTGGCTATGTGGCAGAAAAATGTATAACATTGAATTATCTACATACATGTAATAAAGTCTGCAATGAAAACTGTGTTTATAAAAATACTCCAGATGAATCTCTGTGGATTTGTCACACATGTGATAGAAAGATTAGTGAAGGTAAAATGCCTGCTGAAAGTGTAGCAAATAATCTTGCTCTGGATCCAATTCCTGTAGAATTGAGCTGTTTAAACTCACTTGAAGCACATCTAATAGCAATGCATATTCCATTCATGAAAATGCTGGCTTTACCACGAGGAGGACAGAATGGGGTTCATGGACCAGTGACTTGTGTTCCGTCTAATGTTACAGAAGTGGTGAATGTTTTACCAAGATCAGAAAATGATGATTTAATGATACGAGTAAAACTTAAGAGGAAATTGACGTACAAAGGACATTATGAATATAAATTTGTGCACACTGATCATGTCAAAACTGCTTTGGCATACTTAAAAGAAAATAACAAATGGTATACAGATGTAGAGTTTAATGAAACTTGGATTAATCCTCTAAGTAAAACAGAAGAACAGATAACTGATGAAAGTGTTAACAATGAACAAGATTTGGATGCATGTCAGGACATGTGTGTTGATAAAGAGCACAATGTTGAGAATGAGAATGAAGAGATCACTGATGAAACACTTCATGATCGACAGCAACATGGTTTGTTTATGGATTCATGTTTACAGCCAGTAGACATTGCACAAGAGGTTTTAGATCAACATTTTGATGGAATTATGTCACTTGCACCAGCAGAGGGCAATAATCCAGTGAGAATGTTAATGGATGAAACTAATGAAGCCAAATGTTTTCCAGTTCTCTTCCCAAAAGGAACAGGTACATTTCATGATGAACGACCTGAAAAATTAACGCTGTCTAGATACTTAAATAATAGAATCCTAAATGCAGATGGACGTTTTGCTCAAAATCTAGACTATATCTTTTATGGACAATATTTGTCTGAGCTTAATCAAGTTATCTCAAATGTATCTATTGCTTTGCGGAAAGGCCATGACACAAGCAACAAAACAAAAATTACTGCAGAAATGCTGACAAATAAAGAGTCATTGCAAAAGATTTTAAATTTTGATCAGGGTTATAAATTCTTGAAGCCAGTGAGAGGGAGTCCTGTTTTTTGGCAAAGTGTTCAAAAAGATTTGTTTGCAATGGTGAGACAATTAGGTATCCCAACATGGTTTTGCTCATTTTCATCAGCAGACTTGCGATGGCCAGAGCTAATGCAATCTATTGTGAAACAAGAGGGCTGTGAAACTCCTATTGATGAACTGGACTGGTCTGATAGATGTGGAATGCTTAAACGCAATCCTGTAACTGCTGCCAGAATGTTTGACCATCGGTTTCATTGCTTTCTAAGAAATGTGATCATGTCGCCAGCCCAGCCAATTGGAAAAATAATAGATTATTTCTATCGAATAGAATTTCAACAGCGTGGATCCCCTCATACACATTGTCTCTTTTGGGTTGAAAATGCACCTCAAGTGGACAGAGATGACGATGATGAAGTTGTAGCATTTGTTGATCAATATGTCACTTGTGAAATGCCGCCTGAACAGGAGGAAGAAATGCATGAAATTGTGAGCACTGTCCAACAACACAGCAAAAGACATTCAAAAACATGTAAAAAGAAAGGAACTGTGTGTAGATTTAACTTTCCACGTCCACCAAGCAAGAATACTTTCATTACAAGAAGCAGCAAGAGTGATAAAGATGAAAAAGAAACAGATGATGAAAAAAATGAAAGTAAATGCAAAAAGACAAATAATTGCCAAGAAATATCAAAAGAGCTAGCTGAAGCTATAATGAAAAGAGTGAGAGAATGTTTGTTGAATAGTGATGCTGTCTTTGACTCAGTTGACTCTATGTTTGCATCTGTTGGTATAAATCAGGAGACATTTGAAATGGCTTACAATAAAATGACGAAAAAAACAAGTGTTGTGTTGAAAAGAAAGCCAAATGATGTATGGGTGAATCAATATAACCCAGATCTTTTACGATGCTGGAATGCAAACATGGACATACAGTTTGTTGTTGACGCTTATTCTTGTATAGTATACATAATTTCGTATATTTCCAAAGTCGAGAGAGAAATGGGATTGCTCCTGGCTAATGCTCAAAAAGAAGCACACAATCAAGGTAATATGGATGCTAAACAGGCTTTAAGAAAACTAGGAAGTGTGTTTTTACATAATCGAGAGGTCTCAGCTCAAGAGAGTGTCTATCGACTGACTAACATGAAACTAAAAGAAGGATCAAGGAAAGTGGTGTTTATTCCAACTGGTACTAATCAAATAAGAATGAGTTTACCCTTAAACACCATACATAAAAAAGCTGAATGTGGAGAAGATGATGGCGATGGCATTTGGATGAAAAGCATCTCAGACAGATACAGAGCCCGTCCACATACAGATGAATTCAGTGGAATGTGTTTAGCAACCTTTGCATCAGAATACAGAGTTTTGACTGCATCTGAAAAATGTACAGACAGAGTAAGACTGGAAAATGACATGGGGTTTGTGAGAAAAAGAACTCGTACAGACTCTGCCATTGTGCGATATGCTCGTTTTTCACCCACTAAAAATTCTGAAAATTATCATCAAAGTATTTTAGAATTGTTTTTGCCTCATTTTGTGCGAGATCAATTGAAACCAACAAATTTCACTACATATAAGGATTTTTATGAGACTGGATTTGTAACAATTTCAGATGATCAGCTTGAGTCAGTCAAAATGATAGTGGACAGTAACATGGGAAAGTTTGAGAAAGAAGCAGACACAATAAAAAGAGCTCAAGATGATCTAGAACAACATGGACCAATGGAAGATGCTTGGGCCCAAATCTGTCCAGAAGCAGAACTTGAACGTCTCGAATGTCTGGAGAGTAAGAAAGACCAAATAGAAACAGAAGAAGGTGATGATATCATTCCTGATCTATTACCAAATGTGGGTACTTCCAAGATAGAAAACAATCCATCAGCGATGAAAAAGCAAGATGCCATGGATTTACTGCGTTCTTTGAATGAAAAGCAGTCACAAATCTTTTACAAAGTGCGGCAATGGTGTTCAGCAAAAGTGCAAGGTGAAAACCCAGATCCATTTCATGTGTTCATATCTGGTCCAGGAGGTGTTGGAAAGTCAGTACTGATTAAAGCCATCTATTATGAAGCCTCTCGCATACTTTCAAAGTTAACAGACAACCCAGATGAGACACATGTGCTATTAAGTGCTCCGACAGGTGTAAGTGCCTACCAGATAAATGGGTCTACAGTACATTCGAGTCTCTGTATTGGAATAAATGCTTCACTGCCATATCAGCCACTTGGAGATGAAAAAATTAATTCCTTGAGAGCCAAACTTGGAAAACTGCAGATATTAATTATTGATGAAATTTCAATGGTTGATCATAAACTTCTAGCATACATTCATGGAAGATTGAGACAGATCAAACAAACAGCTGATTACTCTGCATTTGGAAAAGTCTCTGTCATAGCAGTTGGAGATTTTTATCAGCTGTCTCCTGTCAAAGGAAAACCACTTTACAATGAACCAGTGAACAGTGTGAATCTTTGGGAAACTAACTTCAGTTTTGTTGAACTTACAGAGATTATGCGCCAGAAGGATAAACAGTTTGCAGAATTATTAAATCGTTTAAGGCAACGTAAAAAAGATGAAGTAATGCTTGAAGAAGATATTGCTATGCTTAAAACATGTGAAACAGGTGATGGTGATGAGAGTACAGATATCCATATTTATGCAACTAATAGTGAGGTTGATGAACATAACCTAAAAATGGTGCACAAAATATGCTCTGACACAGTTACTGTGAACGCCCAAGATTTTGAGAGAAATGCTAAAACTGGCCGAATGGAAAAAAAGGATGGGTTTCATCTCAGAGTTCACAACAGTTCTTTAGAAAAATCCCTTGAATTAGCGATCGATGCTCGAGTAATGCTACTGAAAAATATCAATGTATCAGATGGTCTTGTGAATGGAATTTTTGGGACAATTAAATTATTCTCATATGAAAATGATGAAATATTTCCATCCAAAATATACATTGAATTTGATGATGAACGAGCTGGTAGAGAAGCTAGAGGTACAAATCCATGTTTAAAACCTGGACTAGAGAAAAGCACACCAATCGAGCCTGAAGAAGAGAAAGTGACAAGCAGTGGTGGTGTCAGGAGACAGTTTCCTTTGAAATTAGCATGGGCTTCTACAGTTCACAAAGTGCAAGGTCTGACAGTGAACAAAGCTGTGGTTTCATTGAAAAAGATATTTGCTCCAGGACAAGCATATGTAGCATTAAGTCGAGTGACATCTCTTGATGGACTCATAATAGAAGATTTCAAAGACAAAGCTATTTTTGCAAAAGACAACATTGAAGAAGCTCTACAGAGAATGCCCCCATTCATTAATCCATGTGAAACCACAGAAAATGTAACATTTCAAATGATGCTACACAATGTCCAAGGGCTCATTCCACATATTTTAGATATTCGGAAAGATAACAGATATTGTCAAGCACATATGATTTGTGTAACAGAGACGTGGCTAAAACCAAATTTTTTGGAGAATGATATCAGTCTTTCTGGATACCACTTTCATGACAAATCACGAAGTTTTGCATATGACACAAGTGAAGATGTTTTTGCTACACTTAAAGAAGAAAATCATGGTGGTGTTGGCATATATCACAGACAGAATGTAAAAGCTGTTTTGATTGATTTACCATGCATTAACATTGAATGTCTAATGTGCAATATACAAGACTTAAACACAACTGTGGCAGTCGTGTACAGACCATCATCATATAACATGACATTATTTAGAGAGAACTTGATTACCTTAATTCATGAAATAAACTGCTTATCAGGTGGCAAAATAATTCTAGGAGATTTCAATGAAAACATTTTCAATAAATCAAGTATTCATGATGTCATGCAGCATTTTGGCTTCACACAAATAGTTGAAAATGCGACAACTGAAAATGGCACATTAATTGACCATGTATATATTAAAGATATTGACTTGGATAAAATAAAGATTGACATAATGCCCACGTACTTCAGCTATCATGACTGTGTTGTGCTGAAGTGGCTGTTATAATGCAAACGTCCATCCAGAAAGGGGGGGGGGGGGGATACAGAGGTGGAGGCTTAACACTGGACGGCCTCTGTGGGAATATGCTGCCTTCACGTGCTATCGGAATTAGTGTAAATCATTTTTTTAGTTGAAAATTTAACATAATATTTACTAAAAATTGTCAACAACAGAATGTTGATCAATAAGAATTATGCAAGAATAACTATGGATGCTATCAAAATATTTTTTTTTCTTGACAACAAAACACAAGAACATGTCAAACTCATAATCATGGCATAAGAAGTCAGAAAAAGGACACTTCCGATAGCACGTGAAGGCAGTCATTGGGATTGTAAGTGGGTGTTAAGGCCACCTACAAATACATTTCCCAAATTCCTGTTGAATATTAATAATGAACTGTTAATATTTTATTATTTAATTATAATGTCAAAATATACAGTATATCTTTTTTTTTTTTAATGGCCTTAACACCCACACAATTTTTTTATTATTTTTTTATTTATTCATTCATTCATTCATTCATTTTATTTATTTATTTGATGTATTTTATTGATCAAAATGTCAGTGTAATGTCATTTTAGAAAGAATTTGTATGGAGACCTGCATCATACAGTTGGCTAATTTATAGTTAACTAATTCAAAAGGTGGTGTAAAAAAAAGTTTATTTATAGCAAAACAATAAATGGGAAGATATATAAAAAAGAAAGGAAAGACAAAGATGGACTTTTAGAAATATTACAATATCTTCGTCATCTTCATTATTAAGACAATATTCAACTCCAGAACCAGCTGAACATTACATATTCTGCAAATCAAGGAAACAGTTTGATTGCAGACAACAACGTCCAGATCATCACATCACCATCACCGTTGTGGACTGTTGACATTGTGGACTACATCTGTGTGGCTCAGTTCAACTTTCAGATTCATCACATCACCATCACCATTGTGGACTGTAGACTCAAAGCAAGTCATGGATTCCCTCTTGCTCTCAGTATCAAATACATCTGTGTGGCTCAGTTCAGCATTAATTCAGATTCATCACAGTACAACGTAAAATGTTGTATTGTTGTCTGTTTATTTTTGTGACTTTGAGCTCATTGCAGCTTTAGCTTTCTGTTCTTGGCTCTTTTTCTAAAGAGGAAATCAGCATAATCTAGTCATTTTACATTGCCATGTGTTGAACTTCCTGAAATGCTTATCTCTAGTTTTTGTGTTTGACAGAAGCCAATCTTGTCTGTGATTGAGTGAATTGTAGTGGTATGGTCCTGCATAGACTGAAACCCCTTATTGACTCAAGGCAATTCATGGATTTCCTCCTGCTCCCAGTATCATACAGACCCTACATCTGTGTGGCTCAGTTCAGCAGTTATTCAGATTCATCACAGTAGAAGGTACATTTTTCTATTGTTGTCTGTTTATTTTTGTGACTTTGAGCTCATTGCAGCTTTACCTTTCTGTTCTTGGCTCTCAAAAGAGGAAATCAACATATTCTAGTCATTTTACATTGCCATGTGTTGAACTTTCTGAAATGCTTATCTCGTTTTTGTGTTTGACAGAGATCAATCTCGTCTGTGATTGACGGAATTGTAGTGGTATGGTCCTGCATAGACTGAAGCCCCGACCACACAGTCATCACTGAGGATTGTCCTGAGCTGAGTGCCCATTGAATTATTGAAATGGGGCGAAATGGATTATGCCACGTTAAAAGATCTTCAGTTTCCACTGCTTCAGCCAACTTACAAGGTGTCTTCATCTCTGCTTGTTCAGCCCAGTCATTAGATGTCTTTCTTGCCACTGCTTCAGTCCAGTTCTATGTCATCTTCATCACCACTGGTCCTGCCCAGCTTCAACTATGTTTGGCTGCAGCTGATTACAGTCAGCTCTAAGTCTGCTTCATCACCATCTCTGCCTGGATCTACACTGTTCACAACTACACCTATGTCAGTTCCACCCTGCCTCTTACCTCCATCATCTCCTTTAAGTCATCCTTTGCCTCCTGCCTCCATCATCTCCACTGTCGTGTTTCATTTAGCCAGATCCTGGTTCTCATTGGTCTTTGTCTGCTCATTGCCAAACTTTGTTGTATCTGTTTAAAAATTTTTGCAGCACGAGCACAACATTTTTTGTGGTATGTGATTTGGGGGTTATGTCACAATAGTATTCTGTTTACTTTCATTATCATATTCAGTTTCACTTTACCTATCACTACTTCATCAAATTCTTCTTTGTTGTTATGTTTTTTTATTTTTTATTAATGTAGGCCTACACTACTTAACAACTATACTTTTTTATAGAATGTTATTTTTTCTTTTAAAATTTCGTTTTTCTTCAATGCATTCAAAAGGAATGAATGAATGAATAGTTTACTTTTAATTATTGAGATTTTGAGTTTTTTTAAATACATTTTTATATTTAGTAATTTCATATTTTATGTGGACTTATTTTTACTACATATTGCCTCTTTAATGTACTATTTAACAACTATACTTTTTTATTGAATGTTATTTTTGCTTTTAAAATGTTTTCAATTCATTTAAAAGGAATGAATGAATGAATGCTTTATTTTTATTGTTGATATGTTTAGATTAATTCTTATATTCTGTAATTTCACATATTATTTCATATTTCAAAATTATTGTTATTTAATATGCAATATAGTTTTGAACATATATGAACACAAATAATTTTTTACTTTCATGTGCAAACAATTAAAATGAATGAATGAATGAATTAATATTTATTTACAACTATTGCATATTTTTAAAATGTTTTCTTATGGTTTGTTTAAAAAAAAAATGCTTTTATTGGTTACTATTTAACTTTTTTTTATTTTGATATGTAGTATTTTAAATTTTATTTCTAGATTCTGTCATTCAAATCTTAATATTTCACAATTATGTATTTTCATTTAATGTGATTATTAAAATAAATAAAAATACCACAGAGACATTCTTCAATATGCAAACAATTTAAATTGAATAAATTAATTATTTTTATCTTACTATTTCATGTTATTTATTTTTATATGCATTGTTTTTTTTAAACATTGTATTATTCTGTCAATAAAATACAGGTTTGTTTTCTATGACTTGGATTGATTCCTTGTATTTTTTAATGGCACATTTTCCATATTAACTCATTTTGTTATAGCTAGATATAGATATTTGAAATAAATAATAGGTAAAAAAAATGCTTATCACAGGTTTCCCGTTTAAAACACAATTTTCAGTTTTCATTGGAATCATTTTTTTTTTTTAATGGCACATTTTCCATATTAACTCTAAAAAAATACTTAAACACATTTGGTTATATAAAAAAATGCTTATTACAGGTTTCCAAATTTGCCTCAAGTAACAATAAACTTGTAAACCTTGAAAAAATGTGATTTGTAATGTTATTATAATGATTTTATAAAGATTAAATATGATTTCAAATTCAATTCGTTACAATATCAGTGAGCAGAATATACTATAAGTGATCCTCTACTCCCATTTAGTGGGAATTTCAGAGAATTTACCATAAAAAATATGAAAATTATAATTCTTGACCTTTTCAACTATTATAGAGGCACATATTGCCTAATCTCAATTAAATTTTACGTCCTTGTTAAGACTCATATGTCTATTTTACTATTATAATTCCTAGAGTTACAAACATTTGCCATTTATGCTTCTTGTAATGTATGGCTGACAAAAATGTGCATAAAAAGGATACGCTAAAACACAGAGAAAAGAGAAGCTTAAACAATAATACTTCATACATACAACGCACCACCCTACTTAAAGGAACTACTCAAAAAACAAAACTCTTGACGCAACTTCCGCTCTGAGAAAAAAGCCCTTCTTCAACCCCCCAGAACCAAGCTCCACACTATGGGGGATCAAGCCTTCTGCTCAGCGTCTTTGGAATTCCCTTCCAGACAACCTAAAGGCTCCTCAAGCCATGGACTCTTTTAAGAAAGGACTTAAAACATTTCTTTTTAAGCAAGCATTTTTTACTTTTTGTTAACTTTTAATTTTAATTTTAAATTTTTCCTGTTTTTAACTTTGTTTATACTCTGTAGCACTTTGGGATTGTTTTTAACTATGAAAAGTGCTTTACAAATAAAATATATTATTGTTATTATTATTATTATTATTATTATACACACAGTATAACACATGTGTACACACACAGGATATGTTTTTTTTAGATATGTTATTGTAAAATTAACTTTTAATGGTCATTAAGCATTTCACATTTTTCTTTGTGATCTAATAATATGAAACTATACTACCAGTCCATCATAATAATAAAAAAGCATTTGTTTGTTAGCCAATGCTAAAAGCTGATAAACAGATGAAAAATGTCTAATACTGCAGCTCCCTCTAGTGGACAACAGTGGTATTACATTCTCCATCTTACAGTTGTAGTGAATAAATGGGAATTTGGTTTTTCCCTTATATCTCAGGGTGAAAAAAATGAAACTCAGAACTTAGTGTTCAAGGAGCCCTGTTGAACAGGACCAATACACTGTTGCTGGGTACAATTGTCAGTAATAATACTCCAATAGATGCATTTTGACGAAATGTGATTGTAAATTGTAATATAATAATAATTTTTCATATCATTTCACCCCTTTTTTGATTGTTATAGAGGCAAATTTTGGCATGATTTATCATGATACACTATGTTAATAAATAGAATGGCCAGCAGAGGGCACTAAAAGACCACTTATTGGCTAACTTTCCTTTTGAACTTGGTTTCACCAGTATTCTGCACTAAAGCAAACCAGTTTTTCCTTGTTAACACCCATAATGAATGTTTACACACACACACACACACACACACACACACACACACACACACACACACACACACACACACACACACACACACACACTTTAAGCATTTGTTAACCAAAGCTGATAGCTGATAAAAATATAAAAAATGTCTAATACTGCTCCACCCTCTAGTGGACAACAGTGGTATTACAGTCTCAATCTTACAGTTGAAATGACTGAATAGGAATTTGGTATTTCACTCATGTCTCAGAAACGAGAAATTGAAAAAATCTGAAACTCAGAATCTAGATAGTGAGTGTATTTTGTCACACCCCTTTCCTAAATTACCCTGTTACAGCCACCCAAATGCAAAAGTTCAACTTTTTTTGATAATTATTGATCTAGAGAGTCCAGAGAATTGTCCTAGACTGGTTTGGTTCCGATCGGGCGAAAAACCTAGGACTAGTTCGCAAAAGTAGGTTTTTAACATGTTCGCGAATATTTAATGAACGGTTTGATTGACAGCAATGGTTCTTGAGGCAAAGTTGTTCAGCATGAGCAGATCTATCAAATGATATGCATTTTGTGACAATAAGTGTAACATCACGTGATTACAGAGCCATAAAAACTCGTTAGCGCCAACTAGTGTCCGATTTCTTTCAAAATTCTTACAGACCTCTAGGGCCATGAGTCGAACATGCCCATCGAGTTTCGTTCCGATCGGCCTCCGTTAACCTTGTCTAATAGGTGCTCAAAACTCATTGGCCAATGGCGGCCATGTTTTTCGAGATACGCCAATATCCTTTTAGACACACATGGCCCCTTGGGCCAAGACACTGCTTACCAAATTTCAAGTCAATCAGACTAACGGTCAGGCGTGTATATGTTTTTTTTTGTTTTATAGCGCCACCATGTGGCCAATCGACGCAATTTTTTTAATGTCACCTCAGATTGACCTCCTACACATGTGTACCAAGTTTGGTGAAGTTTACTAAATTACTTCTTGAGTTATAGCCATTTTAGTAAAATAGGCTCCTCCCACAACGTTAATTTTGCACCCCCTAGCGACCGTGAATCGAAATTTCAACATTTTTTCAATAATTATTGATCTTCAGACACCAGAGAACAATTCTGCACTGGTTTGGTTCCGATCGGGCGAAAAACCAGGGACTAGTTCGCAAAAGTAGGTTTTCGACAAAATTCAAAATGACGGAAAATCTATCATGGCGGAAATAAAATCGGAGATATACGTTTTGTTCGTCAGGCGTCCAGCTTTCCAATGATATAAGACACTTGAGTCTATGACTTACGGTCTAGGAGTTATGAGCAGTTTCGCGCTTTTGGTTGCTATAGCGCCACCTATGGGCCAATTGGGGTCATAATTTGATAACCTCTCCTCGATTTTTGTACTACCATCTGGCAAAGTTTCAAAGCTCCAGCTCTTACGGTTTGGGCTGCACGATGCGTTTTACGGCAGAAGAAAAATAATAATAATAATAATAATAATAATAATAATAATAATAAAAATCAGTACAATTACAATAGGGTTTCAGCATTTCATGCTTGAACCCCTAATAAAAATCAGTACAATTACAATAGGGTTTCAGCACTTCGTGCTTGAACCCCTAATTAAAGCTGCAAGCAGCATTTATCGGGGTTCAAGCAGTTAAGGCCTTTAAGGCCTTAAAGCACAAAAGCTTTAAAATCTATTAAGTTTTATTTAGCAAGCATGTAACCACTGACATAATAGATGGAAAAGACCATTTACAGCCAATACAGGCAATGTAACATAGGAAATACATGGTTTTAAAGCTGTTTAACATTTATAGGATTTCTATACATTTCTGCACTGGTTTGGTTCCGATCGGGCGAAAAACCTAGGACTAGTTAGTAAAAGTACGTTGTTGACAAAATTCAAAATGGTGGAAAATTTATCATGGCGGAAATTAACATTATCTAAATCTCGAAGATCGGATCAGATCGGATCGAATAATGATAATCGATTCAAGATCTTGAGAATCGGAATCGAATCGATTCTTGAAATTTGAATCGAAACCCAGCCCTACACAACACTGTGTAGCATGTAGTGCGCAACTTGACTTGATGTGCTACACCTAGATATAGTATTCGGTAGGGCATAATTAAATCAGAAGCAAGGATCATCTACTGGAGGGAGGAAATGGTGCAACAGGAGAGCAAATAGTTGACAATTTTGTTCTGATTCAAAGAGAAAATTATATTGATAAATTAAAAAGTTCTCTTTGTAGTTTGTTTCAGAAAGATGAGTGACAAATAAGAACAATAGAGAGTTAGTAAATGAAAACAGACATCACCGACTTGTTTCTTTTTAATGATTCAACAGCCTAAAAGCTTCGATTAAATTAGGTGAAGTTCGAAAGTGGAGCTTAAAGTTAAAAATAATTACCACCTAGTTTCATCACATCTATCTTTTTAACGAATCAGTGTTTTTGAACATGTTTGTACATGTACGGTTTAATGACTCAAAGACAATCCGTTGCTGTAACAATGTGATTGTGCACTGAGTGACAGCCTTTCAATGCGCAGAGACGCTGTTTAGTTTTCGCTACATTCGTTACAAAAAATGTCCTTGATTTTTGTGCATGCTATACACATCGTAACACTTATTTATATAGCAACACATATATATAAAAAACAAAAACAAACAAAAGAAAATTGTAGTTATCCTACCAGTTGATGGTATCAAATTACAGTTTAAATGGGAAACAGGTCCATGGGCACTGGTTAGCATTTGTGCATGTAATTGCATCCACTAGGCAGGCGATTCACCTTCACAGGATTATTTATGGCACAAAACAGGATACACTTGCCGATCACGTTCACATAGGGAAAAAAAATAGAGAACAAGAAAACGCAGCCTTGGAAAACACAAGGCAAACGTACCATAATTAATTTCTGACTCAACATTTCAGTAACAAATGACATGCACAGCTCAAATGACACATTAATCCAAATTTATTTAACACATCGATTCGACACTCATAAAACAGTCACTGTCACAACTCATGATACAAAGATGTTAGCTACACGCGGTAGCTTTAGCACACGGCTAACTAGTTCAGCTCGCGCTGTGACTGCGGCCTAGTCAACTCAGCTCATATCAAATCATTTCTGAAATAGATATATGTCATAAGATAACATATGACAAAAAAGTCACTCACCAAAACGAGACTGCATCACATATTCAATTAAAGAAGATTGTTCAATAAAAATTATCACACTATAAATCTTTACTCCGATTTCACCTTTTACACCTTTCTCTGACGACAAGTTGATGCATCCAAAGTTTCCAAGTGCACACAATCACAGTTCCCGATAGATTATGATGATCATTTAGTACAAGGAGTTTCTGAAGAAAGTTTCCGTGCTGCTGTCTCATCTGATCTATTCTGTTCTCTCATCATGCTGACAGCAGCAGCGCCTGCGCGAACAGTGGGCGGGCCTTAAGAATATGCCGCTACTGTTGGCTCTCAGGGGTGGCAGTCACTGCAGCACAATCAGTGATTGGACGAATCGCGTGTTTTTGCCCAGTGGTTTTTACCAGTGCATCAAGTAAATAAAAAAAAATGGATGTAATTGAAAAAATAAATTTGTCCAGAACAGAGCGACAGGACTGAATTTAAACTGTTATAGAAGAGCTAATATACTGAGAATGAACTGGTGAAGGATTGTCTCTCTGCTTTATTTTATAAGAAATATTTCTGTGTCTAGAGTTCCTAATGCGCTGTACTCTCAACTTTTGTATAATAGTACTAGTCATATTTTTTTACACCAGGCATGAATAAAAGGAATGTTTTTTATTTCCTGTTTCGAAAACCACTGGAAACCAACGGACAGTAATGTATAGAGGAATGAAAATATGGAATCATTTACTATTGATATCACACATTTTTACAAGAAAAATTAGTTTAAAAAAATATTTAAAGGAATATTTAATGGCAAAATATATTAAATTGTTGATTTTGATATTTGGAATGGATGATGGGTTAGTGCGTTTCATTGACTTGACTTTTTATTGTTGTTGATTAAATGTAGTTTTGTATGATTTACTTTTTGGGACCCCAGGAAGAGTAGCCACTGCCTAGAAAGAGGCTAATGGGGATCCAAATAAACAAATAAACTTATAACATTGATGGAAAATACCATTTACAGCCAATACAGGCAATTTACTGAGGAAAGTTTTTTTGACAGTTATAGCACCACATCTTGCCTGATCTCCACCACTTCAAGTGTCCTCAAAGTGTGCCCATGCATGTCTGTCAAATTTGTTGTAAATATCTCATTTTGTTTTGAAGTTTAGACAGTTCTGTTTATGAGAGAATAAAAATGATCCATGGGTGACAATGATTTAAAAATTTTATTTGTTTATTTATTTTTGTCAGTTCCTATCTTAATTGTGACATTTGGGCGTTATTGTTTAGCTATTGATCTATGTTTTCAAATTTCAAGAAATTTGGACTATCGGTTTCGAAGATAATTGCAAGTTTTTTAAGTGCTTAATGACAATGATACACAAACTATAAGGAGAAACCTGGCATATTTGGTATTGTTGGACTCGGGAAGGATTGAGGATTTCAAAGGACTAACGGTTGGGTGCGTTTATAGCCATTTTCATAAATTTTTTTCCATGTTGTAGCGCCACCAAGTGGCCAATCGTCGCGATTTTTTTCAAGTAATCTCAGATTGAGCTCATAAACACGTTTCCCAAGATTAGCGAAAATATCTCTTTCCATTCACGAGTTATAATTGTTTTAGTAAAAGTGGCCCTGGTGCCATCAAACATTTTGATTTCCCTTAGCGACCGTGAATTTAAATTAAGAATTTTTTTGATGATTATTGATAGTCTCTGTCCAGAGAATATTTCTGCATTGGTTTGGTTTCGATCGGGCAAAAAATCTAGGAGTAATTCGCAAAAGTAGGTTTTTCAAAAAACCTCAATTTACTCAAAATTGGCGCCAGAAGGGCAAGCAAATCTGAGGCATGCATCTGGTCCGCCCGATCTCCATAAAAGTTTGCACGCTTCTTTAGAATAATATGGCGCATGTGCTCAGCTAATTTGGTGAAGCTCTGCTCTTTCCCCCCTATTTTTCAGTCATTTAAATGTCATTTTGCATAGGGTAATACAGAGGCCTTCTCACCTTTATGACAGTTAAAGCGCCACCAATGGCCCGACGTCCATGAAAGTTTTCAAGCTTCTTCAGGATCACGTGACGCATGCGCATGCCCGATTTTGTGAGCTTGTATGCAAATCAGACAGCAAGATGGCCGCTTTCAGCCATTTCATGTGTTTTTTCCATAGAAATACATCATTTTGACACCATAGCGCCACCAAGTGGCCAGTCGCTGCGCCCTTTTTCACGTGACCACAGAATGAGCTGTGAGTTTGGTGCAAAAATCTCGTTCCGTTCACGAGTTATAGCCAATTAAGCAAAATGGGCTCCTCCCACTTCGAACATTTTGGCGGCCCTTAGGGACCGTGAAGCGAAATTTACACTTTTTTTTGATAATTATTGACAATCAGACTCCAGAGAATCTTGCCGCACTGGTTTGGTTCCGGTCGGGCCAAAAACCTAGGACTAGTTCGCGAAAGTAGGTTTTTGGAAAAACCCCAAATACCCTAAAATTTTCCCAGGGTGACGAGCAAATCCGAGGCATGCATCTGGTCCGCCTCGAGCCAAGGATTCCAGCGATATAAGACACTTGAGCCTACGCCTCACGGTTGATGAGTTATGAGCCGTTTCGTACTTTTGCCCGCTGTAGCGCCCCCGTCAGGCCGATCGGGGCGGGCCTTGGTGACGCTGTAGGCGGTGTGAGTACTATCAGCCCCCAAAGTTTCAAGTCTCCACGACTTACGGTTTGGTCTGCCCGATCAGTTTTATGTCTGAATGTTGCATCATGGGAAAATTAACAATTACAATAGGTGTTCAGCACTGAAGTGCTTGAACCCCTAATAATTAAAGCTGCAAGCAGCATTTATCGGGGTTCAAGCAGTTAAGGCCTTTAAGGCATTTAAGCACAAAAGCATCAAAAGTTATTAAGATTTATTTAGCAAGCATGTAACCACTGACATAATAGATGGAAAAGACCATTTACAGCCAATACAGGCAATTTGCCATGGGATATATATGGTTTTAAAGCTTTTTAACAGTTATAGCGCCACCTATGCTCCGATCTCCATAGAATTGTTTACTGTGACCTCAAATTGAACCCATACACATGTGTACTGAGTTTGGTGAAGATATCTCATTTACTTCTTGAGTTATAGCCATTTGAGTAAAATAGGCTCCTCCCACAACGATTTGCCACATTCTAGAATTATTTAATATGATTCTAGCATGATTTACTATCATATACCATGTTCCAGAATGATTTATTAGGATTCTAGCATGATTTACCTTGATACACCTCATTTCAGTATTATTTACTATGATTTACAATGTTTCTAGCATGATTAACCACATTACTAGCAAATATGTGAAGTGTCAGTGCAAATGAGGTGATGAACACTGACAAAATATTATTGTGTTATAATAGTTAGTTATATACGTGATTTTTAGTGTGTGTCCAAGTATGAATGCAAAAGCACATGTAAAATATTTCATTATTAAGTAGACTGGCCAGCAGAGGGCAGTAGAAGACCACTTATTGGCTCACTTTCACTTTAAACCAGTTTTCTGCACTAAAGCAAACCAGTTTTTCCATGTTAACTCAATGCATGCTTACACACACACACACACACACACACACACACACACACACACACACACACACACACACACACAAACACACACACACACACACACACACACACACACACACACACACACACACACATACACACACAGCATAGTTAACCATGATTTACCATGATATACCACGTTCTAGTATTATTTACCAGGAGATAAACGACAATCTAGGATTATTTACTTTGATTTACCATGTTTCTAGCCTGATTTATCACATTACTAGCAATTATTTGAAGTGTCAGTGCAAATAAAGTGGTTAACACTGACAAAATATGATTGTGTTATAATAGTTATTGCTATATAAGTGATTTTTTTAGTGTGTATTCAAGTATGAATGCAAGCACATGTTGAAATATTTCATTAATAAGTAGAATGGCCAGCAGAGGGCAGTAGAAGACCACTTATTGGCTCACTTTCACTTTAAACCAGTTTTCTGCACTAAAGCAAACCAGTTTATCCATGTTAACTCAATGCATGCTTACACACACACACACACACACACACAGCATAGTTAACCATGATTTACCATGATTTACCACATTACTAGCAATTATTTGAAGTGTCAGTGCAAATAAAGTGATTAACACTGACAAAATATGATTGTTATAATAGTTATTGCTATATAAGTGATTTTTAGTGTGTATTCAAGTATAAATGCAAGCACATGTGGAAAAATTTAATTAATAAGTAGAATGGCCAGCAGAGGGCAGTAGAAGACCACTTATTGGCTCACTTTCACTTTAAACCTCATGATTTTGACCAGTTTTCTGCACTAAAGCAAACCAGTGTTTCCATGTTAACTCAATAATGCATACTTGCTACATATGCTACACACAATAATGCTACACACACACACACACACACACACACACACACAAATGTTTCAGTGATATTGGTGTCACATTCACCTTCATCACATTCACCTTTTGTCTTCATCACATTCACCATCTGTCGTCATCACCTGCACCTGCTCCTCATCACCCTCCTCGTCATCACCTGCTCCTCATCATCATAACCGTCACCTGTTGTCCTTGTCTTGATCTGTGTATTTAAGTTCCCCTCTCATCCATTATCATTGTCGGTTATTGTTTGTGCACTAGCACTCTGTTATGTTTGTTTTCATGTTGGAAAATAAAACCTTTGTTATATTTGTACCACACACACACACACACACACACACACACACACACACACACACACACACACACACACACACACACACACACACACACACACACACACACACCATCATTTATCATGATTTACCATGGCTGATACCAATACCAATATGAGAAAATGACTATTTTAAACAGCAGGGGGCAGTAAAATACCACTTATTGGCTTAACATGCCATTAATTCATATCATTTTCACCTTTTTAACTGTTATAGAGGCAAATTTTGTCCGATCTGTCTGAAAATTTTCATGCTTGTTCAGGGTGATATTTCACACGTTCTGACTTGTTTTTAAGAAGGTCTGAGCATTGATTAAAGAGATATAGGCTTTCGGGGACACTTGGTAAAGGCCAGATTTTGAAGTGAACCTATTATAGCTATCCAAATGAAGTAGTTCAACTTTTTCTGACAATTATTGATCTAGTGAGTCCAGAGAATTGTATTGCACTAGTTTTGAACATTATGATATGAAAATTATATGATCAGAGATGGAAAAGACCATTTACAGCCAATACAGGCAGTTTACCATAGGAAATATATGATTTTAAAGCTTTTTAACAGTTATAGCGCCACCTATCGTCCGATCTCCATAGAATTTTTCATGCTTGTTAATGATGTTATGTCACATATGCTTACCAATTTTTGTGAAGTTCTGAGTTTTTATTTAGGATTTATAGGCTTTTTAATGTATTTTGACACGCCCATTTTATAAATTACCCTATTACAGCCATCCAAATGCAAAAGTTCAACTTTTTTTTGATAATTATTGATCTAGAGAGTCCAGAGAATTGTCCTAGACTGGTCTGGTTCCGATCGGGCAAAAAACCTAGGACTAGTTCGCAAAAGTAGGTTTTTAACATATTAATGAATAATTAATGAACAGTTTGATTGACAGCAATGGTTCTTGAGGCAAAGTTGTTCAGGATGAGGAGATCTATCAAATGATATGCATATTGTGTGGATATTTGTAACACCACGTGATTACAGAGCCGTAAAACTCGTTAGCGCCAACTAGTGGCCGATTTCTTTCAAAATTCTTACAGACCTTTAGGGCCATGAGCCGAACATGCCCATTGAGTTTCGTTCCGATCGGCCTCCGTTAACCTTGTCTAATAGGTGCTCAAACTTCGTTGGCCAATGGCGGCCATGTTTTTTGAGATACGCCAATGTCCTCATACACATACATGGCACCTTGGACCAAGACACTGCATACCAATTTTCAAGTCAATCGAACTAACGGTCAGGTGGTTATAGCCTGTTTTATGTTTTTTTCATTTTATAGCGCCACCATGAGGCCAATCGTCGCGATTTTTTTACTGTGACCCCAGAGTAAGCTCATACACATGTGTACCAAGTTTGGTGAAGATACCTCATTTACATCGGGAGTTATAGCCATTTTAGTAAAATAGGCCCCTCCCACAACGTACGTTTTGGCGCCCCTTAGCGACCGTGAATCGAAATTTCCACTTTTTTTCGATAATTATTGATATTCAGTCTCCAGAGAACATTTCTGCACTAGTTTGGTTCCAATCGGGCAAAAAACCAGGGACTAGTTCGCAAAAGTAGATTTTTGACAAAATTCAAAATGGCGGAAAATCTATCATGGCGGAAATGAAATCGGAGATATACGTTTTGTTCGTCAGGCGTCCAGCTTTCCAATGATATAAGACACTTGAGTCTACGACATACGGTCTAGGAGTTATGAGCAGGTTCGCGCTTTTGGTTGTTATAGCGCCACCTATGGGCCAATCGGGGTCATAATCTCTGAACCTTTCCTCGATTTTTGTACTACCATCTGTCAAAGTTTCAAAGTTCCAGCTCTTACGGTTTGGGCTGCACGATGCGTTTTACGGCAGAATAATAATAATAATAATAATTAAAGCTGCAAGCAGCATTTATCGGGGTTCAAGCATTTAAGGCCTTTAAGCACATAAGCATTTAAGACATTAAGATTTATTTAGAAAGCTTTTAACCACTGAAATAATAGATGGAAAAGTCCATTTACAGCCAATACAGGCAAGCTTTTTAACAGTTATAGCGCCACCTATAGTCCGATCTCCATGATATTTTGCATGCTTGTTAATGATGTTGTGGCACATATGCTCACCAATTTTCGTGAAGTTCTGAGTTTTCGTTTAGGATTTATAGGCTTTTGAGTGCATTTTGCCACGCCCATTTTCTTTATGACCCAATATACCCATGCGCAAAATGCAAAAGTTCAACTTTTTTTTGATAATTATTGATCTAGAGTGTCCAGAGAATTGTCATAGACTGGTCTGGTTTCGATCGGGCGATAAACCTAGGACTAGTTCGTAAAAGTAGGTTTTTAACATAATTACGAATATTTAATAAACGGTTTAATTGACAGCATTAGTTCTAGAGGCAAAGTTGTTCAGCATGAGCAGATCTATCAGATGATATGCATTTTGTGACGATAAGTGTAACACCACGTGATTACAGAGCCATAAAACTCGTTAGCGCCAACTAGTGGCCGATTTCTTTCAAAACTCTTACAGACCTCTAGGGCCATGAGTCGAACATGCCCATCGAGTTTCGTTCCGATCGGCCTCCGTTAACCTTGTTTAATAGGTGCTCAAACCTCATTGGCCAATGGCGGCCATGTTTTTCGAGATATGCCAATATCCTTTTAGACATACATGGCCCCTTGGGCCAAGACACTGCATACCAAATTTCAAGTCAATCGGACTAACGGTCAGGTGTCTACATGTTTTTTTTGTTTTATAGCGCCACCATGTGGCCAATCGACGCATTTTTTTTACTGTGACCTCAGATTGACCTTCTACACATGTTTACCAAGTTTGGTGAAGTTTACTGAATTACTTCTTGAGTTATAGCCATTTTAGTAAAATAGGCTCCTCCCACAACGTTAATTTTGCACCCCCTAGCGACCGTGAATCGAAATTTCAACTTTTTTTCGATAATTATTGATCTTCAGACTCCACAGAACAATTCTGCACTGGTTTGGTTCCGATCGGGCAAAAAACCAGGGACTAGTTCGCAAAAGTAGGTTTTCGACAAAATTCAAAATGGCGGAAAATCTATCATGACGGAAATAAAATCGGAGATATACGTTTTGTTCGTCAGGCGTCCAGCTTTCCAATGATATAAGACACTTGAGTCTATGACTTACGGTCTAGGAGTTATGAGCAGTTTCGCGCTTTTGGTTGCTATAGCGCCACCTATGGGCCAATCGGGGTCATAATTTGATAACCTCTCCTCGATTTTTGTACTACCATATGGCAAAGTTTCAAAGCTCTAGCCCTTACGGTTTGGGCTGCACGATGCGTTTTACGGCAGAATAATAATAATAATTAAAGCTGCAAGCAGCATTTATCGGGGTTCAAGCATTTAAGGCCTTTAGGCACATAAGCATTTAAGACATTAAGATTTATTTAGAAAGCTTTTAACCACTGAAATAATAGATGGAAAAGTCCATTTACAGCCAATACAGGCAATTTACCATAGGAAATATGTGTTTTTTAAAGCTTTTTAACAGTTATAGCACCATCTATAGTCCGATCTCCATGAAATTTTGCATGCTTGTTAATGATGTTATGGCACATAAGCTCACCAATTTTCGTGAAGTTCTGAGTTTTTGTTTAGGATTTATAGGCTTTTGAGTGCATTTTGCCACGCCCATTTTCTTTATGACCCAATATACCCATGCGAAAAATGCAAAAGTTCAACTTTTTTTTGATAATTATTGATCTTGAGAGTCCATAGAATTGTCCTAGACTCGTTTGGTTCTGATCGGGCGAAAAACCTAGGACTAGTTCGCAAAAGTAGGTTTTTAACATAATTACGAATATTTAATGAACGGTTTGATTGACAGCAATGGTTCTTGAGGCAAAGTTGTTCAACAAGAGGAGATCTATCAAATGGTATGCATTTTGTGACAATAAGTGTAACACCACGTGATTACAGAGCCATAAAACTCGTTAGCGCCAACTAGTGGCCGATTTCTTTTAAAATTCTTACAGACCTCTAGGGCCATGAGTCGAACATGCCCACCGAGTTTCGTTCCGATAGGCCTCCGTTAACCTTGTCTAATAGGTGCTCAAACTTCATTGGCCGATGGCGGCCATGTTTTTTGAGATACACCAATGTCCTCATAGACATACATGGCACCTTGGACCAAGACACTGCATACCAATTTTCAAGTCAATCGGACTAACGGTCAGGTGGTTATAGCCTGTTTTATGTTTTTTTCATGTTATAGCGCCACCATGTGACCAATCGCCGCGATTTTTTTTACCGTGACCTCATATTGACGTCTTACACATGTGTACCAGGTTTGGTTAAAATACCTCTTTTACTTCTGGAGTTATAGCCATTTTAGTAAAATAGGCTCCTCCCACAACGTTAATTTTGCACCCCCTAGCGACCGTGAATCGAAATTTCAACTTTTTTTTGATAATTATTGATATTCAGACTCCAGAGAACAATTCTGCACTGGTTTGGTTCCGATCGGGCATAAAACCAGGGACTAGTTCGCAAAAGTAGATTTTCGACAAAATTCAAAATGGCGGAAAATCTATCATGGCGGAAATAAAATCGGAGATATACGTTTTGTTCGTCAGGCGTCCAGCTTTCCAATGATATAAGACACTTGAGTCTATGACTTACGGTCTAGGAGTTATGAGCAGTTTCGCGCTTTTGGTTGCTATAGCGCCACCTATGGGCCAATCGGGGTCATAATTTGATAACCTCTCCTCGATTTTTGTACTACCATATGGCAAAGTTTCAAAGCTCTAGCCCTTACGGTTTGGGCTGCACGATGCGTTTTACGGCAGAATAATAATAATAATAATAATAATAAAAATCAGCACAATTACAATAGGGTTTCAGCACTTCGTGCTTGAACCCCTAATAATAATAATAAAAATCAGCACAATTACAATAGGGTTTCAGCACTTCGTGCTTGAACCCCTAATAATAAAAATCAGCACAATTACAATAGGGTTTCAGCACTTCGTGCTTGAACCCCTAATTAAAGCTGCAAGCAGCATTTATCGGGGTTCAAGCAGTTAAGGCCTTTAAGGCATTTAAGCACAAAAGCATCAAAAGTTATTAAGATTTATTTAGCAAGCATGTAACCACTGACATAATAGATGGAAAAGACCATTTACAGCCAATACAGGCAATTTGCCATTGGATATATATGGTTTTAAAGCTTTTTAACAGTTATAGCGCCACCTATGGTCCGATCTCCATAAAATTGTTTACTGTGACCTCAAATTGAACCCATACACATGTGTACTGAGTTTGGTGAAGATATCTCATTTACTTCTTGAGTTATAGCCATTTGAGTAAAATAGGCCCCTCCCACAACGTACGTTTTGGCGCCCCTTAGCGACCGTGAATCGAAATTTCCACTTTTTTTCGATAATTATTGATATTCAGTCTCCAGAGAACATTTCTGCACTAGTTTGGTTCCAATCGGGCAAAAAACCAGGGACTAGTTCGCAAAAGTAGATTTTTGACAAAATTCAAAATGGCGGAAAATCTATCATGGCGGAAATGAAATCGGAGATATACATTTTGTTCGTCAGGCGTCCAGCTTTCCAATGATATAAGACACTTGAGTCTACGACATACGGTCTAGGAGTTATGAGCAGGTTCGCGCTTTTGGTTGTTATAGCGCCACCTATGGGCCAATCGGGGTCATAATCTCTGAACCTTTCCTCGATTTTTGTACTACCATCTGTCAAAGTTTCAAAGTTCCAGCTCTTACGGTTTGGGCTGCACGATGCGTTTTACGGCGGAATAATAATAATAATAATTAAAGCTGCAAGCAGCATTTATCGGGGTTCAAGCATTTAAGGCCTTTAAGCACATAAGCATTTAAGACATTACGTTTTATTTAACAAGCTTTTAACCACTGAAATTATAGATAGATGGAAAAATCCATTTACAGCCAATATAGGCAATTTACCATAGGAAATATGTAGTTTTCAAACCTTTTTGCCAGTTATAGCGCCACCTATGGTCCGATCTACATGAAATTTTGCATGCTTGTTTAGAATGTTATGGCACATATGCTCACCCATTTTCGTGAAGTTCTGAGTTTTCGTTTAGGATTTATAGGCTTCTGAGTGCATTTTGCCACGCCCATTTTCTTTATGACCCAATATACCCATGCGAAAAATGCAAAAGTTCAACTTTTTTTTGATAATTATTGATCTTGAGAGTCCATAGAATTGTCCTAGACTCGTTTGGTTCTGATCGGGCGAAAAACCTAGGACTAGTTCGCAAAAGTAGGTTTTTAACATAATTACGAATATTTAATGAACGGTTTGATTGACAGCAATGGTTCTTGAGGCAAAGTTGTTCAACAAGAGGAGATCTATCAAATGGTATGCATTTTGTGACAATAAGTGTAACACCACGTGATTACAGAGCCATAAAACTCGTTAGCGCCAACTAGTGGCCGATTTCTTTTAAAATTCTTACAGACCTCTAGGGCCATGAGTCGAACATGCCCACCGAGTTTCGTTCCGATAGGCCTCCGTTAACCTTGTCTAATAGGTGCTCAAACTTCATTGGCCGATGGCGGCCATGTTTTTTGAGATACACCAATGTCCTCATAGACATACATGGCACCTTGGACCAAGACACTGCATACCAATTTTCAAGTCAATCGGACTAACGGTCAGGTGGTTATAGCCTGTTTTATGTTTTTTTCATGTTATAGCGCCACCATGTGACCAATCGCCGCGATTTTTTTACCGTGACCTCATATTGACGTCTTACACATGTGTACCAGGTTTGGTTAAAATACCTCTTTTACTTCTGGAGTTATAGCCATTTTAGTAAAATAGGCTCCTCCCACAACGTTAATTTTGCACCCCCTAGCGACCGTGAATCGAAATTTCAACTTTTTTTTGATAATTATTGATATTCAGACTCCAGAGAACAATTCTGCACTGGTTTGGTTCCGATCGGGCAAAAAACCAGGGACTAGTTCGCAAAAGTAGATTTTCGACAAAATTCAAAATGGCGGAAAATCTATCATGGCGGAAATAAATTCGGAGATATACGTTTTGTTCGTCAGGCGTCCAGCTTTCCAATGATATAAGACACTTGAGTCTATGACTTACGGTCTAGGAGTTATGAGCAGTTTCGCGCTTTTGGTTGCTATAGCGCCACCTATGGGCCAATCGGGGTCATAATTTGATAACCTCTCCTCGATTTTTGTACTACCATATGGCAAAGTTTCAAAGCTCTAGCCCTTACGGTTTGGGCTGCACGATGCGTTTTACGGCAGAATAATAATAATAATAATAATAATAAAAATCAGCACAATTACAATAGGGTTTCAGCACTTCGTGCTTGAACCCCTAATAATAATAATAATAATAAAAATCAGCACAATTACAATAGGGTTTCAGCACTTCGTGCTTGAACCCCTAATAATAATAAAAATCAGCACAATTACAATAGGGTTTCAGCATTTCATTATAGCGCCACCTATGGGCCAATCGGGGTCATATTTTGATAGGTTCTCCCCAAATTGAGGACTACCATTTGGCCAAGTTTCAAGGTTCCAGCTCTTACGGTTTGGGCTGCACGATGCGTTTTAGGGCGGAATAATAATAATAATAATAATAAAAATCAGCACAATTACAATAGGGTTTCAGCATTTCATGCTTGAACCCCTAATAAGAAGAGACCTTTTGGACAGTTATAGCGCCACCTATTGTCCGATCTTCACGAAACTTGGCATGCTTCTTCACCATGTTCTGACACATCTGCTCATCGATTTTTGTGAAGTTTGGGGTTTTCCCTTAGGTTGTATAGGCTTTTGAGTGTTTTTTTGTCCCACCCCTTTCCTAAATGACCCTGTTACAGCCAGGCCAATGCAAAAGTTCAACTTTTTTCCGATAATTATTGATCTAGAGACTCCAGAGAACTGTGCTAGACTGGTCTGGTTCCGATTGGGCCAAAAACCTAGGACTAGTTTGCAAAAGTAGGTTTTTCACTAAATTGCCCATAGAATTTTTTTTTTGCTCGTAGAGCAATTTGGAGATAGCCATTTTGTCCGTCTGGATCCAGGGATCACAGTGATGCTAAAATTGAGACTCTAGGACAAACTGTCTAGGAGTTATGAGCAATGTAGTAAATTTGGTCATTATAGCGCCACCTATGGGCCAATCGGGGTCATATTTTGATAGGTTCTCCCCAAATTGAGGACTACCATTTGGCCAAGTTTCAAGGTTCCAGCTCTTACGGTTTGGGCTGCACGATGCGTTTTAGGGCGGAATAATAATAATAATAATAATAATTAAAGCTGCAAGCAGCATTTATCGGGGTTCAAGCATTTAAGGCCTTTAGGCACATAAGCATTTAAGACATTAAGATTTATTTAGAAAGCTTTTAACCACTGAAATAATAGATGGAAAAGTCCATTTACAGCCAATACAGGCAATTTACCATAGGAAATATGTGTTTTTTAAAGCTTTTTAACAGTTATAGCACCATCTATAGTCCGATCTCCATGAAATTTTGCATGCTTGTTAATGATGTTATGGCACATAAGCTCACCAATTTTCGTGAAGTTCTGAGTTTTCGTTTAGGATTTATAGGCTTTTGAGTGCATTTTGCCACGCCCATTTTCTTTATGACCCAATATACCCATGCGAAAAATGCAAAAGTTCAACTTTTTTTTGATAATTATTGATCTTGAGAGTCCATAGAATTGTCCTAGACTCGTTTGGTTCTGATCGGGCGAAAAACCTAGGACTAGTTCGCAAAAGTAGGTTTTTAACATAATTACGAATATTTAATGAACGGTTTGATTGACAGCAATGGTTCTTGAGGCAAAGTTGTTCAACAAGAGGAGATCTATCAAATGGTATGCATTTTGTGACAATAAGTGTAACACCACGTGATTACAGAGCCATAAAACTCGTTAGCGCCAACTAGTGGCCGATTTCTTTTAAAATTCTTACAGACCTCTAGGGCCATGAGTCGAACATGCCCACCGAGTTTCGTTCCGATAGGCCTCCGTTAACCTTGTCTAATAGGTGCTCAAACTTCATTGGCCGATGGCGGCCATGTTTTTTGAGATACACCAATGTCCTCATAGACATACATGGCACCTTGGACCAAGACACTGCATACCAATTTTCAAGTCAATCGGACTAACGGTCAGGTGGTTATAGCCTGTTTTATGTTTTTTTCATGTTATAGCGCCACCATGTGACCAATCGCCGCGATTTTTTTACCGTGACCTCATATTGACGTCTTACACATGTGTACCAGGTTTGGTTAAAATACCTCTTTTACTTCTGGAGTTATAGCCATTTTAGTAAAATAGGCTCCTCCCACAACGTTAATTTTGCACCCCCTAGCGACCGTGAATCGAAATTTCAACTTTTTTTTGATAATTATTGATATTCAGACGCCAGAGAACAATTCTGCACTGGTTTGGTTCCGATCGGGCAAAAAACCAGGGACTAGTTCGCAAAAGTAGATTTTCGACAAAATTCAAAATGGCGGAAAATCTATCATGGCGGAAATAAAATCGGAGATATACGTTTTGTTCGTCAGGCGTCCAACTTTCCAATGATATAAGACACTTGAGTCTATGACTTACGGTCTAGGAGTTATGAGCAGTTTCGCGCTTTTGGTTGCTATAGCGCCACCTATGGGCCAATCGGGGTCATAATTTGATAACCTCTCCTCGATTTTTGTACTACCATATGGCAAAGTTTCAAAGCTCTAGCCCTTACGGTTTGGGCTGCACGATGCGTTTTACGGCAGAATAATAATAATAATAATAATAATAAAAATCAGCACAATTACAATAGGGTTTCAGCACTTCGTGCTTGAACCCCTAAAAATCAGCACAATTACAATAGGGTTTCAGCATTTCATGCTTGAACCCCTAATAAGAAGAGACGTTTTGGACAGTTATAGCGCCACCTATTGTCCGATCTTCACGAAACTTGGCATGCTTCTTCACCATGTTCTGACACATCTGCTCATCGATTTTTGTGAAGTTTGGGGTTTTCCCTTAGGTTGTATAGGCTTTTGAGTGTTTTTTTGTCCCACCCCTTTCCTAAATGACCCTGTTACAGCCAGGCCAATGCAAAAGTTCAACTTTTTTCCGATAATTATTGATCTAGAGACTCCAGAGAACTGTGCTAGACTGGTCTGGTTCCGATTGGGCCAAAAACCTAGGACTAGTTCGCAAAAGTAGGTTTTTCACTAAATTGCCCATAGAATTTTTTTTTTGCTCGTAGAGCAATTTGGAGATAGCCATTTTGTCCGTCTGGATCCAGGGATCACAGTGATGCTAAAATTGAGACTCTAGGACAAACTGTCTAGGAGTTATGAGCAATGTAGTAAATTTGGTCATTATAGCGCCACCTATGGGCCAATCGGGGTCATATTTTGATAGGTTCTCCCCAAATTGAGGACTACCATTTGGCCAAGTTTCAAGGTTCCAGCTCTTACGGTTTGGGCTGCACGATGCGTTTTAGGGCGGAATAATAATAATAATAATAATAAAAATCAGCACAATTACAATAGGGTTTCAGCATTTCATGCTTGAACCCCTAATAAGAAGAGACCTTTTGGACAGTTATAGCGCCACCTATTGTCCGATCTTCACGAAACTTGGCATGCTTCTTCACCATGTTCTGACACATCTGCTCATCGATTTTTGTGAAGTTTGGGGTTTTCCCTTAGGTTGTATAGGCTTTTGAGTGTTTTTTTGTCCCACCCCTTTCCTAAATGACCCTGTTACAGCCAGGCCAATGCAAAAGTTCAACTTTTTTCCGATAATTATTGATCTAGAGACTCCAGAGAACTGTGCTAGACTGGTCTGGTTCCGATTGGGCCAAAAACCTAGGACTAGTTCGCAAAAGTAGGTTTTTCACTAAATTGCCCATAGAATTTTTTTTTTGCTCGTAGAGCAATTTGGAGATAGCCATTTTGTCCGTCTGGATCCAGGGATCACAGTGATGCTAAAATTGAGACTCTAGGACAAACTGTCTAGGAGTTATGAGCAATGTAGTAAATTTGGTCATTATAGCGCCACCTATGGGCCAATCGGGGTCATATTTTGATAGGTTCTCCCCAAATTGAGGACTACCATTTGGCCAAGTTTCAAGGTTCCAGCTCTTACGGTTTGGGCTGCACGATGCGTTTTAGGGCGGAATAATAATAATAATAATAATAATTAAAGCTGCAAGCAGCATTTATCGGGGTTCAAGCAGTTAAGGCCTTTAAGCACAAAAGCATCAAAAGTGATTAAGTTTTATTTAGCAAGCATGTAACTACTGACATAATAGATGGAAAAGACCATTTACAGGAAATACCATAGGAAATATATGGTTTTAAAGCTTTTTAGCAGTTATAGCGCCACCTATGGTCCGATCTCCATAAAAATTGGCATGCTTGTTAATGATGTTATGTCACATATGCTCACCAATTTTTGTGAAGTTCTGAGTTTTCATTTAGGATTTATAGGCTTTTTAGTGTTTTTTTGCCATGCCCCTTTTCTAAATGACCCTATTACAGCCATCTACATGCAAAAGTTCAACTTTTTTTTGATAATTATTGATCTAGAGTGTCCAGAGAATTGTCCTAGACTGGTCTGGTTTCGATCGGGCGAAAAACCTAGGACTAGTTTGCAAAAGTAGGTTTTTAACATAATTACGAATATTTAATAAACGGTTTAATTGACAGCATTAGTTCTTGAGGCAAAGTTGTTCAGCATGAGCAGATCTATCAGATGATATGCATTTTGTGACGATAAGTGTAACACCACGTGATTACAGAGCCATAAAACTCGTTAGCGCCAACTAGTGGCCGATTTCTTTCAAAACTCTTAGAGACCTCTAGGGCCATGAGTCGAACATGCCCATCGAGTTTCGTTCCGATCGGCCTCCGTTAACCTTGTCTAATAGGTGCTCAAATTTCATTGGTCGATGGCGGCCATGTTTTTCGAGATACGCCAATGTCCTCATAGACATACATGGTACCTTGGACCAAGACACTGCATACCAATTTTCAAGTCAATCGGACTAACGGTCACGTGGTCATAGCCGTTTTCATGTTTTTTTCATGTTATAGCGCCACCTAGTAATCAATCGTCGCGATTTTTTTACTGTGACCCCAGATTGAACTCATACACATGTGCACCAAGTTTGGTGAAGATATCTAATTTCATTCTCGAGTTATAGCCATTTTAGTAAAATAGGCTCCTCCCACAACATTAATTTATCACCCCCCGGCGATCAGGAATCGAAATTTCGACTTTTTTTCGATAATTATTGATATTCAGACTCCAGAGAACATTTCTGCACTGTTTTGGATCCAATTGGACAAAAAACCTAGGACTAGTTCGCAAAAGTAGGTTTTTAACTAAATTCAAAATGGCGGACAATTTGCATACAGGAAATGAAATCGGAGATATACGTTTTGACCTTCAGGTTTCCAGCTTTCCAGTGATATAAGACACTTGAGTCTACGTCATACGGTCTAGGAGTTATGAGCAGTTTCGCGCTTTTGGTTGCTATAGCGCCACCTATGGGCCAATTGGGGTCATATTCTCTGAACCTCTCCTCGATTTTTGTACTACCATCTGGCAAAGTTTCAAAGCTCCAGCTCTTACGGTTTGGGCTGCACGATGAGTTTTACGGCAGAAGAAAAATAATAATAATAATAATAATAATAATAATAATAATAATAAAAATCAGTACAATTACAATAGGGTTTCAGCACTTCGTGCTTGAACCCCTAAAAATCAGCACAATTACAATAGGGTTTCAGCATTTCATGCTTGAACCCCTAATAAGAAGAGACCTTTTGGACAGTTATAGCGCCACCTATTGTCCGATCTTCACGAAACTTGGCATGCTTCTTCACCATGTTCTGACACATCTGCCCATCGATTTTTGTGAAGTTTGGGGTTTTCCCTTAGGTTGTATAGGCTTTTGAGTGTTTTTTTGTCCCACCCCTTTCCTAAATGACCCTGTTACAGCCAGGCCAATGCAAAAGTTCAACGTTTTTCCGATAATTATTGATCTAGAGACTCCAGAGAACTGTGCTAGACTGGTCTGGTTCCGATTGGGCCAAAAACCTAGGACTAGTTCGCAAAAGTAGGTTTTTCACTAAATTGCCCATAGAATTTTTTTTTTGCTCGTAGAGCAATTTGGAGATAGCCATTTTGTCCGTCTGGATCCAGGGATCACAGTGATGCTAAAATTGAGACTCTAGGACAAACTGTCTAGGAGTTATGAGCAATGTAGTAAATTTGGTCATTATAGCGCCACCTATGGGCCAATCGGGGTCATATTTTGATAGGTTCTCCCCAAATTGAGGACTACCATTTGGCCAAGTTTCAAGGTTCCAGCTCTTACGGTTTGGGCTGCACGATGCGTTTTAGGGCGGAATAATAATAATAATTAAAGCTGCAAGCAGCATTTATCGGGGTTCAAGCATTTAAGGCCTTTAGGCACATAAGCATTTAAGACATTAAGATTTATTTAGAAAGCTTTTAACCACTGAAATAATAGATGGAAAAGTCCATTTACAGCCAATACAGGCAATTTACCATAGGAAATATGTGTTTTTTAAAGCTTTTTAACAGTTATAGCACCATCTATAGTCCGATCTCCATGAAATTTTGCATGCTTGTTAATGATGTTATGGCACATAAGCTCACCAATTTTCGTGAAGTTCTGAGTTTTCGTTTAGGATTTATAGGCTTTTGAGTGCATTTTGCCACGCCCATTTTCTTTATGACCCAATATACCCATGCGAAAAATGCAAAAGTTCAACTTTTTTTTGATAATTATTGATCTTGAGAGTCCATAGAATTGTCCTAGACTCGTTTGGTTCTGATCGGGCGAAAAACCTAGGACTAGTTCGCAAAAGTAGGTTTTTAACATAATTACGAATATTTAATGAACGGTTTGATTGACAGCAATGGTTCTTGAGGCAAAGTTGTTCAACAAGAGGAGATCTATCAAATGGTATGCATTTTGTGACAATAAGTGTAACACCACGTGATTACAGAGCCATAAAACTCGTTAGCGCCAACTAGTGGCCGATTTCTTTTAAAATTCTTACAGACCTCTAGGGCCATGAGTCGAACATGCCCACCGAGTTTCGTTCCGATAGGCCTCCGTTAACCTTGTCTAATAGGTGCTCAAACTTCATTGGCCGATGGCGGCCATGTTTTTTGAGATACACCAATGTCCTCATAGACATACATGGCACCTTGGACCAAGACACTGCATACCAATTTTCAAGTCAATCGGACTAACGGTCAGGTGGTTATAGCCTGTTTTATGTTTTTTTCATGTTATAGCGCCACCATGTGACCAATCGCCGCGATTTTTTTACCGTGACCTCATATTGACGTCTTACACATGTGTACCAGGTTTGGTTAAAATACCTCTTTTACTTCTGGAGTTATAGCCATTTTAGTAAAATAGGCTCCTCCCACAACGTTAATTTTGCACCCCCTAGCGACCGTGAATCGAAATTTCAACTTTTTTTTGATAATTATTGATATTCAGACTCCAGAGAACAATTCTGCACTGGTTTGGTTCCGATCGGGCAAAAAACCAGGGACTAGTTCGCAAAAGTAGATTTTCGACAAAATTCAAAATGGCGGAAAATCTATCATGGCGGAAATAAAATCGGAGATATACGTTTTGTTCGTCAGGCGTCCAGCTTTCCAATGATATAAGACACTTGAGTCTATGACTTACGGTCTAGGAGTTATGAGCAGTTTCGCGCTTTTGGTTGCTATAGCGCCACCTATGGGCCAATCGGGGTCATAATTTGATAACCTCTCCTCGATTTTTGTACTACCATATGGCAAAGTTTCAAAGCTCTAGCCCTTACGGTTTGGGCTGCACGATGCGTTTTACGGCAGAATAATAATAATAATAATAATTAAAGCTGCAAGCAGCATTTAGCGGGGTTCAAGCATTTAGGGTCTTTAAGCACATAAGGCAGTCTAGTGAGTTGTCTGAGTTTTTGTTTAGGATTTACAGGCTTTTGAGTGTTTTTTGCCATACCCATTTTCTAAATGATCCTGTTATGGCTACCCAATGGGTAAAGTTAAAGTTTTTTATATAATTAATAATCTAGAGCTTCCAGAGAATTGTACTGCACTGGTATATTTCCGATCGGGCGAAAAACCTAGGACTAGTTCGCAAAAGTAGGTTTTTAACATAATAGCAAGTATTTAATGAACAAATTGATTGACAGCAGTAGTTCTTGAGGCAAAGTTGTTCAGTATGAGGAGATCTATCAAATGATATGCATCACGTGATTACATAGCCGTAAAACCTGTTAGCGTCAACTAGTGGCTGATTTTTCAAAATTCTTACAGACCTCTAGGGCCACGAGTCGAACATGCCCATCGAGTTTCGTTCTGATCGGCCTCCGTTAAGAGCAAACTAACAGCTTTGAATTAAAATGGTGAGGTATCCTGTTGTAAACATCAACCATGCCTGTTGACAGTTTTGTGGGAAGGGAATGAAAAGTTCTCAAATCCACAGCACAGCCTCAGACATAACATTTATATCCATGATCTGCCATTTTCACTATTGTCCTTGCTTGCTTCTTCACAATACCTGCAGATCTTCTGATGATTCGGCTGTGCAGGTCCACATTAACACTGCCTGGCCTAGAACATGGACTGGAAAATGCAAATTTGGGGGGTATAAATATTAATGATCCTGACTCCAACGTCACAGTCGGTGTTATGGTGGGATTCACTCATTTTTCAGCGGTCTTTTGCAAACAGGAGATTTACACAAGAAGGAGGAAACAATGGTGTTTGAGGCTCACGGTATGTCAGTTCCATGTCCAGAACTCTTATCATTCAACTATGCCAAGATAAATACAGTTTTCAATTGTATGGCACCTGTAAAATAGATGATTAGTAATATAATGCTTACTTGGAGTCTGAAATGGCTTTAACAAAAGAAGAAAAATAGTCTTAGATTTCTGTTCATTCTAATCATGTACAAATAAAGTAGCACAGTAAGATTACATTTATTTGAATGCATTAGTGAGTGTGTGATTGTGCTGTGTGTGCAGCGTGTCAATACTAAAAGTGAAGGTGTAGTTGATATCTTTGGTGATAATATCTGTAGTAATCATAAAAAAAAACACTTAAGAAATAAAGAATTAAAATTACAAATAATATTCTATTAAGATATGAGTTACAATAACATGATTTGCAATAGTAATAATATCAATAATATATGCACAATACACACAGATTAGACTATCAGGTCTGTGTTTTACAAAAACATTAGTATTGCAGCCAATGTGAGTCTGTGGGATTTATAAACAGACAAAATATGATTTGAAATGTTATTTTAATGATTTTATTAAGTTTAAACAATATTTCAAATGGAAAAAAAAATTAAAAATAATATTTTAGTGAGCAGAATGAACCAATGAGTGTTCTTCTTCTGGTGGTTAAAATGTAAATGAAAACAATAATACTTAAACAATAATACTTAATACACTAACCATGCTTGAACACACACATGCACACACATTTTGTTGTAGATGGAGATATTTAAAATAAAAGATAGGTAACAAAATGATAATTGCAAATCTCCTCTGTATAACACCATTTTCAGATTTCAAATTAATCACTGAGAGGCAGAATTGTTCAAACTGAGAGCTCAGTAAAAATGAAGTGATAAACTTTGACAAAACATGACTGTGTTATAATAGGTGATTTTCATGCAAGTAATTTGATATAGTCCAAAAACTAATGCAAAAGCACAGATGAAAATATTTTATTAAGTAGAATGTCCTGCAGAGGGCAGTAGAAGACCACTAATTGACTCACTTTCATTTGAAATACTTTTTTATCCACCAGTAAAACAAAGCAGTTTCTTCATGTTCTTTCCATTAAGCATGCTTACACACACACAGACACACACACAAACCCACACACACACACACACACACACACACACACACACACACACACACACACACACACACACACACACACAAAGACAAATATGTTTTCAATGTTTTTAGGATGTGATATTGTGAAAATATCTTCATCTCCTCATCTTGAACAACTTTGCCTCAAGAATCACTAATGTCAATCAAACCGTTCATAATCATAATAAAAAAAATAAAATATATACAAATATCATAATAATAAAAAAAACATCATAATAAAAAAGATTGCTTCTTAAAGCATTTGTTTATTTCCAATACTGAAGCGAATTAAAAGATCATGCGTAATCCTGCTACTCCCTCTAGTGGACAACAGTGGTATTATAGCTTACATTTTACAGTTGAAGTGTTTGAATGAATGGGAATTTGTTTTTTTACTTATATCTCAGGAACCAAAAGGCGAAAAATTCTGAAACTCAGAGCATAGATAGTGCTTGAGGAGCCCTGTTGAATGAGACCATCAATGTGTTTTTGGGCGATTGGGGCTGGGAGTTATGACTGTTATAAGGCATATCTGTTCGGGCTATTATCTCTGGAATGCCCAGGGCAAATAACACCACATTTGAATCGAAGCTAGCCAAGGACGCGCCCTTTCCAACGAGCTCTCACACAATGTTCGGGGTGGTCTGGGTCGGGAGTAATGGCCGTTCAAAATCGGGGGTCCCGCGGATTCGCGATGCGCGGGGGGCGCGCTCCCGAGGCCCGCGACGACACGTTTCGATCAAGAGCCCGGAGAGGTCCTCACCATCAAAATTTGAGCGCGCAACGACTTTCCGTTTTCGAGTTATGAATGGATTTGTATTCGGGGGCGTGGCTTAAATGCCGTTATACTTTCGTTTCATTTCATTCATTTACTTTCGTCCATTTCCATATCTCAGTGTAACACAATTGTCAATAGTAATACTCAATAGATGAGTTTTGACAAAATGTGATTGTAAATGTTAAAATAATGATTTTAAAAAGTCTAAATATGAATTTTATAACAATATTAGGGAGTAGTATGATGAAATGACAGCAGGGGGCAGTAAAATACCACTTATTGGCTTAATATGTCATTATATTCATATAAAATCACCTTTTGAAGAAGTTAAACTTTTTTTCTGATAATTATTGATCTAGAGAGTTCAGAGAATTGTGCTGCACTGGTTTTGAACATTATGATATGAACATTATATGATAAAAGATAGAAGACATCATTTACAGCAAATACAGGCAATTTACCATAGGAAATATATGGTTTTAAAGCGTTTTAACAGTTATAGCGCCAACTATCGTCCGATCTCCATAGAATTTTTCATGCTTGTTAATGATGTTATGTCACATATGCTGACCAATTTTTGTGAAGTTCTGAGTTTTTATTTAGGATTTATAGGCTTTTTAATGTATTTTGACACGCCCGTTTTATAAATGACCCTATTACAGCCATCCAAATGCAAAAGTTCAACTTTTTTTTGATAATTATTGATCTAGAGAGTCCAGAGAATTGTCCTACACTGGTCTGGTTCCGATCGGGCAAAAAACCTAGGACTAGTTCGCAAAAGTAGGTTTTTAACATATTAATGAATAATTAATGAACAGTTTGATTGACAGCAATGGTTCTTGAGGCAAAGTTGTTCAGGATGAGGAGATCTATCAAATGATATGCATATTGTGTGGATATTTGTAACACCACGTGATTACAGAGCCGTAAAACTCGTTAGCGCCAACTAGTGGCCGATTTCTTTCAAAATTCTTACAGACCTTTAGGGCCATGAGCCGAACATGCCCATTGAGTTTCGTTCCGATCGGCCTCCGTTAACCTTGTCTAATAGGTGCTCAAACTTCGTTGGCCGATGGCGGCCATGTTTTTTGAGATACGCCAATGTCCTCATACACATACATGGCACCTTGGACCAAGACACTGCATACCAATTTTCAAGTCAATCGGACTAACGGTCAGGTGGTTATAGCCTGTTTTATGTTTTTTTCATTTTATAGCGCCACCATGAGGCCAATCGTCGCGATTTTTTTACTGTGACCCCAGAGTAAGCTCATACACATGTGTACCAAGTTTGGTGAAGATACCTCATTTACATCGGGAGTTATAGCCATTTTAGTAAAATAGGCCCCTCCCACAACGTACGTTTTGGCGCCCCTTAGCGACCGTGAATCGAAATTTCCACTTTTTTTCGATAATTATTGATATTCAGTCTCCAGAGAACATTTCTGCACTAGTTTGGTTCCAATCGGGCAAAAAACCAGGGACTAGTTCGCAAAAGTAGATTTTTGACAAAATTCAAAATGGCGGAAAATCTATCATGGCGGAAATAAAATCGGAGATATACGTTTTGTTCGTCAGGCATCCAGCTTTCCAATGATATAAGACACTTGAGTCTACGCCATACGGTCTAGGAGTTATGAGCAGTTTCGCGCTTTTGGTTGTTATAGCGCCACCTATGGGCCAATCGGGGTCATAATCTCTGAACCTTTCCTCGATTTTTGTACTACCATCTGTCAAAGTTTCAAAGTTCCAGCTCTTACGGTTTGGGCTGCACGATGCGTTTTACGGCAGAATAATAATAATAATAATAATAATAAAAATCAGCACAATTACAATAGGGTTTCAGCACTTCGTGCTTGAACCCCTAATAATAAAAATCAGCACAATTACAATAGGGTTTCAGCACTTCGTGCTTGAACCCCTAATAATAATAAAAATCAGCACAATTACAATAGGGTTTCAGCATTTCATGCTTGAACCCCTAATAAGAAGAGACGTTTTGGATAGTTATAGCGCCACCTATTGTCCGATCTTCACGAAACTTGGCATGCTTCTTCACCATGTTCTGACACATCTGCTCATCGATTTTTGTGAAGTTTGGGGTTTTCCCTTAGGTTGTATAGGCTTTTGAGTGTTTTTTTGTCCCACCCCTTTCCTAAATGACCCTGTTACAGCCAGGCCAATGCAAAAGTTCAACTTTTTTCCGATAATTATTGATCTAGAGACTCCAGAGAACTGTGCTAGACTGGTCTGGTTCCGATTGGGCCAAAAACCTAGGACTAGTTCGCAAAAGTAGGTTTTTCACTAAATTGCCCATAGAATTTTTTTTTTGCTCGTAGAGCAATTTGGAGATAGCCATTTTGTCCGTCTGGATCCAGGGATCACAGTGATGCTAAAATTGAGACTCTAGGACAAACTGTCTAGGAGTTATGAGCAATGTAGTAAATTTGGTCATTATAGCGCCACCTATGGGCCAATCGGGGTCATATTTTGATAGGTTCTCCCCAAATTGAGGACTACCATTTGGCCAAGTTTCAAGGTTCCAGCTCTTACGGTTTGGGCTGCACGATGCGTTTTAGGGCGGAATAATAATAATAATAATAATAAAAATCAGCACAATTACAATAGGGTTTCAGCATTTCATGCTTGAACCCCTAATAAGAAGAGACCTTTTGGACAGTTATAGCGCCACCTATTGTCCGATCTTCACGAAACTTGGCATGCTTCTTCACCATGTTCTGACACATCTGCTCATCGATTTTTGTGAAGTTTGGGGTTTTCCCTTAGGTTGTATAGGCTTTTGAGTGTTTTTTTGTCCCACCCCTTTCCTAAATGACCCTGTTACAGCCAGGCCAATGCAAAAGTTCAACGTTTTTCCGATAATTATTGATCTAGAGACTCCAGAGAACTGTGCTAGACTGGTCTGGTTCCGATTGGGCCAAAAACCTAGGACTAGTTCGCAAAAGTAGGTTTTTCACTAAATTGCCCATAGAATTTTTTTTTTGCTCGTAGAGCAATTTGGAGATAGCCATTTTGTCCGTCTGGATCCAGGGATCACAGTGATGCTAAAATTGAGACTCTAGGACAAACTGTCTAGGAGTTATGAGCAATGTAGTTAATTTGGTCATTATAGCGCCACCTATGGGCCAATCGGGGTCATATTTTGATAGGTTCTCCCCAAATTGAGGACTACCATTTGGCCAAGTTTCAAGGTTCCAGCTCTTACGGTTTGGGCTGCACGATGCGTTTTAGGGCGGAATAATAATAATAATAATAATAAAAATCAGCACAATTACAATAGGGTTTCAGCATTTCATGCTTGAACCCCTAATAATAAAAATCAGCACAAATACAATAGGGTTTCAGCACTTCGTGCTTGAACCCCTAATAATAATAATAATTAAAGCTGCAAGCAGCATTTAGCGGGGTTCAAGCATTTAGGGTCTTTAAGCACATAAGGCAGTTTAGTGAGTTGTCTGAGTTTTTGTTTAGGATTTACAGGCTTTTGAGTGTTTTTTGCCATACCCATTTTCTAAATGATCCTGTTATGGCTACCCAATGGGTAAAGTTAAAGTTTTTTATATAATTAATAATCTAGAGCTTCCAGAGAATTGTACTGCACTGGTATATTTCCGATCGGGCGAAAAACCTAGGACTAGTTCGCAAAAGTAGGTTTTTAACATAATAGCAAGTATTTAATGAACAAATTGATTGACAGCAGTAGTTCTTGAGGCAAAGTTGTTCAGTATGAGGAGATCTATCAAATGATATGCATCACGTGATTACATAGCCGTAAAACCTGTTAGCGTCAACTAGTGGCTGATTTTTCAAAATTCTTACAGACCTCTAGGGCCACGAGTCGAACATGCCCATCGAGTTTCGTTCTGATCGGCCTCCGTTAAGAGCAAACTAACAGCTTTGAATTAAAATGGTGAGGTATCCTGTTGTAAACATCAACCATGCCTGTTGACAGTTTTGTGGGAAGGGAATGAAAAGTTCTCAAATCCACAGCACAGCCTCAGACATAACATTTATATCCATGATCTGCCATTTTCACTATTGTCCTTGCTTGCTTCTTCACAATACCTGCAGATCTTCTGATGATTCGGCTGTGCAGGTCCACATTAACACTGCCTGGCCTAGAACATGGACTGGAAAATGCAAATTTGGGGGGTATAAATATTAATGATCCTGACTCCAACGTCACAGTCGGTGTTATGGTGGGATTCACTCATTTTTCAGCGGTCTTTTGCAAACAGGAGATTTACACAAGAAGGAGGAAACAATGGTGTTTGAGGCTCACGGTATGTCAGTTCCATGTCCAGAACTCTTATCATTCAACTATGCCAAGATAAATACAGTTTTCAATTGTATGGCACCTTTAAAATAGATGATTAGTAATATAATGCTTACTTGGAGTCTGAAATGGCTTTAACAAAAGAAGAAAAATATTCTTAGATTTCTGTTCATTCTAATCATGTACAAATAAAGTAGCACAGTAAGATTACATTTATTTGAATGCATTAGTGAGTGTGTGATTGTGCTGTGTGTGCAGCGTGTCAATACTAAAAGTGAAGGTGTAGTTGATATCTTTGGTGATAATATCTGTAGTAATCATAAAAAAAAACACTTAAGAAATAAAGAATTAAAATTACAAATAATATTCTATTAAGATATGAGTTACAATAACATGATTTGCAATAGTAATAATATCAATAATATATGCACAATACACACAGATTAGACTATCAGGTCTGTGTTTTACAAAAACATTAGTATTGCAGCCAATGTGAGTCTGTGGGATTTATAAACAGACAAAATATGATTTGAAATGTTATTTTAATGATTTTATTAAGTTTAAACAATATTTCAAATGGAAAAAAAATTAAAAATAATATTTTAGTGAGCAGAATGAACCAATGAGTGTTCTTCTTCTGGTGGTTAAAATGTAAATGAAAACAATAATACTTAAACAATAATACTTAATACACTAACCATGCTTGAACACACACATGCACACACATTTTGTTGTAGATGGAGATATTTAAAATAAAAGATAGGTAACAAAATGATAATTGCAAATCTCCTCTGTATAACACCATTTTCAGATTTCAAATTAATCACTGAGAGGCAGAATTGTTCAAACTGAGAGCTCAGTAAAAATGAAGTGATAAACTTTGACAAAACATGACTGTGTTATAATAGGTGATTTTCATGCAAGTAATTTGATATAGTCCAAAAACTAATGCAAAAGCACAGATGAAAATATTTTATTAAGTAGAATGTCCTGCAGAGGGCAGTAGAAGACCACTAATTGACTCACTTTCATTTGAAAGACTTTTTTATCCACCAGTAAAACAAAGCAGTTTCTTCATGTTCTTTCCATTAAGCATGCTTACACACACACACAGACACACACACAAACCCACACACACACACACACACACACACACACAAAGACAAATATGTTTTCAATGTTTTTAGGATGTGATATTGTGAAAATATCTTCATCTCCTCATCTTGAACAACTTTGCCTCAAGAATCACTAATGTCAATCAAACCGTTCATAATCATAATAAAAAAAATAAAATATATACAAATATCATAATAAAAAAAAACATCATAATAAAAAAGATTGCTTCTTAAAGCATTTGTTTATTTCCAATACTGAAGCGAATTAAAAGATCATGCGTAATCCTGCTGCTCCCTCTAGTGGACAACAGTGGTATTATAGCTTACATTTTACAGTTGAAGTGTTTGAATGAATGGGAATTTGTTTTTTTACTTATATCTCAGGAACCAAAAAGCGAAAAATTCTGAAACTCAGAGCATAGATAGTGCTTGAGGAGCCCTGTTGAATGAGACCATCAATGTGTTTTTGGGCGATTGGGGCTGGGAGTTATGACTGTTATAAGGCATATCTGTTCGGGCTATTATCTCTGGAATGCCCAGGGCAAATAACACCACATTTGAATCGAAGCTAGCCAAGGACGCGCCCTTTCCAACGAGCTCTCACACAATGTTCGGGGTGGTCTGGGTCGGGAGCAATGGCCGTTCAAAATCGGGGGTCCCGCGGATTCGCGATGCGCGGGGGGCGCGCTCCCGAGGCCCGCGACGACACGTTTCGATCAAGAGCCCGGAGAGGTCCTCACCATCAAAATTTGAGCGCGCAACGACTTTCCGTTTTCGAGTTATGAATGGATTTGTATTCGGGGGCGTGGCTTAAATGCCGTTATACTTTCGTTTCATTTCATTCATTTACTTTCGTCCATTTCCATATCTCAGTGTAACACAATTGTCAATAGTAATACTCAATAGATGAGTTTTGACAAAATGTGATTGTAAATGTTAAAATAATGATTTTAAAAAGTCTAAATATGAATTTTATAACAATATTAGGGAGTAGTATGATGAAATGACAGCAGGGGGCAGTAAAATACCACTTATTGGCTTAATATGTCATTATATTCATATAAAATCACCATTTGAAGAAGTTAAACTTTTTTTCTGATAATTATTGATCTAGAGAGTTCAGAGAATTGTGCTGCACTGGTTTTGAACATTATGATATGAACATTATATGATAAAAGATAGAAGACATCATTTACAGCAAATACAGGCAATTTACCATAGGAAATATATGGTTTTAAAGCGTTTTAACAGTTATAGCGCCAACTATCGTCCGATCTCCATAGAATTTTTCATGCTTGTTAATGATGTTATGTCACATATGCTGACCAATTTTTGTGAAGTTCTGAGTTTTTATTTAGGATTTATAGGCTTTTTAATGTATTTTGACACGCCCGTTTTATAAATTACCCTATTACAGCCATCCAAATGCAAAAGTTCAACTTTTTTTTGATAATTATTGATCTAGAGAGTCCAGAGAATTGTCCTACACTGGTCTGGTTCCGATCGGGCAAAAAACCTAGGACTAGTTCGCAAAAGTAGGTTTTTAACATATTAATGAATAATTAATGAACAGTTTGATTGACAGCAATGGTTCTTGAGGCAAAGTTGTTCAGGATGAGGAGATCTATCAAATGATATGCATATTGTGTGGATATTTGTAACACCACGTGATTACAGAGCCGTAAAACTCGTTAGCGCCAACTAGTGGCCGATTTCTTTCAAAATTCTTACAGACCTTTAGGGCCATGAGCCGAACATGCCCATTGAGTTTCGTTCCGATCGGCCTCCGTTAACCTTGTCTAATAGGTGCTCAAACTTCGTTGGCCGATGGCGGCCATGTTTTTTGAGATACGCCAATGTCCTCATACACATACATGGCACCTTGGACCAAGACACTGCATACCAATTTTCAAGTCAATCGGACTAACGGTCTGGTGGTTATAGCCTGTTTTATGTTTTTTTCATTTTATAGCGCCACCATGAGGCCAATCGTCGCGATTTTTTTACTGTGACCCCAGAGTAAGCTCATACACATGTGTACCAAGTTTGGTGAAGATACCTCATTTACATCGGGAGTTATAGCCATTTTAGTAAAATAGGCCCCTCCCACAACGTACGTTTTGGCGCCCCTTAGCGACCGTGAATCGAAATTTCCACTTTTTTTCGATAATTATTGATATTCAGTCTCCAGAGAACATTTCTGCACTAGTTTGGTTCCAATCGGGCAAAAAACCAGGGACTAGTTCGCAAAAGTAGATTTTTGACAAAATTCAAAATGGCGGAAAATCTATCATGGCGGAAATGAAATCGGAGATATACGTTTTGTTCGTCAGGCATCCAGCTTTCCAATGATATAAGACACTTGAGTCTACGACATACGGTCTAGGAGTTATGAGCAGTTTCGCGCTTTTGGTTGTTATAGCGCCACCTATGGGCCAATCGGGGTCATAATCTCTGAACCTTTCCTCGATTTTTGTACTACCATCTGTCAAAGTTTCAAAGTTCCAGCTCTTACGGTTTGGGCTGCACGATGCGTTTTACGGCAGAATAATAATAATAATTAAAGCTGCAAGCAGCATTTATCGGGGTTCAAGCATTTAAGGCCTTTAGGCACATAAGCATTTAAGACATTAAGATTTATTTAGAAAGCTTTTAACCACTGAAATAATAGATGGAAAAGTCCATTTACAGCCAATACAGGCAATTTACCATAGGAAATATGTGTTTTTTAAAGCTTTTTAACAGTTATAGCACCATCTATAGTCCGATCTCCATGAAATTTTGCATGCTTGTTAATGATGTTATGGCACATAAGCTCACCAATTTTCGTGAAGTTCTGAGTTTTTGTTTAGGATTTATAGGCTTTTGAGTGCATTTTGCCACGCCCATTTTCTTTATGACCCAATATACCCATGCGAAAAATGCAAAAGTTCAACTTTTTTTTGATAATTATTGATCTTGAGAGTCCATAGAATTGTCCTAGACTCGTTTGGTTCTGATCGGGCGAAAAACCTAGGACTAGTTCGCAAAAGTAGGTTTTTAACATAATTACGAATATTTAATGAACGGTTTGATTGACAGCAATGGTTCTTGAGGCAAAGTTGTTCAACAAGAGGAGATCTATCACATGGTATGCATTTTGTGACAATAAGTGTAACACCACGTGATTACAGAGCCATAAAACTCGTTAGCGCCAACTAGTGGCCGATTTCTTTTAAAATTCTTACAGACCTCTAGGGCCATGAGTCGAACATGCCCACCGAGTTTCGTTCCGATAGGCCTCCGTTAACCTTGTCTAATAGGTGCTCAAACTTCATTGGCCGATGGCGGCCATGTTTTTTGAGATACACCAATGTCCTCATAGACATACATGGCACCTTGGACCAAGACACTGCATACCAATTTTCAAGTCAATCGGACTAACGGTCAGGTGGTTATAGCCTGTTTTATGTTTTTTTCATGTTATAGCGCCACCATGTGACCAATCGCCGCGATTTTTTTACCGTGACCTCATATTGACGTCTTACACATGTGTACCAGGTTTGGTTAAAATACCTCTTTTACTTCTGGAGTTATAGCCATTTTAGTAAAATAGGCTCCTCCCACAACGTTAATTTTGCACCCCCTAGCGACCGTGAATCGAAATTTCAACTTTTTTTTGATAATTATTGATATTCAGACTCCAGAGAACAATTCTGCACTGGTTTGGTTCCGATCGGGCAAAAAACCAGGGACTAGTTCGCAAAAGTAGATTTTCGACAAAATTCAAAATGGCGGAAAATCTATCATGGCGGAAATAAAATCGGAGATATACGTTTTGTTCGTCAGGCGTCCAGCTTTCCAATGATATAAGACACTTGAGTCTATGACTTACGGTCTAGGAGTTATGAGCAGTTTCGCGCTTTTGGTTGCTATAGCGCCACCTATGGGCCAATCGGGGTCATAATTTGATAACCTCTCCTCGATTTTTGTACTACCATATGGCAAAGTTTCAAAGCTCTAGCCCTTACGGTTTGGGCTGCACGATGCGTTTTACGGCAGAATAATAATAATAATAATAATAATTAAAGCTGCAAGCAGCATTTATCGGGGTTCAAGCATTTAAGGCCTTTAGGCACATAAGCATTTAAGACATTAAGATTTATTTAGAAAGCTTTTAACCACTGAAATAATAGATGGAAAAGTCCATTTACAGCCAATACAGGCAATTTACCATAGGAAATATGTGTTTTTTAAAGCTTTTTAACAGTTATAGCACCATCTATAGTCCGATCTCCATGAAATTTTGCATGCTTGTTAATGATGTTATGGCACATAAGCTCACCAATTTTCGTGAAGTTCTGAGTTTTTGTTTAGGATTTATAGGCTTTTGAGTGCATTTTGCCACGCCCATTTTCTTTATGACCCAATATACCCATGCGAAAAATGCAAAAGTTCAACTTTTTTTTGATAATTATTGATCTTGAGAGTCCATAGAATTGTCCTAGACTCGTTTGGTTCTGATCGGGCGAAAAACCTAGGACTAGTTCGCAAAAGTAGGTTTTTAACATAATTGCGAATATTTAATGAACGGTTTGATTGACAGCAATGGTTCTTGAGGCAAAGTTGTTCAACAAGAGGAGATCTATCAAATGGTATGCATTTTGTGACAATAAGTGTAACACCACGTGATTACAGAGCCATAAAACTCGTTAGCGCCAACTAGTGGCCGATTTCTTTTAAAATTCTTACAGACCTCTAGGGCCATGAGTCGAACATGCCCACCGAGTTTCGTTCCGATAGGCCTCCGTTAACCTTGTCTAATAGGTGCTCAAACTTCATTGGCCGATGGCGGCCATGTTTTTTGAGATACACCAATGTCCTCATAGACATACATGGCACCTTGGACCAAGACACTGCATACCAATTTTCAAGTCAATCGGACTAACGGTCAGGTGGTTATAGCCTGTTTTATGTTTTTTTCATGTTATAGCGCCACCATGTGACCAATCGCCGCGATTTTTTTACCGTGACCTCATATTGACGTCTTACACATGTGTACCAGGTTTGGTTAAAATACCTCTTTTACTTCTGGAGTTATAGCCATTTTAGTAAAATAGGCTCCTCCCACAACGTTAATTTTGCACCCCCTAGCGACCGTGAATCGAAATTTCAACTTTTTTTTGATAATTATTGATATTCAGACTCCAGAGAACAATTCTGCACTGGTTTGGTTCCGATCGGGCAAAAAACCAGGGACTAGTTCGCAAAAGTAGATTTTCGACAAAATTCAAAATGGCGGAAAATCTATCATGGCGGAAATAAAATCGGAGATATACGTTTTGTTCGTCAGGCGTCCAGCTTTCCAATGATATAAGACACTTGAGTCTATGACTTACGGTCTAGGAGTTATGAGCAGTTTCGCGCTTTTGGTTGCTATAGCGCCACCTATGGGCCAATCGGGGTCATAATTTGATAACCTCTCCTCGATTTTTGTACTACCATATGGCAAAGTTTCAAAGCTCTAGCCCTTACGGTTTGGGCTGCACGATGCGTTTTACGGCAGAATAATAATAATAATTAAAGCTGCAAGCAGCATTTATCGGGGTTCAAGCTATTAAGGCGTTTAAGGTTTTTTAAGCACAAAAGCATCAAAAGTTATTAAGTTTTATTTATTAATCAGATGAATCAGAATTTATACCGAAACCTAAGACTACACACACACATTATGTTGTAGATACAGACATTTGAACTATATGATGTGATCAAACTGTCAATACTAATACTTTAACAGATGGATTTTGACTAAATGTAATTGTAAATGTTAAAATAGTGATTTTATAAAGTCTAAATATAAATTATAGAACAATATGACAAAATGACTATTCTAAACAGCAGGGGGCAGTAAAATACCACTTATTGGCTTAATATGCCATTATATTCATATCATTTTCACCTTTTTAACTGTTATAGAGGCAAATTTTGTCCGATCTGTCTGAAAATTTCCATGCATGTTCAGAGTGATATTTCACATGTTCTGACTTGTTTTTAAGAAGGTCTGAGCATTGATTAAAGAGAAATAGGCTTTCGGGGACACTTGGTAAAGGCCACATTTTGAAGTGAACCTATTATAGCTATCCAAATGAAGTAGTTCAACTTTTTCTGACAATTATTGTTCTAGTGAGTCCAGAGAATTGTATTGCACTAGTTTTGAACATTATGATATGAAAATTATATGATCAGAGATGGAAAAGACCATTTACAGCCAATACAGGCAATTTGCCATGGGATATATATGGTTTTAAAGCTTTTTAACAGTTATAGCGCCACCTATGGTCCGATCTCCATAAAATTGTTTACTGTGACCTCAAATTGAACCCATACACATGTGTACTGAGTTTGGTGAAGATATCTCATTTACTTCTTGAGTTATAGCCATTTGAGTAAAATAGGCTCCTCCCACAACGATTTGCCACATTCTAGAATTATTTAATATGATTCTAGCATGATTTACTATCATATACCATGTTCCAGATTGATTTATTAGGATTCTAGCATGATTTACCTTGATACACCTCATTTCAGTATTATTTACTATGATTTACAATGTTTCTAGCATGATTAACCACATTAGTTGCAATTATGTGAAGTCTCAGTGCAAATGAGGTGATGAACACTGACAAAATATTATTGTGTTATAATAGTTAGTTATATACGTGATTTTTAGTGTGTGTCCAAGTATGAATGCAAAAGCACATGTAAAATATTTCATTATTAAGTAGAATGGCCAGCAGAGGGCAGTAGAAGACCACTTATTGGCTCACTTTCACTTTAAACCTCATGATTTTGACCAGTTTTCTGCACTAAAGCAAACCAGTGTTTCCATGTTAACTCAATAATGCATACTTGCTACATATGCTACACACAATAATCCTTCACACACACACACACACACACACACACACACACACACACACACACACACACACACACAATGTTTCAGTGATATTGGTGTCACATTCACCTTCATCACATTCAACTTCTGTCTTCATCACATTCACCATCTGTCGTCATCACCTGCTCCTCATCACCCTCATCATCATCACCTGCTCCTCATCATCATAACCGTCACCTGTTGTCCTTGTCTTGATCTGTGTATTTAAGTTCCCCTCTCACCCATTATCATTGTCGGTTATTGTTTGTGCACTAGCACTCTGTTATGTTTGTTTTCATGTTGGAAAATAAAACCTTTGTTATATTTGTACCCCACACACACACACACACACACACACACACACACACACACACACACACACACACACACACAAATGTTTCAGTGATATTGGTGTCACATTCACCTTCATCACATTCACCTTCTGTCTTCATCACATTCACCATCTGTCGTCATCACCTGCACCTGCTCCTCATCACCCTCCTCATCATCACCTGCTCCTCATCATCATAACCGTCACCTGTTGTCCTTGTCTTGATCTGTGTATTTAAGTTCCCCTCTCATCCATTATCATTGTCGGTTATTGTTTGTGCACTAGCACTCTGTTATGTTTGTTTTCATGTTGGAAAATAAAACCTTTGTTATATTTGTACACACACACACACACACACACACACACACACACACACACACACACACACACACACACACACACACACACACACACACACACACACACACACACACACACACACACACACACCATCATTTATCATGATTTACCATGGCTGATACCAATACCAATATGAGAAAATGACTATTTTAAACAGCAGGGGGCAGTAAAATACCACTTATTGGCTTAACATGCCATTAATTCATATCATTTTCACCTTTTTAACTGTTATAGAGGCAAATTTTGTCCGATCTGTCTGAAAATTTTCATGCTTGTTCAGGGTGATATTTCACACGTTCTGACTTGTTTTTAAGAAGGTCTGAGCATTGATTAAAGAGATATAGGCTTTCGGGGACACTTGGTAAAGGCCAGATTTTGAAGTGAACCTATTATAGCTATCCAAATGAAGTAGTTCAACTTTTTCTGACAATTATTGATCTAGTGAGTCCAGAGAATTGTATTGCACTAGTTTTGAACATTATGATATGAAAATTATATGATCAGAGATGGAAAAGACCATTTACAGCCAATACAGGCAGTTTACCATAGGAAATATATGATTTTAAAGCTTTTTAACAGTTATAGCGCCACCTATGGTCCGATCTCCATAAAATTTGGCATGCTTGTTAATGATGTTATGTCACATATGCTCACCAATTTTTGTGAAGTTCTGAGTTTTCATTTAGGATTTATAGGATTTTTAATGTATTTTGCCACGCCCATTTTATAAATTACCCTATTACAGCCATCCAAATGCAAAAGTTCAACTTTTTTTCGATAATTATTGATCTAGAGAGTCCAGAGAATTGTCCTAGACTGGTCTGGTTCCGATCGGGCGAAAAACCTAGGACTAGTTCGCAAAAGTAGGTTTTTAACATGTTCGCGAATATTTAATGAACGGTTTGATTGACAGCAATGGTTCTTGAGGCAAAGTTGTTCAGCATGAGCAGATCTATCAAATGATATGCATATTGTGTGGATGAGTGTAACACCACGTGATTACAGAGCCATAAAACTCGTTAGCGCCAACTAGTGGCCGATTTCTTTCAAAATTCTTACAGACCTCTAGGGCCATGAGATGAACATGCCCATCGAGTTTCGTTCCGATCGGCCTCCGTTAACCTTGTCTAATAGGTGCTCAACTTCATTGGCCAATGGCGGCCATGTTTTTTGAGATACGCCAATTTCCTCATAGACATATATGGCACCTTGGGCCAAGACACTGCATACCAATTTTCAAGTCAATCGGACTAACGGTCAGGTGGTTATAGCCCTTTTCATGTTTTTTCCATGTTATAGCGCCACCTATTGTTCAATCGTCGCGATTTTTTTACTGTGACCCCAGACTGAACCCATACACATGTGTACCGAGTTTGGTTAAGCTATCTCATTTACTTTTTGAGTTATAGCCATTTGAGTAAAATAGGCTCCTCCCACAATGTTTATTTTATGCCCCCTAGCGACCATGAATCGAAATTTCGAATTTTTTTGATAATTATTAATCGTCAGACTCCATAGAACATTTCTGCACTGGTTTGGTTCCGATCGGACAAAAATCCTAGGACTAATTAGCAAAAGCAGTTTTTTGACAAAATTCAAAATGGCGGAAAAATTTCCATACCGGAAATGAAATCGGAGATATACGTTTTGTTCATCACGTTTCCAGCTTTCCAATGATATAAGACACTTGAGTCTACGACATACGGTCTAGGAGTTATGAGCAGTTTCGCGCTTTTGGTTGTTATAGCGCCACCTATGGGCCAATGGGGGTCATAATCTCTGAACCTCTCCTCGATTTTTGTACTACCATCTGGCAAAGTTTCAAGTCTCCAGCCCTTACGGTTTGGGCTGCACGATGCGTTTTACGGCAGAAGAATAATAATAATAATAATAAAAATCCTTACAATTACAATAGGGTTTCAGCACTTCGTGCTTGAACCCCTAATAAAAATCAGCACAATTACAATAGGGTTTCAGCACTTCGTGCTTGAACCCCTAATAATAATAATTAAAGCTGCAAGCAGCATTTATCGGGGTTCAAGCAGTTAAGGCCTTTAAGGCATTTAAGCACAAAAGCATCAAAAGTTATTAAGATTTATTTAGCAAGCATGTAACCACTGACATAATAGATGGAAAAGACCATTTACAGCCAATACAGGCAATTTGCCATGGGATATATATGGTTTTAAAGCTTTTTAACAGTTATAGCGCCACCTATGCTCCGATCTCCATAGAATTGTTTACTGTGACCTCAAATTGAACCCATACACATGTGTACTGAGTTTGGTGAAGATATCTCATTTACTTCTTGAGTTATAGCCATTTGAGTAAAATAGGCTCCTCCCACAACGATTTGCCACATTCTAGAATTATTTAATATGATTTTAGCATGATTTACTATCATATACCATGTTCCAGAATGATTTATTAGGATTCTAGCATGATTTACCTTGATACACCTCATTTCAGTATTATTTACTATGATTTACAATGTTTCTAGCATTATTAACCACATTACTAGCAAATATGTGAAGTGTCAGTGCAAATGAGGTGATGAACACTGACAAAATATTATTGTGTTATAATAGTTAGTTATATACGTGATTTTTAGTGTGTGTCCAAGTATGAATGCAAAAGCACATGTAAAATATTTCATTATTAAGTAGAATGGCCAGCAGAGGGCAGTAGAAGACCACTTATTGGCTCACTTTCACTTTAAACCAGTTTTCTGCACTAAAGCAAACCAGTTTTTCCATGTTAACTCAATGCATGCTTACACACACACACACACACACACACACACACACACACACACACACACACACACACACACACACACACACACACACACACACACACACACACACACACACACACACACAAACACACACACACACACACACACATACACACACAGCATAGTTAACCGTGATTTACCATGATATACCACGTTCTAGTATTATTTACCAGGAGATAAACGACAATCTAGTATTATTTACTTTGATTTACCATGTTTCTAGCCTGATTTATCACATTACTAGCAATTATTTGAAGTGTCAGTGCAAATAAAGTGATTAACACTGACAAAATATGATTGTGTTATAATAGTTATTGCTATATAAGTGATTTTTTTTGTGTGTATTCAAGTATGAATGCAAGCACATGTTGAAATATTTCATTAATAAGTAGAATGGCCAGCAGAGGGCAGTAGAAGACCACTTATTGGCTCACTTTCACTTTAAACCAGTTTTCTGCACTAAAGCAAACCAGTTTATCTATGTTAACTCAATGCATGCTTACACACACACACACACACACACACACACACACACACACACACACACACACACACACACACACACACACACACACAGAGCATAGTTAACCATGATTTACCATGATTTACCACATTACTAGCAATTATTTGAAGTGTCAGTGCAAATAAAGTGATTAACACTGACAAAATATGATTGTGTTATAATAGTTATTGCTATATAAGTGATTTTTAGTGTGTATTCAAGTATAAATGCAAGCACATGTGGAAAAATTTAATTAATAAGTAGAATGGCCAGCAGAGGGCAGTAGAAGACCACTTATTGGCTCACTTTCACTTTAAACCTCATGATTTTGACCAGTTTTCTGCACTAAAGCAAACCAGTGTTTCCATGTTAACTCAATAATGCATAATTGCTACATATGCTACACACAATAATGCTACACACACACACACACACACACACACACACACACAAATGTTTCAGTGATATTGGTGTCACATTCACCTTCATCACATTCACCTTCTGTCTTCATCACATTCACCATCTGTCGTCATCACCTGCACCTGCTCCTCATCACCCTCCTCATCATCACCTGCTCCTCATCATCATAACCGTCACCTGTTGTCCTTGTCTTGATCTGTGTATTTAAGTTCCCCTCTCATCCATTATCATTGTCGGTTATTGTTTGTGCACTAGCACTCTGTTATGTTTGTTTTCATGTTGGAAAATAAAACCTTTGTTATATTTGTACCACACACACACACACACACACACACACACACACACACACACACACACACCATCATTTATCATGATTTACCATGGCTGATACCAATACCAATATGAGAAAATGACTATTTTAAACAGCAGGGGGCAGTAAAATACCACTTATTGGCTTAACATGCCATTAAATCATATCATTTTCACCTTTTTAACTGTTATAGAGGCAAATTTTGTCCGATCTGTCTGAAAATTTTCATGCTTGTTCAGGGTGATATTTCACACGTTCTGACTTGTTTTTAAGAAGGTCTGAGCATTGATTAAAGAGATATAGGCTTTCGGGGACACTTGGTAAAGGCCAGATTTTGAAGTGAACCTATTATAGCTATCCAAATGAAGTAGTTCAACTTTTTCTGACAATTATTGATCTAGTGAGTCCAGAGAATTGTATTGCACTAGTTTTGAACATTATGATATGAAAATTATATGATCAGACATGGAAAAGACCATTTACAGCCAATACAGGCAGTTTACCATAGGAAATATATGGTTTTAAAGCTTTTTAACAGTTATAGCGCCAACTATTGTCCAATCTCCATAAAATTTTGCAAGCTTGTTTGTGATGTTATGACACATATGCTCACCAATTTTTGTGAAGTTCTGAGTTTTCATTTAGGATTTATAGGCTTTTGAGTGTATTTTGCCACACCCATTTTATAAATGACCCTATTACAGCCATACAAATACAAAAGTTCAACTTTTTTTTGATAATTATTGATCTAGAGAGTCCATAGAATTGTCCTAGACTGGTCTGGTTCCGATCGGGCAAAAAACCAGGGACTAGTTCGCAAAAGTAGGTTTTTAACATATTCATGAATATTTAATGAACGGTTTGATTGACAGCAATGGTTCTAGAGGCAAAGTTGTTCAGCATGAGCAGATCTATCAAATGATATGCATTTTGTGACAATATATCTAACACCACGTGATTACAGAGCCATAAAACTCGTTAGCGCCAACTAGTGGCCGATTTCTTTCAAAATTCTTACAGACCTCTAGGGCCATGAGTCGAACATGCCCACCGAGTTTCGTTCCGATCGGCCTCCGTTAACCTTGTCTAATAGGTGCTCAACTTCATTGGCCAATGGCGGCCATGTTTTTTGAGATACACCAATGTCCTCATAGACATACATGGCACCTTGGACCAAGACACTGCATACCAATTTTCAAGTCAATCGGACTAACGGTCAGGTGGTTATAGCCTGTTTTATGTTTTTTTCATGTTATAGCGCCACCATGTGGCCAATCGCCGCGATTTTTTTACCGTGTCCTCAGATTGACCTCTTACATATGTGTACCAAGTTTGTTGAAAATACCTCATTTACTTCTGGAGTTATAGCCATTTTAGTAAAATAGGCTCCGGGCTCCGCCCACAACGTTAATTTTGCGCCCCCTAGCGACCCTGAATCGAAATTTCAACTTTTTTTCGATAATTATTGATCTTCAGTCTCCAGAGAACAATTCTGCACTGGTTTGGTTCCGATCGAGCAAAAAACCAGGGACTAGTTCGCAAAAGTAGGTTTTCGACAAAATTCAAAATGGCGGAAAATCTATCATGACGGAAATGAAATCGGAGATATACGTTTTGTTCGTCAGACGACCAGCTTTCCAATGATATAAGACACTTGTGTCTACGACATACGGTCCAGGAGTTATGACCACTTTCGCGCTTTTGGTTGTTATAGCGCCACCTATGGGCCAATCGAGGTCATAATTTGATAACCTCTCCTCGATTTTTGTACTACCATCTGGCAAAGTTTCAAAGCTCTAGCCCTTACGGTTTGGGCTGCACGATGCGTTTTACGGCAGAATAATAATAATAATAATTAAAGCTGCAAGCAGCATTTATCGGGGTTCAAGCTATTAAGGCCTTTAAGGGTTTTTAAGCACAAAAGCATCAAAAGTTATCAGGTTTTATTTAGCAAGCATGTAACCACTGACATAATAGATGGAAAAGACCATTTACAGCCAATACAGGCAATGTACCATAGGAAATATATGGTTTTAAAGCTTTTTAACAGTTATAGCGCCACCTATGGTCCGATCTCCATAAAATTTGGCATGCTTGTTAATGATGTTATGTCACATATGCTCACCAATTTTTGTGAAGTTCTGAGTTTTCATTTAGGATTTATAGGATTTTTAATGTATTTTGCCACGCCCATTTTATAAATGACCCTATTACAGCCATCCAAATGCAAAAGTTCAACTTTTTTTCGATAATTATTGATCTAGAGAGTCTAGAGAATTGTCCTAGACTGGTCTGGTTCCGATCGGGCGAAAAACCTAGGACTAGTTCGCAAAAGTAGGTTTTTAACATGTTGGCGAATATTTAATGAACGGTTTGATTGACAGCAATGGTTCTTGAGGCAAAGTTGTTCAGCATGAGCAGATCTATCAAATGATATGCATATTGTGTGGATGAGTGTAACACCACGTGATTACAGAGCCATAAAACTCGTTAGCGCCAACTAGTGGCCGATTTCTTTCAAAATTCTTACAGACCTCTAGGGCCATGAGATGAACATGCCCATCGAGTTTCGTTCCGATCGGCCTCCGTTAACCTTGTCTAATAGGTGCTCAACTTCATTGGCCAATGGCGGCCATGTTTTTTGAGATACGCCAATGTCCTCATAGACATATATGGCACCTTGGGCCAAGACACTGCATACCAATTTTCAAGTCAATCGGACTAACGGTCAGGTGGTTATAGCCCTTTTCATGTTTTTTCCATGTTATAGCGCCACCTATTGTTCAATCGTCGAGATTTTTTTACTGTGACCCCAGACTGAACCCATACACATGTGTACCGAGTTTGGTTAAGCTATCTCATTTACTTTTTGAGTTATAGCCATTTTAGTAAAATAGGCTCCTCCCACAATGTTTATTTTATGCCCCCTAGCGACCTTGAATCGAAATTTCGAATTTTTTTTTGATAATTATTGATCGTCAGACTCCATAGAACATTTCTGCACTGGTTTGGTTCCGATCGGACAAAAAACCTAGGACTAATTAGCAAAAGTAGTTTTTAGACAAAATTCAAAATGGCGGAAAAATTTCCATACCGGAAATGAAATCGGAGATATACGTTTTGTTCAGAACGTTTCCAGCTTTCCAATGATATAAGACACTTGAGTCTACAACATACCGTCTAGGAGTTATGAGCAGTTTCGCGCTTTTGGTTGTTATAGCGCCACCTATGGGCCAATCGGGGTCATAATCTCTGAACCTCTCCTCGATTTTTGTACTACCATCTGGCAAAGTTTCAAGTCTCCAGCCCTTACGGTTTGGGCTGCACGATGCGTTTTACGGCAGAAGAATAATAATAATAATTAAAGCTGCAAGCAGCATTTATCGGGGTTCAAGCAGTTAAGGCCTTTAAGCACAAAAGCATCAAAAGTGATTAAGTTTTATTTAGCAAGCATGTAACTACTGACATAATAGATGGAAAAGACCATTTACAGGAAATACCATAGGAAATATATGGTTTTAAAGCTTTTTAGCAGTTATAGCGCCACCTATGGTCCGATCTCCATAAAAATTGGCATGCTTGTTAATGATGTTATGTCACATATGCTCACCAATTTTTGTGAAGTTCTGAGTTTTCATTTAGGATTTATAGGCTTTTTAGTGTTTTTTTGCCATGCCCCTTTTCTAAATGACCCTATTACAGCCATCTACATGCAAAAGTTCAACTTTTTTTTGATAATTATTGATCTAGAGTGTCCAGAGAATTGTCCTAGACTGGTCTGGTTTCGATCGGGCGAAAAACCTAGGACTAGTTTGCAAAAGTAGGTTTTTAACATAATTACGAATATTTAATAAACGGTTTAATTGACAGCATTAGTTCTTGAGGCAAAGTTGTTCAGCATGAGCAGATCTATCAGATGATATGCATTTTGTGACGATAAGTGTAACACCACGTGATTACAGAGCCATAAAACTCGTTAGCGCCAACTAGTGGCCGATTTCTTTCAAAACTCTTAGAGACCTCTAGGGCCATGAGTCGAACATGCCCATCGAGTTTCGTTCCGATCGGCCTCCGTTAACCTTGTCTAATAGGTGCTCAAATTTCATTGGTCGATGGCGGCCATGTTTTTCGAGATACGCCAATGTCCTCATAGACATACATGGTACCTTGGACCAAGACACTGCATACCAATTTTCAAGTCAATCGGACTAACGGTCACGTGGTCATAGCCGTTTTCATGTTTTTTTCATGTTATAGCGCCACCTAGTAATCAATCGTCGCGATTTTTTTACTGTGACCCCAGATTGAACTCATACACATGTGCACCAAGTTTGGTGAAGATATCTAATTTCATTCTCGAGTTATAGCCATTTTAGTAAAATAGGCTCCTCCCACAACATTAATTTATCACCCCCCGGCGATCAGGAATCGAAATTTCGACTTTTTTTCGATAATTATTGATATTCAGACTCCAGAGAACATTTCTGCACTGTTTTGGATCCAATTGGACAAAAAACCTAGGACTAGTTCGCAAAAGTAGGTTTTTAACTAAATTCAAAATGGCGGACAATTTGCATACAGGAAATGAAATCGGAGATATACGTTTTGACCTTCAGGTTTCCAGCTTTCCAGTGATATAAGACACTTGAGTCTACGTCATACGGTCTAGGAGTTATGAGCAGTTTCGCGCTTTTGGTTGCTATAGCGCCACCTATGGGCCAATTGGGGTCATATTCTCTGAACCTCTCCTCGATTTTTGTACTACCATCTGGCAAAGTTTCAAAGCTCCAGCTCTTACGGTTTGGGCTGCACGATGAGTTTTACGGCAGAAGAAAAATAATAATAATAATAATAATAATAATAATAATAATAATAAAAATCAGTACAATTACAATAGGGTTTCAGCACTTCGTGCTTGAACCCCTAATAATAATTAAAGCTGCAAGCAGCATTTATCGGGGTTCAAGCATTTAAGGCCTTTAAGGCTTTTAAGCTCACAAGCATCAAAAGACATTAAGTTTTATTTAGCAAGCATTTAACAACTGTCATCATAGATGAAAAAGTCAATTTACAGCCAATACAGGCAGTTTACCATAGGAAATAAATGGTTTTAAAGCGTTTTTACAGTTATAGCACCTTTTTGCCTGAGTCTTCTTACAGTCTTGCCTGATCTCCACCACTTTTATTAGTAGTACTCAAAGTGTGCCCATATATATGTGTCAAATTTGTTGTAAATATGTAATTTTGATAAGGAGTTTAGACAATTATATTCAGTGGCGTAACCAGTCAACACTGGGCCCTTAAGTATGATGACGCAATTAATGATATTGATGACGCAATGTCTGCAAGTAGGCTACCATGAATAGGGCAGGATATGATCATACACAGCATATAAGAGATGAGATGACTAACAAAATCAGGAGTAGCCTCAAAAAAAAAAAAAAAAAAAAAAAAAAACATGGTGTCAGCGCACGATAACACATTGTTAGGCCTAGGTCCAAATACATAAAAAAGATGCTCTCTTACATTATAGTGGGATTTTCCGGGCTTTCCTATGTGCAACTGCAAAGTTGTCGATTAGATCAGGATTGTGAGCATGGGCATTCTCAATTGACCCTTCGCATGGAGTTTGAATGACAGGCGATCTGACTAATCATAATCCGCCATTTTGTCCAACAAAGCAGTCAGGAGAGTTAGTAGATTAACATTGGAGGATTTCAATTTGAAAAACAAAGTGTACTGACGTCATAGCACTTTAAAACAACATTCCTTATATGTTCATTTATGTTTATTTTAATGCTATAAATTAACTAGAAGGAAGAGATGATCGGTTCACGAGCAGCTTTAACTGAGCCTCGAGTCTACAGCGATCTGTCAGACACATTAAAGAGTCACAAAACGGTATTTATTGTTTAAATGTCTCTAAAAAATGACTACATTTGAAAGGTGAGACTTTGTTTCATATCAAAAGTACTTGTCTGTCAGCGCGCAGTATCCTCTCTGATCCGCAGTGTATTTTTCACTGCGTGAGAACTTGGTGTGGTGTGAGAGTGGCGTCGCTTGTCAGACATAGCAACAGTAACTAAAGTGGGCGGGTCTTTGCAAACGGTCATTGACAGTATAGAGCTGGTAAGTCCCGCCCCTTCCGCTAACCCCACTGGACCTCTAGGTTGAAAAATCGTCAATGCAAGTGAATGTGAGAAAATAATTATTTTCTGGTCTCGTTTGAATTTTGGCATGAATGTGAACATATGTTGTCTGTGAATTTTTAATATAATTTTTCGTGTGAAGAATGCTACAATTTAGCGGGTAGAAGTTTGATACGGTTAGACTTTGTGTGAGAGCACTTTGTGGACTACAACTAGTTTTTACATCAGACGGGAATCTGAAGAAAGAACAACCCATTTGGTTTGAATGGTGACATTTGGGTACAAAACACACAGGCATCTCGATCTGTCTCCATAGATTATCGCAGCATTAGCACCGTGATTTGACAAGTGGAAGGAAAAATGTGTTATCGGGTGACGTCACATAGGCGACATGTAGTCTTTCTCATTATGTCTTTTCCACAACTGCTAGCCAAAGAATCATACAATATACTGTCAAACTCGTAACATGAAAAATTATATAAAAAATTCACAGACAACGTATGTTCACATTCATGGCACAATTCAAACTGGACCGGAAAAGAATTATTTTCTTACATTCACTTGCATTGACGATTTTTCAACCTAGAGGTCCAGTGGGGTTTTACGGATGGGCGGGACTTACTAGCTCTACGGACAGGGATTCGCCAGTCCCAATTTAAAACAAATTTCATCACAATCCATCAATTGTTCGTTTCAAACATGTGAGAGCATCAAAATGATCCATGGGTGAAATTGATTGGATATAATTATTTTTTTTGTCAGTCCCTATCATAATTTTAACATTTTGGTGTTATTGTTTAGCTTTTTTTTTTTTTTTTTTGTCTTGATCGGACTAACGGCTTTGAAGATAACCACAATTTTTTAAAGCTCTAAATGACACTTACAAAAACCATAAGGCGAAACCAAGGGGCAACATTCTCATCTGAAAAATGAAGCCTACCCGGAAGTGCGAAAAACTGCAATACATCGAAAATCTGCTAGGGGAAGGTCCCAAAAGGGAGCAAATGTCCATAGCCCCCATGTTAAAATGTCCGTTTTCACAGCATAAATTCATGTTTTTACAGGTTGGTCCCATGGACTTTTATTGTATTTTTCGATAGGTTCCGAGTGCCTGACAATGGCGAGGGTAGTGAATTTTTTTCTAACTCGTTAGTTTAGATAGTATTTAGATATAAAATGTATGACAAATAAGGGCGTGGTTAACTTTGATTGACAGCTTGATTGACAGCTTAGGCTGCGCCAAGGTGAATGACAACATAAGAAGCGCCATTTTTTAACACAGTTGAAATATAATACTACGGTTTCTGTATCATGAAATGTAGTTTTAAGAGTTTTTCAGGCGAGAATGTAGTTGTTTAAAGCTCAAATCTGTGGTTTATTTAAAGATTTATGAAAATTTTATCCAGTTGTGAGATCCAGCGATGATGACCGGGCGCTCGGCGCATGTACCCTGCCTGGAACAGCTTTTCCTCGGCTAGTCGTTCGCCGCTGACCCTGGGGTCTCTGTAGTGGTTAAACATGAGATATAATTCATCTTGTCTATATCCAACGGGCGATTTTTGGTTTCGTGAAACTATAATTTGTTCCCTGGCCAATCGTTTTTGCTGAGGGGAAGTTTCATAACTTTATAAACTATTTAACTTTACTGTTGTATTGTTAGACTAGATCGAGCGCTGACTTTGTGTGTTTGACTGAATTGTTTGCTTTATTTGTATAGCTTCTTATACCTTTTACTTATACTTTTATAATGGCTAATATTGACACAACTGAAATTTAACAAAAAGAGACTGGGTTGAGTTTTGTCATTTTAAATTTTAACACAACGAAGATGATCTATATGTTGTTTACTGCAAAATCTGTTGTTTAGTACAAATGCACATATTGCCTGGACCATATTAAAATGTTTAATATTTTTATATTATATTTAAAACGAAAAGAGGCAGGTTTGTGTTTTATATTTAGTTTTTTTTATAAATATGCAAACTATGTGCAGTGAATATAATCAATACGCGTTGCCTGAACCACATTTGTGTGGCTATAATATTAAGATTTCTTTAAATGAAAACGAAAAGAGTTAGTATGGTGTTTTATAACATATTTCGTTGCCTAAAATATACACAGAGATAACCGGAGTAGCAGAGCGAGCTGAGTGACGCGCGCTGCGTCAGAAGGTGGGCGGGGTTAGGATTTCCCAAGATTTTCCAAGATGGCGCCGCCCATACCCCCCATAAAAGGCTTCAAAACCGTTCTGCAGAAAGTCTATGGGTGACGTCACAGACGCTTTGTCCATATTTTTTACAGTCTATGGGCGAAACCTGTCATGTTTGGTATTGTTGGACTCGGCAAGGATTCAGGAGTCTTAGGAGGTCACTCCTGTGAAAAAACACTGGCTTGAAACTTCTAAGGCTCCTTCAAGGCATTGTGCCAATGACGTATACTGAGTTTTTTGAGATACACCAATGTTCTCATAGACTATCATGGCACCCTGGACAAAGACACTGCGTGCCAAATTTTCAGTAGACTAACAGTTGGGTGCGCTTATAGCAATTGTTATGATTTTTTTCACTGTTATAGCACCACCAAGTGGCCAATTGTCACGATTTTTTTCATGTCAACTCAGATTGAGCTTATGAACGTGTCCCAAGTTTAGCGAAAATATCTCTTTCCGCTCACAAGTTATAACCATTTTATAGTGCCACCAAGTGGCCAATTGTCATGATTTTTTTCACGTGACCTCAGAATGAGCTCATGAACATGTGTCCCAAGTTTTGCGAAAATATCTCTTTCCGTTCACAAGTTATAACCGTTTTATAGTGCCACCAAGTGGACAATTGTTGGCATTTTTTTCAAGTGATCTCAGATTGAGCTCAGGAAGATGTATCCCAAGTTTAGCAAAAAAATCTCTTTCTGTTCACAATTTATAACCGTTTTAGTAAAAGTGGCCCTGGTGCCATCAAATATTTTGGTTCCCCTTATCGACCGTTAATTGAAATTTTGAATTTTTGGGATGATTACTGATTGTCAGCCTCCAGAGAATATTCTTGCAGTGGTTTGGTTCCGATCGGGCAAAAAACCTAGGAGAAGTTCGCAAAAATAGGTTTTTCAAAAAAATGCAATTTACTCAAAATTGGCGCCGAAGGGCGAGCAAATCGGAGATAGCCATTTTGTCCGCCTTGAGCCAAGGATTCCAACGATATAAGACACTTGATCCTGGGACAAACGGTCTAAGAGATATGAGCGATTTTGAACTTTTGGTTGCTGTAGCGCCACCTATGGGCCAATCGGGGTCATACTCTGATAGGTTGTCCCCAAATTGAGGCCTACCATCTGGCCAGGTTTCAAGTCTCTAGGCCTTACGGTTTGTCCTGCGCGATGCGTTTTACGAATCCTTACAATTACAATAGGGTTTCAGCATTTCATGCTTGAACCCCTAATAAGAATGAAGGCTTTTTGCCAGTTATAGCGCCACCTATGGTCCGATCTCCATGAAACTCTGCATGCTTCCTCACCATGTTCTGACACATATGCTCATCAATTTTGGTGAAGTTCTGAGTTTTCCTTTGGGATTTATAGGCTTTTGAGCGTATTTTGCCACACCCCTTTTCTAAATGACCCTGTTACAGCCACGCAAATGCCAAAGTTCAACTTTTTTTTGATAATTATTGATCTAGAGAGTCCAGAGAATTGTCCTAGACTGGTTTGGTTCCGATCGGGCGAAAAACCAGGGACTAGTTCGCAAAAGTAGGTTATGGACAAAAGTCAACATAGCAGAAAATTTTCCCTGCCTACATCCAAATCGGAGATAGCCATTTTGTCCGCCTTGAGCCAAGGATTCCAACGATATAAGACACTTGATCCTGGGACAAACGGTCTAAGAGATATGAGCGATTTTGAACTTTTGGTTGCTGTAGCGCCACCTATGGGCCAATCGGGGTCATACTCTGATAGGTTGTCCCCAAATTGAGGCCTACCATCTGGCCAGGTTTCAAGTCTCTAGGCCTTACGGTTTGTCCTGCGCGATGCGTTTTACGAATCCTTACAATTACAATAGGGTTTCAGCATTTCATGCTTGAACCCCTAATAAGAATGAAGGCTTTTTGCCAGTTATAGCGCCACCTATGGTCCGATCTCCATGAAACTCTGCATGCTTCCTCACCATGTTCTGACACATATGCTCATCAATTTTGGTGAAGTTCTGAGTTTTCCTTTGGGATTTATAGGCTTTTGAGCGTATTTTGCCACACCCCTTTTCTAAATGACCCTGTTACAGCCACGCAAATGCCAAAGTTCAACTTTTTTTTGATAATTATTGATCTAGAGAGTCCAGAGAATTGTCCTAGACTGGTTTGGTTCCGATCGGGCGAAAAACCAGGGACTAGTTCGCAAAAGTAGGTTATGGACAAAAGTCAACATAGCAGAAAATTTTCCCTGCCTACATCCAAATCGGAGATAGCCATTTTGTCCGCCTTGAGCCAAGGATTCCAACGATATAAGACACTTGATCCTGGGACAAACGGTCTAAGAGATATGAGCGATTTTGAACTTTTGGTTGCTGTAGCGCCACCTATGGGCCAATCGGGGTCATACTCTGATAGGTTGTCCCCAAATTGAGGCCTACCATCTGGCCAGGTTTCAAGTCTCTAGGCCTTACGGTTTGTCCTGCGCGATGCGTTTTACGAATCCTTACAATTACAATAGGGTTTCAGCATTTCATGCTTGAACCCCTAATAATAATAAAAATCAGTACAATTACAATAGGGTTTCAGCACTTCGTGCTTGAACCCCTAATTAAAGCTGCAAGCAGCATTTATCGGGGTTCAAGCATTTAAGGCCTTTAGGCACATAAGCATTTAAGACATTAAGATTTATTTAGAAAGCTTTTAACCACTGAAATAATAGATGGAAAAGTCCATTTACAGCCAATACAGGCAATTTACCATAGGAAATATGTGTTTTTTAAAGCTTTTTAACAGTTATAGCACCATCTATAGTCCGATCTCCATGAAATTTTGCATGCTTGTTAATGATGTTATGGCACATAAGCTCACCAATTTTCGTGAAGTTCTGAGTTTTTGTTTAGGATTTATAGGCTTTTGAGTGCATTTTGCCACGCCCATTTTCTTTATGACCCAATATACCCATGCGAAAAATGCAAAAGTTCAACTTTTTTTTGATAATTATTGATCTTGAGAGTCCATAGAATTGTCCTAGACTCGTTTGGTTCTGATCGGGCGAAAAACCTAGGACTAGTTCGCAAAAGTAGGTTTTTAACATAATTACGAATATTTAATGAACGGTTTGATTGATAGCAATGGTTCTTGAGGCAAAGTTGTTCAACAAGAGGAGATCTATCAAATGGTATGCATTTTGTGACAATAAGTGTAACACCACGTGATTACAGAGCCATAAAACTCGTTAGCGCCAACTAGTGGCCGATTTCTTTTAAAATTCTTACAGACCTCTAGGGCCATGAGTCGAACATGCCCACCGAGTTTCGTTCCGATAGGCCTCCGTTAACCTTGTCTAATAGGTGCTCAAACTTCATTGGCCGATGGCGGCCATGTTTTTTGAGATACACCAATGTCCTCATGGACATACATGGCACCTTGGACCAAGACACTGCATACCAATTTTCAAGTCAATCGGACTAACGGTCAGGTGGTTATAGCCTGTTTTATGTTTTTTTCATGTTATAGCGCCACCATGTGACCAATCGCCGCGATTTTTTTACCGTGACCTCATATTGACGTCTTACACATGTGTACCAGGTTTGGTTAAAATACCTCTTTTACTTCTGGAGTTATAGCCATTTTAGTAAAATAGGCTCCTCCCACAACGTTAATTTTGCACCCCCTAGCGACCGTGAATCGAAATTTCAACTTTTTTTTGATAATTATTGATATTCAGACTCCAGAGAACAATTCTGCACTGGTTTGGTTCCGATCGGGCAAAAAAACAGGGACTAGTTCGCAAAAGTAGATTTTCGACAAAATTCAAAATGGCGGAAAATCTATCATGGCGGAAATAAAATCGGAGATATACGTTTTGTTCGTCAGGCGTCCAGCTTTCCAATGATATAAGACACTTGAGTCTATGACTTACGGTCTAGGAGTTATGAGCAGTTTCGCGCTTTTGGTTGCTATAGCGCCACCTATGGGCCAATCGGGGTCATAATTTGATAACCTCTCCTCGATTTTTGTACTACCATATGGCAAAGTTTCAAAGCTCTAGCCCTTACGGTTTGGGCTGCACGATGCGTTTTACGGCAGAATAATAATAATAATAATAATTAAAGCTGCAAGCAGCATTTATCGGGGTTCAAGCATTTAAGGCCTTTAGGCACATAAGCATTTAAGACATTAAGATTTATTTAGAAAGCTTTTAACCACTGAAATAATAGATGGAAAAGTCCATTTACAGCCAATACAGGCAATTTACCATAGGAAATATGTGTTTTTTAAAGCTTTTTAACAGTTATAGCACCATCTATAGTCCGATCTCCATGAAATTTTGCATGCTTGTTAATGATGTTATGGCACATAAGCTCACCAATTTTCGTGAAGTTCTGAGTTTTTGTTTAGGATTTATAGGCTTTTGAGTGCATTTTGCCACGCCCATTTTCTTTATGACCCAATATACCCATGCGAAAAATGCAAAAGTTCAACTTTTTTTTGATAATTATTGATCTTGAGAGTCCATAGAATTGTCCTAGACTCGTTTGGTTCTGATCGGGCGAAAAACCTAGGACTAGTTCGCAAAAGTAGGTTTTTAACATAATTACGAATATTTAATGAACGGTTTGATTGACAGCAATGGTTCTTGAGGCAAAGTTGTTCAACAAGAGGAGATCTATCAAATGGTATGCATTTTGTGACAATAAGTCTAACACCACGTGATTACAGAGCCATAAAACTCGTTAGCGCCAACTAGTGGCCGATTTCTTTTAAAATTCTTACAGACCTCTAGGGCCATGAGTCGAACATGCCCACCGAGTTTCGTTCCGATAGGCCTCCGTTAACCTTGTCTAATAGGTGCTCAAACTTCATTGGCCGATGGCGGCCATGTTTTTTGAGATACACCAATGTCCTCATAGACATACATGGCACCTTGGACCAAGACACTGCATACCAATTTTCAAGTCAATCGGACTAACGGTCAGGTGGTTATAGCCTGTTTTATGTTTTTTTCATGTTATAGCGCCACCATGTGACCAATCGCCGCGATTTTTTTACCGTGACCTCATATTGACGTCTTACACATGTGTACCATGTTTGGTTAAAATACCTCTTTTACTTCTGGAGTTATAGCCATTTTAGTAAAATAGGCTCCTCCCACAACGTTAATTTTGCACCCCCTAGCGACCGTGAATCGAAATTTCAACTTTTTTTTGATAATTATTGATATTCAGACTCCAGAGAACAATTCTGCACTGGTTTGGTTCCGATCGGGCAAAAAACCAGGGACTAGTTCGCAAAAGTAGATTTTCGACAAAATTCAAAATGGCGGAAAATCTATCATGGCGGAAATAAAATCGGAGATATACGTTTTGTTCGTCAGGCGTCCAGCTTTCCAATGATATAAGACACTTGAGTCTATGACTTACGGTCTAGGAGTTATGAGCAGTTTCGCGCTTTTGGTTGCTATAGCGCCACCTATGGGCCAATCGGGGTCATAATTTGATAACCTCTCCTCGATTTTTGTACTACCATATGGCAAAGTTTCAAAGCTCTAGCCCTTACGGTTTGGGCTGCACGATGCGTTTTACGGCAGAATAATAATAATAATAATAATAATAAAAATCAGCACAATTACAATAGGGTTTCAGCACTTCGTGCTTGAACCCCTAATTAAAGCTGCAAGCAGCATTTATCGGGGTTCAAGCAGTTAAGGCCTTTAAGGCCTTTAAGCACAAAAACATCAAAAGACATCAAGTTTTATTTAGCAAGCAGGTAACCACTGACATCATAGATGGAAAATACCATGTTTTAGCATGATTTACCATGATTTACCATGATTTACCCTGTTCTAGCATAGTTGACCATGAATTTATCTTAGTTTACCTTGATTTACCATATTCTAGCATGATTTACCATGATATACCACACTGTAGCATGATTTACCATAGTTTATCATGATTTACCATGGTTTACCATGATTTACCATGGTTTACCATGATTTACCCTGTTCTAGCATAGTTTACCATGAATTTATCTTAGTTTACCTTGATTTACCATGTTCTAGCATGATTTACCATGATATACCACATTCTAGCATGATTTACCATGGTTTACCATTATTTACCCTGTTCTAGCATGATTTACCATAATATACCACGTTCTAGAATGATTTATCAGGATTCTAGCATGATTTACCTTGATACACCACATTTTAGATTTATTTACTATGATTTACCATGTTTCTAGCGTGATTTACCATGATTTACAACACGTGAAGTGTCAGTGCAAATGAAGTGATAAACACTGACAAAATATGATTTTGTTATAATAGTTATTGTTATATAAGTGATTTTATAAGTGTCTAGAGTGACGCAAAATCACCTGTGAAAAGACTTCATTAATAAGTAGAATGGCCAGCAGAGGGCACTAGAAGACCACTTATTGGCTCAGTTTCACTTTAAATTTCATTATTTTCACCAGTTTTCTCCACTAAAGCTAAACACGGAATGGTTGCAGGAAGGCACGCGGAGACAAGGATGAACATACAAGATGCAGGTTTAATAGGAATTAAACTCAGGATATCGGAACAGGCAGCAACACACTCTAATTACAGCATAGAACTGACAAAGAACAAGGCAACACTCAGGGCTTAAATACATGGGAGAACTGATCAGGGAAACAAGACACAGCTGACAAGACTAACGAGGAAACAGGTGTGACAGATGCACTAAATGACAGTTACCGTGGAAACCAAGGAGTGGCGGGAAAACAGAACAAAGGAAGACATGTGATCAGAGACAACAATACTCAGACAGAACACAACTGTGACAAAAGCAAACCAGTTTTACCATTTTAACTTAATGCATGCTTACACACACACACACACACACACACACACACACACACACACACACACACACACACACACAAAGACAAATGTTGTTGTTGTTGTTTTTTCAATGCTATTGGGATATGTCATTATGAAAATATATTTGAATGGTCAATAAACATTTCACAAAGTCTTTGTAAGCTATTAATCAGACGATTCAGAATTTATTCAGAAACCTAAGACTACACACACACATTATGTTGTAGATACAGACATTTGAACTATATGATGTGATCAAACTGTCAGTACTAATACTTTAACAGATAGATTTTGACTAAATGTAATTGTAAATGTTAAAATAGGGATTTTATAAAGTCTAAATATAAATTATAGAACAATATGACAAAATTCCTATTTTAAACAGCAGGGGGCAGTAAAATACCACTTATTGGCTTAACATGCCATTATATTCACCTTTTTAACTGTTATAGAGGCAAATTTTGTCCGATCTGTCTGAAAATTTTCATGCATGTTTAGAGTGATATTTCACATGTTCTGACTTGTTTTTAAGAAGGTCTGAGTAATTCATTAAAGAGATATAGGCTTTCGGGGACACTTGGTAAAGGCTACATTATGAAGTGAACCTATTATAGCTATCCAAATGAAGTAGTTCAACTTTTTCTGACAATTATTGATCTAGTGAGTCCAAATAATTGTATTGCACTAGTTTTGAACATTATGATATGAAAATTATATGATCAGAGATGGAAAAGACCATTTACAGCCAATACAGGCAGTTTACCATAGGAAATATATGGTTTTAAAGCTTTTTAACAGTTACAGCGCCACCTATCGTCCGATCTCCATAAAATTTTGCATGCTTGTTAAAGATGTTATGTCACATACGCTGACCAATTTTTGTGAAGTTCTGCATTTTCATTTATGATTTATAGGCTTTTGACTGTATTTTGCCACGCCCATTTTATAAATGACCCTATTACAGCCATCCAAATGCAAAAGTTCAACTTTTTTTTGATAATTATTGATCTAGAGAGTCCAGAGAATTGTCCTAGACTGGTCTGGTTCCGATCGGGTGAAAAACCTAGGACTAGTTCGCAAAAGTAGGTTTTAGACATATTCGTGAATATTTAATGAACGGTTTGATTGACAGCAATGGTTCTTGAGGCAAAGTTGTTCAGCATGAGCAGATCTATCAAATGATATGCATATTGTGTGGATGAGTGTAACACCACGTGATTACAGAGCCATAAAACTCGTTAGCGCCAACTAGTGGCCGATTTGTTTCAAAATTCTTACAGACCTCTAGGGCCATAAGACGAACATGCCCATCGAGTTTCGTTCCGATCGGCCTCCGTTAACCTTGTCTAATCGGTGCTAAAACTTCATTGGCCGATGGCGGCCATGTTTTTTGAGATACGCCAATGTCCTCATAGACATACATGGCACCTTGGACCAAGACACTGCATACCAATTTTCAAGTCAATCGGACTAACGGTCAGGTGGTTATAGCCTGTTTTATGTTTTTTTCATGTTATAGCGCCACCATGAGGCCAATCTCCGCGATTTTTTTACCGTGACCTCAGATTGACCTCTTACACATGTGTACCAAGTTTGGTGAAAATACCTCTTTTACTTCTGGAGTTATAGCCATTTTAGTAAAATAGGCTCCTCCCACAACGTTAATTTTGCACCCCCTAGCGACCGTGAATCGAAATTTCAACTTTTTTTTGATAATTATTGATATTCAGACTCCAGAGAACAATTCTGCACTGGTTTGGTTCCGATCGGGCAAAAAACCAGGGACTAGTTCGCAAAAGTAGATTTTTGACAAAATTCAAAATGGCGGAAAATCTATCATGGCGGAAATAAAATCGGAGATATACGTTTTGTTCGTCAGGCGTCCAGCTTTCCAATGATATAAGACACTTGAGTCTATGACTTACGGTCTAGGAGTTATGAGAAGTTTTGCGCTTTTGGTTGCTATAGCGCCACCTATGGGCCAATCGGGGTCATAATTTGATAACCTCTCCTCGATTTTTGTACTACCATATGGCAAAGTTTCAAAGCTCTAGCCCTTACGGTTTGGGCTGCACGATGCGTTTTACGGCAGAATAATAATAATAATAATTAAAGCTGCAAGCAGCATTTATCGGGGTTCAAGCAGTTAAGGCCTTTAAGCACAAAAGCATCAAAAGTGATTAAGTTTTATTTAGCAAGCATGTAACTACTGACATAATAGATGGAAAAGACCATTTACAGGAAATACCATAGGAAATATATGGTTTTAAAGCTTTTTAGCAGTTATAGCGCCACCTATGGTCCGATCTCCATAAAAATTGGCATGCTTGTTAATGATGTTATGTCACATATGCTCACCAATTTTTGTGAAGTTCTGAGTTTTCATTTAGGATTTATAGGCTTTTTAGTGTTTTTTTGCCATGCCCCTTTTCTAAATGACCCTATTACAGCCATCTACATGCAAAAGTTCAACTTTTTTTTGATAATTATTGATCTAGAGTGTCCAGAGAATTGTCCTAGACTGGTCTGGTTTCGATCGGGCGAAAAACCTAGGACTAGTTTGCAAAAGTAGGTTTTTAACATAATTACGAATATTTAATAAACGGTTTAATTGACAGCATTAGTTCTTGAGGCAAAGTTGTTCAGCATGAGCAGATCTATCAGATGATATGCATTTTGTGACGATAAGTGTAACACCACGTGATTACAGAGCCATAAAACTCGTTAGCGCCAACTAGTGGCCGATTTCTTTCAAAACTCTTAGAGACCTCTAGGGCCATGAGTCGAACATGCCCATCGAGTTTCGTTCCGATCGGCCTCCGTTAACCTTGTCTAATAGGTGCTCAAATTTCATTGGTCGATGGCGGCCATGTTTTTCGAGATACGCCAATGTCCTCATAGACATACATGGTACCTTGGACCAAGACACTGCATACCAATTTTCAAGTCAATCGGACTAACGGTCACGTGGTCATAGCCGTTTTCATGTTTTTTTCATGTTATAGCGCCACCTAGTAATCAATCGTCGCGATTTTTTTACTGTGACCCCAGATTGAACTCATACACATGTGCACCAAGTTTGGTGAAGATATCTAATTTCATTCTCGAGTTATAGCCATTTTAGTAAAATAGGCTCCTCCCACAACATTAATTTATCACCCCCCGGCGATCAGGAATCGAAATTTCGACTTTTTTTCGATAATTATTGATATTCAGACTCCAGAGAACATTTCTGCACTGTTTTGTATCCAATTGGACAAAAAACCTAGGACTAGTTCGCAAAAGTAGGTTTTTAACTAAATTCAAAATGGCGGACAATTTGCATACAGGAAATGAAATCGGAGATATACGTTTTGACCTTCAGGTTTCCAGCTTTCCAGTGATATAAGACACTTGAGTCTACGTCATACGGTCTAGGAGTTATGAGCAGTTTCGCGCTTTTGGTTGCTATAGCGCCACCTATGGGCCAATTGGGGTCATATTCTCTGAACCTCTCCTCGATTTTTGTACTACCATCTGGCAAAGTTTCAAAGCTCCAGCTCTTACGGTTTGGGCTGCACGATGAGTTTTACGGCAGAAGAAAAATAATAATAATAATAATAATAATAATAATAATAATAATAAAAATCAGTACAATTACAATAGGGTTTCAGCACTTCGTGCTTGAACCCCTAATAATAATAAAAATCAGCACAATTACAATAGGGTTTCAGCACTTCGTGCTTGAACCCCTAATAATTAAAGCTGCAAGCAGCATTTATCGGGGTTCAAGCAGTTAAGGCCTTTAAGGCATTTAAGCACAAAAGCATCAAAAGTTATTAAGATTTATTTAGCAAGCATGTAACCACTGACATAATAGATGGAAAAGACCATTTACAGCCAATACAGGCAATTTGCCATGGGATATATATGGTTTTAAAGCTTTTTAACAGTTATAGCGCCACCTATACTCCGATCTCCATAGAATTGTTTACTGTGACCTCAAATTGAACCCATACACATGTGTACTGAGTTTGGTGAAGATATCTCATTTACTTCTTGAGTTATAGCCATTTGAGTAAAATAGGCTCCTCCCACAACGATTTGCCACATTCTAGAATTATTTAATATGATTCTAGCATGATTTACTATCATATACCATGTTCCAGAATGATTTATTAGGATTCTAGCATGATTTACCTTGATACACCTCATTTCAGTATTATTTACTATGATTTACAATGTTTCTAGCATGATTAACCACATTACTAGCAAATATGTGAAGTGTCAGTGAAAATGAGGTGATGAACACTGACAAAATATTATTGTGTTATAATAGTTAGTTATATACGTGATTTTTAGTGTGTGTCCAAGTATGAATGCAAAAGCACATGTAAAATATTTCATTATTAAGTAGAATGGCCAGCAGAGGGCAGTAGAAGACCACTTATTGGCTCACTTTCACTTTAAACCAGTTTTCTGCACTAAAGCAAACCAGTTTTTCCATGTTAACTCAATGCATGCTTACACACACACACACACACACACACACACACACACACACACACACACACACACAGCATAGTTAACCATGATTTACCATGATTTACCACATTACTAGCAATTATTTGAAGTGTCAGTGCAAATAAAGTGATTAACACTGACAAAATATGATTATGTTATAATAGTTATTGCTATATAAGTGATTTTTAGTGTGTATTCAAGTATAAATGCAAGCACATGTGGAAAAATTTAATTAAGTAGAATGGCCAGCAGAGGGCAGTAGAAGACCACTTATTGGCTCACTTTCACTTTAAACCTCATGATTTTGACCAGTTTTCTGCACTAAAGCAAACCAGTGTTTCCATGTTAACTCAATAATGCATACTTGCTACATATGCTACACACAATAATGCTACACACACACACACACACACACACACACACACACACACACACAAATGTTTCAGTGATATTGGTGTCACATTCACCTTCATCACATTCACCTTCTGTCTTCATCACATTCACCATCTGTCGTCATCACCTGCACCTGCTCCTCATCACCCTCCTCATCATCACCTGCTCCTCATCATCATAACCGTCACCTGTTGTCCTTGTCTTGATCTGTGTATTTAAGTTCCCCTCTCATCCATTATCATTGTCGGTTATTGTTTGTGCACTAGCACTCTGTTATGTTTGTTTTCATGTTGGAAAATAAAACCTTTGTTATATTTGTACCACACACACACACACACACACACACACACACACACACACACACACACACACACACACACACACACACACCATCATTTATCATGATTTACCATGGCTGATACCAATACCAATATGAGAAAATGACTATTTTAAACAGCAGGGGGCAGTAAAATACCACTTATTGGCTTAACATGCCATTAATTCATATCATTTTCACCTTTTTAACTGTTATAGAGGCAAATTTTGTCCGATCTGTCTGAAAATTTTCATGCTTGTTCAGGGTGATATTTCACACGTTCTGACTTGTTTTTAAGAAGGTCTGAGCATTGATTAAAGAGATATAGGCTTTCGGGGACACTTGGTAAAGGCCAGATTTTGAAGTGAACCTATTATAGCTATCCAAATGAAGTAGTTCAACTTTTTCTGACAATTATTGATCTAGTGAGTCCAGAGAATTGTATTGCACTAGTTTTGAACATTATGATATGAAAATTATATGATCAGAGATGGAAAAGACCATTTACAGCCAATACAGGCAGTTTACCATAGGAAATATATGATTTTAAAGCTTTTTAACAGTTATAGCGCCACCTATCGTCCGATCTCCATAGAATTTTTCATGCTTGTTAATGATGTTATGTCACATATGCTGACCAATTTTTGTGAAGTTCTGAGTTTTTATTTAGGATTTATAGGCTTTTTAATGTATTTTGACACGCCCATTTTATAAATTACCCTATTACAGCCATCCAAATGCAAAAGTTCAACTTTTTTTGATAATTATTGATCTAGAGAGTCCAGAGAATTGTCCTAGACTGGTCTGGTTCCGATCGGGCAAAAAACCTAGGACTAGTTCGCAAAAGTAGGTTTTTAACATATTAATGAATAATTAATGAACAGTTTGATTGACAGCAATGGTTCTAGAGGCAAAGTTGTTCAGCATGAGCAGATCTATCAAATGATATGCATTTTGTGACAATATATCTAACACCACGTGATTACAGAGCCGTAAAACTCGTTAGCGCCAACTAGTGGCCGATTTCTTTCAAAATTCTTACAGACCTTTAGGGCCATGAGCCGAACATGCCCATTGAGTTTCGTTCCGATCGGCCTCCGTTAACCTTGTCTAATAGGTGCTCAAACTTCGTTGGCCAATGGCGGCCATGTTTTTTGAGATACGCCAATGTCCTCATAGACATACATGGCACCTTGGACCAAGACACTGCATACCAATTTTCAAGTCAATCGGACTAACGGTCAGGTGGTTATAGCCTGTTTTATGTTTTTTTCATTTTATAGCGCCACCATGAGGCCAATCGTCGCGATTTTTTTACTGTGACCCCAGAGTAAGCTCATACACATGTGTACCAAGTTTGGTGAAGATACCTCATTTACATCGGGAGTTATAGCCATTTTAGTAAAATAGGCCCCTCCCACAACGTACGTTTTGGCGCCCCTTAGCAACCGTGAATCGAAATTTCCACTTTTTTTCGATAATTATTGATATTCAGTCTCCAGAGAACATTTCTGCACTAGTTTGGTTCCAATCGGGCAAAAAACCAGGGACTAGTTCGCAAAAATAGATTTTTGACAAAATTCAAAATGGCGGAAAATCTATCATGGCGGAAATGAAATCGGAGATATACGTTTTGTTCGTCAGGCGTCCAGCTTTCCAATGATATAAGACACTTGAGTCTACGACATACGGTCTAGGAGTTATGAGCAGTTTCGCGCTTTTGGTTGTTATAGCGCCACCTATGGGCCAATCGGGGTCATAATCTCTGAACCTTTCCTCGATTTTTGTACTACCATCTGTCAAAGTTTCAAAGTTCCAGCTCTTACGGTTTGGGCTGCACGATGCGTTTTACGGCGGAATAATAATAATAATAATAATAATAATAATTAAAGCTGCAAGCAGCATTTATCGGGGTTCAAGCAGTTAAGGCCTTTAAGCACAAAAGCATCAAAAGTGATTAAGTTTTATTTAGCAAGCATGTAACTACTGACATAATAGATGGAAAAGACCATTTACAGGAAATACCATAGGAAATATATGGTTTTAAAGCTTTTTAGCAGTTATAGCGCCACCTATGGTCCGATCTCCATAAAAATTGGCATGCTTGTTAATGATGTTATGTCACATATGCTCACCAATTTTTGTGAAGTTCTGAGTTTTCATTTAGGATTTATAGGCTTTTTAGTGTTTTTTTGCCATGCCCCTTTTCTAAATGACCCTATTACAGCCATCTACATGCAAAAGTTCAACTTTTTTTTGATAATTATTGATCTAGAGTGTCCAGAGAATTGTCCTAGACTGGTCTGGTTTCGATCGGGCGAAAAACCTAGGACTAGTTTGCAAAAGTAGGTTTTTAACATAATTACGAATATTTAATAAACGGTTTAATTGACAGCATTAGTTCTTGAGGCAAAGTTGTTCAGCATGAGCAGATCTATCAGATGATATGCATTTTGTGACGATAAGTGTAACACCACGTGATTACAGAGCCATAAAACTCGTTAGCGCCAACTAGTGGCCGATTTCTTTCAAAACTCTTAGAGACCTCTAGGGCCATGAGTCGAACATGCCCATCGAGTTTCGTTCCGATCGGCCTCCGTTAACCTTGTCTAATAGGTGCTCAAATTTCATTGGTCGATGGCGGCCATGTTTTTCGAGATACGCCAATGTCCTCATAGACATACATGGTACCTTGGACCAAGACACTGCATACCAATTTTCAAGTCAATCGGACTAACGGTCACGTGGTCATAGCCGTTTTCATGTTTTTTTCATGTTATAGCGCCACCTAGTAATCAATCGTCGCGATTTTTTTACTGTGACCCCAGATTGAACTCATACACATGTGCACCAAGTTTGGTGAAGATATCTAATTTCATTCTCGAGTTATAGCCATTTTAGTAAAATAGGCTCCTCCCACAACATTAATTTATCACCCCCCGGCGATCAGGAATCGAAATTTCGACTTTTTTTCGATAATTATTGATATTCAGACTCCAGAGAACATTTCTGCACTGTTTTGTATCCAATTGGACAAAAAACCTAGGACTAGTTCGCAAAAGTAGGTTTTTAACTAAATTCAAAATGGCGGACAATTTGCATACAGGAAATGAAATCGGAGATATACGTTTTGACCTTCAGGTTTCCAGCTTTCCAGTGATATAAGACACTTGAGTCTACGTCATACGGTCTAGGAGTTATGAGCAGTTTCGCGCTTTTGGTTGCTATAGCGCCACCTATGGGCCAATTGGGGTCATATTCTCTGAACCTCTCCTCGATTTTTGTACTACCATCTGGCAAAGTTTCAAAGCTCCAGCTCTTACGGTTTGGGCTGCACGATGAGTTTTACGGCAGAAGAAAAATAATAATAATAATAATAATAATAATAATAATAATAATAAAAATCAGTACAATTACAATAGGGTTTCAGCACTTCGTGCTTGAACCCCTAATAATAAAAATCAGCACAATTACAATAGGGTTTCAGCACTTCGTGCTTGAACCCCTAATAAAAATCAGCACAATTACAATAGGGTTTCAGCACTTCGTGCTTGAACCCCTAATAAAAATCAGCACAATTACAATAGGGTTTCAGCACTTCGTGCTTGAACCCCTAATAAAAATCAGCACAATTACAATAGGGTTTCAGCACTTCGTGCTTGAACCCCTAATAATTAAAGCTGCAAGCAGCATTTAGCGGGGTTCAAGCATTTAGGGTCTTTAAGCACATAAGGCAGTTTAGTGAGTTGTCTGAGTTTTTGTTTAGGATTTACAGGCTTTTGAGTGTTTTTTTGCCATACCCATTTTCTAAATGATCCTGTTATGGCTACCCAATGGGTAAAGTTAAAGTTTTTTATATAATTAATAATCTAGAGCTTCCAGAGAATTGTACTGCACTGGTATATTTCCGATCGGGCGAAAAACCTAGGACTAGTTCCCAAAAGTAGGTTTTTAACATAATCGCAAGTATTTAATGAACAAATTGATTGACAGCAGTAGTTCTTGAGGCAAAGTTGTTCAGTATGAGGAGATCTATCAAATGATATGCATCACGTGATTACATAGCTGTAAAACCTGTTAGCGTCAACTAGTGGCTGATTTTTAAAAATTCTTACAGACCTCTAGGGCCACGAGTCGAACATGCCCACCGAGTTTCGTTCTGATCGGCCTCCGTTAAGAGCAAACTAACAGCTTTGAATTAAAATGGTGAGGTATCCTGTTGTAAACATCAACCATGCCTGTTGACAGTTTTGTGGGAAGGGAATGAAAAGTTCTCAAATCCGCAGCACAGCCTCAGACATAACATTTATATCCATGATCTGCCATTTTCACTATTGTCCTTGCTTGCTTCTTCACAATACCTGCAGATCTTCTGATGATTCGGCTGTGCAGGTCCACATTAACACTGCCTGGCCTAGAACATGGACTGGAAAATGCAAATTTGGGGGGTATAAATATTAATGATCCTGACTCCAACGTCACAGTCGGTGTTATGGTGGGATTCACTCATTTTTCAGCGGTCTTTTGCAAACAGGAGATTTACACATGAAGGAGGAAACAATGGTGTTTGAGGCTCACGGTATGTCAGTTCCATGTCCAGAACTCTTATCATTCAACTATGCCAAGATAAATACAGTTTTCAATTGTATGGCACCTTTAAAATAGATGATTAGTAATATAATGCTTACTTGGAGTCTGAAATGGCTTTAACAAAAGAAGAAAAATATTCTTAGATTTCTGTTCATTCTAATCATGTACAAATAAAGTAGCACAATAAGATTACATTTATTTGAATGCATTAGTGAGTGTGTGATTGTGCTGTGTGTGCAGCGTGTCAATACTAAAAGTGAAGGTGTAGTTGATATCTTTGGTGATAATATCTGTAGTAATCATAAAAAAACAATTAAGAAATAAAGAATTAAAATTACAAATAATATTCTATTAAGATATGAGTTACAATAACATGATTTGCAATAGTAATAATATCAATAATATATGCACAATACACACAGATTAGACTATCAGGTCTGTGTTTTACAAAAACATTAGTATTGCAGCCAATGTGAGTCTGTGGGATTTATAAACAGACAAAATATGATTTGAAATGTTATTTTAATGATTTTATTAAGTTTAAACAATATTTCAAATGGAAAAAAAATGAAAAATAATATTTTAGTGAGCAGAATGAACCAATGAGTGTTCTTCTTCTGGTGGTTAAAATGTAAATGAAAACAATAATACTTAAACAATAATACTTAATACACTAACCATGCTTGAACACACACATGCACACACATTTTGTTGTAGATGTAGATATTTAAAATAAAAGATAGGTAACAAAATGATAATTGCAAATCTCCTCTGTATAACACCATTTTCAGATTTCAAATTAATCACTGAGAGGCAGAATTGTTCAAACTGAGAGCTCAGTAAAAATGAAGTGATAAAATTTGACAAAACATGACTGTGTTATAATAGGTGATTTTCATGCAAGTAATTTTATATAGTCCAAAAACTAATGCAAAAGCACAGATGAAAATATTTTATTAAGTAGAATGTCCTGCAGAGGGCAGTAGAAGACCACTAATTGACTCACTTTCATTTGAAAGACTTTTTTTATCCACCAGTAAAACAAAGCAGTTTCTCCATGTTCTTTCCATTAAGCATGCTTACACACACACACACACACACAAACACAAACACATCCACACACACACACACACACACACAAAGACAAATATGTTTTCAATGTTTTTAGGATGTGATATTGTGAAAATATCTTCATCTCCTCATCTTGAACAACTTTGCCTCAAGAATCACTAATGTCAATCAAACCGTTCATAATCATAATAAAAAATAAAATGTATAAAAAAATATCATAAAAAAAAACATCATAATAAAAAAGATTGCTTCTTAAAGCATTTGTTTATTTCCCAATACTGAAGCTAATTAAAAGATCATGCGTAATCCTGCTGCTCCCTCTAGTGGACAACAGTGGTATTATAGCTTACATTTTACAGTTGAAGTGTTTGAATGAATGAATGGGAATTTGTTTTTTTACTTATATCTCAGGAACCAAAAGGCGAAAAATTCTGAAACTCAGAGCATAGATAGTGCTTGAGGAGCCCTGTTGAATGAGACCATCAACGTGTTTTTGGGCGATTGGGGCTGGGAGTTATGATTGTTATAAGGCATATCTGTTCGGGCTATTATCTCTGGAATGCCCAGGGCAAATAACACCACATTTGAATCGAAGCTAGCCAAGGACGCGCCCTTTCCAACGAGCTCTCATACAATGTTCGGGGTGGTCTGGGTCGGGAGTAATGGCCGTTCAAAATCGGGGGTCCCGCGGATTCGCGATACGCGGGGGGCGCATACCGAGGCCCGCGACGACACGTTTCGATCAAGAGCCCGGAGAGGTCCTCACCATCAAAATTTGAGCGCGCAACGACTTTCCGTTTTCGAGTTATGAATGAATTTGTATTCGGGGGCGTGGCTTAAATGCCGTTACTTTCGTTTCATTTCATTCATTTACTTTCGTCCATTTCCATATCTCAGTGTAACACAATTGTCAATAGTAATACTCAATAGATGAGTTTTGACAAAATGTGATTGTAAATGTTAAAATAATGATTTTATAAAGTCTAAATATGAATTTTATAACAATATTAGGGAGTAGTATGATGAAATGACAGCAGGGGGCAGTAAAATACCACTTATTGGCTTAATATGTCATTATATTCATATAAAATCACCTTTTGAAGAAGTTAAACTTTTTTTCTGATAATTATTGATCTAGAGAGTTCAGAGAATTGTGCTGCACTGGTTTTGAACATTATGATATGAACATTATATGATGATAGAAGACACCATTTACAGCAAATACAGGCAATTTACCATAGGAAATATATGGTTTTAAAGCGTTTTAACAGTTATAGCGCCAACTATGGTCCGATCTTCATAAAATTTTTCATGCTTCTTTAGCAGGTTATGACACATATGCTCATCAATTTTTGTGAAGTTCTGAGTTTTCGTTTAGGATTTATAGGCTTTTGAGTGCATTTTATCACGCCCATTTTATAAATGACCCTGTTATAGCCATGCGAAAAATGCAAAAGTTCAACTTTTTTTTGATAATTATTGACCTAGAGAGTCCATAGAATTGTCCTAGACTGGTTTGGTTCCGATCGGGCGAAAAACCAGGGACTAGTTCGCAAAAGTACGTTTTTAACATAATTACGAATATTTAATGAACGGTTTGATTGACAGCAATGGTTCTTGAGGCAAAGTTGTTCAACAAGAGGAGATCTATCAAATGGTATGCATTTTGTGACAATAAGTGTAACACCACGTGATTACAGAGCCATAAAACTCGTTAGCGCCAACTAGTGGCCGATTTCTTTTAAAATTCTTACAGACCTCTAGGGCCATGAGTAGAACATGCCCACCGAGTTTCGTTCCGATCGGCCTCCGTTAACCTTGTCTAATAGGTGCTCAAACTTCATTGGCCGATGGCGGCCATGTTTTTTTAGATACGCCAATGTCCTCATACACATACATGACACCTTGGACCAAGACACTGCATACCAATTTTCAAGTCAATCGGACTAACGGTCAGGTGGTTAAAGCCTGTTTTATGTTTTTTATATATTATAGCGCCACCATGTGGCCAATCGCCGCGATTTTTTTACTGTTACCTCATATTGAGCTCATACATAGGTTTACCGAGTTTGGTGAAGATACCTCATTTACTTCTGGAGTTATAGCCATTTTAGTAAAATAGGCCCCTCCCATAACATACGTTTTGGCGCCCCTTAGCGACCGTGAATCGAAATTTCGACTTTTTTTCGATAATTATTGATCTTCAGTTTCTAGAGAACATTTCTGCACTGGTTTGGTTCCGATCGGGCGAAAAACCAGGGACTAGTTCGCAAAAGTAGGTTTTTGACAAAATTCAAAATGGCGGAAAATCTATCATGGCGGAAATGAAATCGGAGATATACGTTTTGTTCGTCAGGCGTCCAGCTTTCCAATGATATAAGACACTTGAGTACGTCACTACGACATACGTTCTAGGAGTTCTGAGCAGTTTCGCGCTTTTGGTCGCTATAGCGCCACCTATGGGCCAATCGAGGTCATACTTTGATACGTTCTCCCCAAATTGAGGACTACCATTTGGCCAACTTTCAAGGTTCCAGCTCTTACGGTTTGGTCTGCACGATGCGTTTTAGGGGAAAATAATAATAATAATTAAAGCTGCAAGCAGCATTTATCGGGGTTCAAGCAGTTAAGGCCTTTAAGGCATTTAAGCACAAAAGCATCAAAAGTTATTAAGATTTATTTAGCAAGCATGTAACCACTGACATAATAGATGGAAAAGACCATTTACAGCCAATACAGGCAATTTGCCATGGGATATATATGGTTTTAAAGCTTTTTAACAGTTATAGCGCCACCTATGCTCCGATCTCCATAGAATTGTTTACTGTGACCTCAAATTGAACCCATACACATGTGTACTGAGTTTGGTGAAGATATCTCATTTACTTCTTGAGTTATAGCCATTTGAGTAAAATAGGCTCCTCCCACAACGATTTGCCACATTCTAGAATTATTTAATATGATTCTAGCATGATTTACTATCATATACCATGTTCCAGAATGATTTATTAGGATTCTAGCATGATTTACCTTGATACACCTCATTTCAGTATTATTTACTATGATTTACAATGTTTCTAGCATGATTAACCACATTACTAGCAAATATGTGAAGTGTCAGTGCAAATGAGGTGATGAACACTGACAAAATATTATTGTGTTATAATAGTTAGTTATATACGTGATTTTTAGTGTGTGTCCAAGTATGAATGCAAAAGCACATGTAAAATATTTCATTATTAAGTAGAATGGCCAGCAGAGGGCAGTAGAAGACCACTTATTGGCTCACTTTCACTTTAAACCAGTTTTCTGCACTAAAGCAAACCAGTTTTTCCATGTTAACTCAATGCATGCTTACACACACACACACACACACACACACACACACACACACACACACACACACACACACAAACACACACACACACACACACACACACACACACACACACACACACACACACATACACACACACACACACACACACATACACACACAGCATAGTTAACCATGATTTACCATGATATACCACGTTCTAGTATTATTTACCAGGAGATAAACGACAATCTAGTATTATTTACTTTGATTTACCATGTTTCTAGCCTGATTTATCACATTACTAGCAATTATTTGAAGTGTCAGTGCAAATAAAGTGATTAACACTGACAAAATATGATTGTGTTATAATAGTTATTGCTATATAAGTGATTTTTTTTGTGTGTATTCAAGTATGAATGCAAGCACATGTTGAAATATTTCATTAATAAGTAGAATGGCCAGCAGAGGGCAGTAGAAGACCACTTATTGGCTCACTTTCACTTTAAACCAGTTTTCTGCACTAAAGCAAACCAGTTTATCCATGTTAACTCAATGCATGCTTACACACACACACACACACACACACACACACACACACACACACACACACAGAGCATAGTTAACCATGATTTACCATGATTTACCACATTACTAGCAATTATTTGAAGTGTCAGTGCAAATAAAGTGATTAACACTGACAAAATATGATTGTGTTATAATAGTTATTGCTATATAAGTGATTTTTAGTGTGTATTCAAGTATAAATGCAAGCACATGTGGAAAAATTTAATTAATAAGTAGAATGGCCAGCAGAGGGCAGTAGAAGACCACTTATTGGCTCACTTTCACTTTAAACCTCATGATTTTGACCAGTTTTCTGCACTAAAGCAAACCAGTGTTTCCATGTTAACTCAATAATGCATAATTGCTACATATGCTACACACAATAATGCTACACACACACACACACACACACACACACACACACACACACACACACACACACACACAAATGTTTCAGTGATATTGGTGTCACATTCACCTTCATCACATTCACCTTCTGTCTTCATCACATTCACCATCTGTCGTCATCACCTGCACCTGCTCCTCATCACCCTCCTCATCATCACCTGCTCCTCATCATCATAACCGTCACCTGTTGTCCTTGTCTTGATCTGTGTATTTAAGTTCCCCTCTCATCCATTATCATTGTCGGTTATTGTTTGTGCACTAGCACTCTGTTATGTTTGTTTTCATGTTGGAAAATAAAACCTTTGTTATATTTGTACCACACACACACACACACACACACACACACACACACACACACACACACACACACACACACACACACCATCATTTATCATGATTTACCATGGCTGATACCAATACCAATATGAGAAAATGACTATTTTAAACAGCAGGGGGCAGTAAAATACCACTTATTGGCTTAACATGCCATTAAATCATATCATTTTCACCTTTTTAACTGTTATAGAGGCAAATTTTGTCCGATCTGTCTGAAAATTTTCATGCTTGTTCAGGGTGATATTTCACACGTTCTGACTTGTTTTTAAGAAGGTCTGAGCATTGATTAAAGAGATATAGGCTTTCGGGGACACTTGGTAAAGGCCAGATTTTGAAGTGAACCTATTATAGCTATCCAAATGAAGTAGTTCAACTTTTTCTGACAATTATTGATCTAGTGAGTCCAGAGAATTGTAGTGCACTAGTTTTGAACATTATGATATGAAAATTATATGATCAGACATGGAAAAGACCATTTACAGCCAATACAGGCAGTTTACCATAGGAAATATATGGTTTTAAAGCTTTTTAACAGTTATAGCGCCAACTATTGTCCAATCTCCATAAAATTTTGCAAGCTTGTTTGTGATGTTATGACACATATGCTCACCAATATTTGTGAAGTTCTGAGTTTTCATTTAGGATTTATAGGCTTTTGAGTGTATTTTGCCACACCCATTTTATAAATGACCCTATTACAGCCATACAAATACAAAAGTTCAACTTTTTTTTGATAATTATTGATCTAGAGAGTCCATAGAATTGTCCTAGACTGGTCTGGTTCCGATCGGGCAAAAAAACAGGGACTAGTTCGCAAAAGTAGGTTTTTAACATATTCATGAATATTTAATGAACGGTTTGATTGACAGCAATGGTTCTAGAGGCAAAGTTGTTCAGCATGAGCAGATCTATCAAATGATATGCATTTTGTGACAATATATCTAACACCACGTGATTACAGAGCCATAAAACTCGTTAGCGCCAACTAGTGGCCGATTTCTTTCAAAATTCTTACAGACCTCTAGGGCCATGAGTCGAACATGCCCACCGAGTTTCGTTCCGATCGGCCTCCGTTAACCTTGTCTAATAGGTGCTCAACTTCATTGGCCAATGGCGGCCATGTTTTTTGAGATACACCAATGTCCTCATAGACATACATGGCACCTTGGACCAAGACACTGCATACCAATTTTCAAGTCAATCGGACTAACGGTCAGGTGGTTATAGCCTGTTTTATGTTTTTTTCATGTTATAGCGCCACCATGTGGCCAATCGCCGCGATTTTTTTACCGTGTCCTCAGATTGACCTCTTACATATGTGTACCAAGTTTGTTGAAAATACCTCATTTACTTCTGGAGTTATAGCCATTTTAGTAAAATAGGCTCCGCCCACAACGTTAATTTTGCGCCCCCTAGCAACCCTGAATCGAAATTTCAACTTTTTTTCGATAATTATTGATCTTCAGTCTCCAGAGAACAATTCTGCACTGGTTTGGTTCCGATCGAGCAAAAAACCAGGGACTAGTTCGCAAAAGTAGGTTTTCGACAAAATTCAAAATGGCGGAAAATCTATCATGACGGAAATTAAATCGGAGATATACGTTTTGTTCGTCAGACGACCAGCTTTCCAATGATATAAGACACTTGTGTCTACGACATACGGTCCAGGAGTTATGACCACTTTCGCGCTTTTGGTTGTTATAGCGCCACCTATGGGCCAATCGAGGTCATAATTTGATAACCTCTCCTCGATTTTTGTACTACCATCTGGCAAAGTTTCAAAGCTCTAGCCCTTACGGTTTGGGCTGCACGATGCGTTTTACGGCAGAATAATAATAATAATAATAATAATAATAATTAAAGCTGCAAGCAGCGTTTATCGGGGTTCAAGCAATTAAGGCCTTTAAGGCCTTTAAGCATAAAAGCATCAAAAGTTATTAAGATTTATTTAGCAAGCATGTAACTACTGACATAATAGATGAAAAAGACCATTTACCATAGGAAATATATGGTTTTAAAGCTTTTAACAGTTATAGCGCCACCTTTGGTCCGATCTCCATAAAATTTGGCATGCTTGTTAATGATGTTATTTCACATATGTTCACCAATTTTTGTGAAGTTCTGAGTTTTTATTTATGATTTATAGGCTTTTTTATTTATTTTGCCCCGCCCATTTTATAAATGACCCTATTACAGCCATCCAAATGCAAAAGTTCAACTTTTTTTGATAATTATTGATCTAGAGAGTCCAGAGAATTGTCCTAGACTGGTTTGGTTCCGATCGGGCGAAAAACCAGGGACTAGTTCGCAAAAGTAGGTTTTTAACATATTCATGAATATTTAATTAACTGTTTGATTGACAGAAATGGTTCTTGAGGCAAAGTTGTTCAGCATGAGCAGATATATCAAATGATATGCTTTTTGTGACGATAAGTGTAACACCACGTGATTACAGAGCCAAAAAACTCGTTAGCGCCAACTAGTGGCCGATTTCTTTCAAAATTCTTACAGACCTCTAGGGCCATGAGTCGAACATGCCCATCGAGTTTCGTTCCGATCGGCCTCCGTTAACCTTGTCTAATAGGTGCTCAACTTCATTGGCCAATGGCGGCCATGTTTTTTGAGATACGCCAATGTCCTCATAGACATACATGGCACCTTGGACCAAGACACTGCATACCAATTTTCAAGTCAATCGGACTAATGGTCAGGTGGTTATAGCCCTTTTCATGTTTTTTTCATGTTATAGCGCCACCTAGTGTTCAATCGTCGCGATTTTTTTACTGTGACCCCAGAATGAACCCATACACATGTGTACCGAGTTTGGTGAAGCTATCTTATTTACTTTTTAAGTTATAGCCATTTTAGTAAAATAGGCTCCTCCCACAACGATTATTTTGCGCCCCCTAGCGTCCATGAATCGAAATTTCAACATTTTTTCGATAATTATTGATCTACAGACTCCAGAGAACATTTCTGCACTGGTTTGGCTCCGATCGGGCAAAAAACCAGGGACTAGTTCGCAAAAGTAGATTTTCGACAAAATTCAAAATGGCGGAAAATCTATCATGACGGAAATGAAATCGGAGATATACGTTTTGTTCGTCAGGCGTCCAGCTTTCCAATGATATAAGACACTTGAGTCTGCGACATACGGTCTAGGAGTTATGAGCAGTTTCGCGCTTTTGGTTGCTATAGCGCCACCTATGGGCCAATCGGGGTCATAATCTCTGAACCTCTCCTCGATTTTTGTACTACCATCTGGCAAAGTTTCAATGCTCTAGCCCTTACGGTTTGGGCTGCACGATGCGTTTTACGGCAGAATAATAATAATAATAATAATTAAAGCTGCAAGCAGCATTTATCGGGGTTCAAGCAGTTAAGGCCTTTAAGGCATTTAAGCACAAAAGCATCAAAAGTCATTAAGATTTATTTAGCAAGCATGTAACCACTGACATAATAGATGGAAAAGACCATTTACAGCCAATACAGGCAAATTGCCATGGGATATATATGGTTTTAAAGCTTTTTAACAGTTATAGCGCCACCTATGGTCCGATCTCCATAAAATTGTTTACTGTGACCTCAAATTGAACCCATACACATGTGTACTGAGTTTGGTGAAGATATCTCATTTACTTCTTGAGTTATAGCCATTTGAGTAAAATAGGCTCCTCCCACAACGATTTGCCACATTCTAGAATTATTTAATATGATTCTAGCATGATTTACTATCATATACCATGTTCCAGAATGATTTATTAGGATTCTAGCATGATTTACCTTGATACACCTCATTTCAGTATTATTTACTATGATTTACAATGTTTCTAGCATGATTAACCACATTACTAGCAATTATGTGAAGTGTCAGTGCAAATGAGGTGATGAACACTGACAAAATATTATTGTGTTATAATAGTTAGTTATATACGTGATTTTTAGTGTGTCCAAGTATGAATGCAAAAGCACATGTAAAATATTTCATTATTAAGTAGAATGGCCAGCAGAGGGCAGTAGAAGACCACTTATTGGCTCACTTTCACTTTAAACCAGTTTTCTGCACTAAAGCAAACCAGTTTATCCATGTTAACTCAATGCATGCTTACACACACACACACACACACACACACACACACACACACACACACACACACAGCATAGTTAACCATGATTTACCATGATATACCACGTTCTAGTATTATTTACCAGGAGATAAACGACAATCTAGTATTATTTACTTTGATTTACCATGTTTCTAGCCTGATTTATCACATTACTAGCAATTATTTGAAGTGTCAGTGCAAATAAAGTGATTAACACTGACAAAATATGATTGTGTTATAATAGTTATTGCTATATAAGTGATTTTTAGTGTGTATTCAAGTATAAATGCAAGCACATGTGGAAAAATTTAATTAATAAGTAGAATGGCCAGCAGAGGGCAGTAGAAGACCACTTATTGGCTCACTTTCACTTTAAACCTCATGATTTTGACCAGTTTTCTGCACTAAAGCAAACCAGTGTTTCCATGTTAACTCAATAATGCATACTTGCTACATATGCTACACACAATAATGCTACACACACACACACACACACACACACACACACACACACACACACACACACACACACACACACACACACACAAATGTTTCAGTGATATTGGTGTCTCATTCACCTTCATCACATTCACCTTCTGTCTTCATCACATTCACCATCTGTCGTCATCACCTGCACCTGCTCCTCATCACCCTCCTCATCATCACCTGCTCCTCATCATCATAACCGTCACCTGTTGTCCTCGTCTTGATCTGTGTATTTAAGTTCCCCTCTCATCCATTATCATTGTCGGTTATTGTTTGTGCACTAGCACTCTGTTATGTTTGTTTTCATGTTGGAAAATAAAACCTTTGTTATATTTGTACCACACACACACACACACACACACACACACACACACACACACACACACACACACACACACACACACACACACACACACCATCATTTATCATGATTTACCATGGCTGATACCAATACCAATATGAGACAATGACTATTTTAAACAGCAGGGGGCAGTAAAATACCACTTATTGGCTTAACATGCCATTAATTCATATCATTTTCACCTTTTTAACTGTTATAGAGGCAAATTTTGTCCGATCTGTCTGAAAATTTTCATGCTTGTTCAGGGTGATATTTCACACGTTCTGACTTGTTTTTAAGAAGGTCTGAGCATTGATTAAAGAGATATAGGCTTTCGGGGACACTTGGTAAAGGCCAGATTTTGAAGTGAACCTATTATAGCTATCCAAATGAAGTAGTTCAACTTTTTCTGACAATTATTGATCTAGTGAGTCCAGAGAATTGTATTGCACTAGTTTTGAACATTATGATGTGAAAATTATATGATCAGAGATGGAAAAGACCATTTACAGCCAATACAGGCAGTTTACCATAGGAAATATATGATTTTAAAGCTTTTTAACAGTTATAGCGCCACCTATCGTCCGATCTCCATAGAATTTTTCATGCTTGTTAATGATGTTATGTCACATATGCTGACCAATTTTTGTGAAGTTCTGAGTTTTTATTTAGGATTTATAGGCTTTTTAATGTATTTTGACACGCCCATTTTATAAATTACCCTATTACAGCCATCCAAATGCAAAAGTTCAACTTTTTTTTGATAATTATTGATCTAGAGAGTCCAGAGAATTGTCCTAGACTGGTCTGGTTCCAATCGGGCAAAAAACCTAGGACTAGTTCGCAAAAGTAGGTTTTTAACATATTAATGAATAATTAATGAACAGTTTGATTGACAGCAATGGTTCTTGAGGCAAAGTTGTTCAGGATGAGGAGATCTATCAAATGATATGCATATTGTGTGGATATTTGTAACACCACGTGATTACAGAGCCGTAAAACTCGTTAGCGCCAACTAGTGGCCGATTTCTTTCAAAATTCTTACAGACCTTTAGGGCCATGAGCCGAACATGCCCATTGAGTTTCGTTCCGATCGGCCTCCGTTAACCTTGTCTAATAGGTGCTCAAACTTCGTTGGCCGATGGCGGCCATGTTTTTTGAGATACGCCAATGTCCTCATACACATACATGGCACCTTGGACCAAGACACTGCATACCAATTTTCAAGTCAATCGGACTAACGGTCAGGTGGTTATAGCCTGTTTTATGTTTTTTTCATTTTATAGCGCCACCATGAGGCCAATCGTCGCGATTTTTTTACTGTGACCCCAGATTGAACTCATACACATGTGTACCAAGTTTGGTGAAGATACCTCATTTACATCGGGAGTTATAGCCATTTTAGTAAAATAGGCCCCTCCCACAACGTACGTTTTGGCGCCCCTTAGCGACCGTGAATCGAAATTTCCACTTTTTTTCGATAATTATTGATATTCAGACTCCAGAGAACATTTCTGCACTGGTTTGGTTCCAATCGGGCAAAAAACCAGGGACTAGTTCGCAAAAGTAGGTTTTCGACAAAATTCAAAATGGCGGAAAATCTATCATGGCGGAAATGAAATCGGAGATATACGTTTTGTTCGTCAGGCATCCAGCTTTCCAATGATATAAGACACTTGAGTCTACGACATACGGTCTAGGAGTTATGAACAGTTTCGCGCTTTTGGTTGCTATAGCGCCACCTATGGGCCAATCGGGGTCATAATCTCTGAACCTTTCCTCGATTTTTGTACTACCATCTGTCAAAGTTTCAAAGTTCCAGCTCTTACGGTTTGGGCTGCACGATGCGTTTTACGGCGGAATAATAATAATAACAAGCAGCATTTATCGGGGTTCAAGCATTTAAGGCCTTTAAGCACATAAGCATTTAAGATATTAAGTTTTATTTAGAAAGCTTTTAACCACTGAAATAATAGATGGAAAAGTCCATTTACAGCCAATACAGGCAATTTACCATAGGAAATATATGGTTTTCAAACTTTTTTAACAGTTATAGCGCCACCTATGGTCCGATCAACATGAAATTTGGCATGCTTGTTTAGAATATTATGGCACATATGCTCACCAATTTTCGTGAAGTTCTGAGTTTTCGTTTAGGATTTATAAGCTTTTGAGTGCATTTTGCCACGCCCATTTTCTTTATGACCCAATTATAGCCATACGAAAAATTCAAAAGTTCAACTTTTTTTCGATAATTATTGATCAGGAGAGTCCAGAGAATTGTCCTAGACTGGTCTGGTTCCGATCGGGCGAAAAACCAGGGACTAGTTCGCAAAAGTAGGTTTTTAACATATTCGCAAATAATTAATGAACGATTTGATTGACAGCAATGGTTCTTGAGGCAATGTTGTTCAGCATGAGCAGATCTATCAAATGATATGCATTTTGTGACAATAAGTGTAACACCACGTGATTACAGAGCCGTAAAACTCGTTAGCGCCAACTAGTGGCCGATTTCTTTCAAAATTCTTACAGACCTCTAGGGCTATGAGTTGAACATGCCCATCGAGTTTCGTTCCGATCGGCCTCCGTTAACCTTGTCTAATAGGTGCTCAAACTTCGTTGGCCGATGGCGGCCATGTTTTTTGAGATACACCAATGTCCTCATAGACATACATGACACCTTGGGCCAAGACACTGCATACCAATTTTCAAGTCAATCGGACTAACAGTCAGGTGGTTAAAGCCTGTTTTATGTTTTTTTCATGTTAGAGCGCCACCATGTGGCCAATCGCCGCGATTTTTTTACTGTGACCTCAGATTGACCTCTTACACATGTGTACCGAGTTTGGTGAAGATACCTCATTTATTTCTGGAGTTATAGCCATTTTAGTAAAATAGGCTCCGCCCACAACGTTAATTTTGCGCCCCCTAGCGACCCTGAATCGAAATTTCAACTTTTTTTCGATAATTATTGATCTTCAGTCTCCAGAGAACAATTCTGCACTGGTTTGGTTCCGATCGAGCAAAAAACCAGGGACTAGTTCGCAAAAGTAGGTTTTCGACCAAATTCAAAATGGCGGAAAATCTATCATGACGGAAATGAAATCGGAGATATACGTTTTGTTCGTCAGACGACCAGCTTTCCAATGATATAAGACACTTGTGTCTACGACATACGGTCCAGGAGTTATGACCACTTTCGCGCTTTTGGTTGTTATAGCGCCACCTATGGGCCAATCGAGGTCATAATTTGATAACCTCTCCTCGATTTTTGTACTACCATCTGGCAAAGTTTCAAAGCTCTAGCCCTTACGGTTTGGGCTGCACGATGCGTTTTACGGCAGAATAATAATAATAATAATAATAATAAAAATCAGCACAAATACAATAGGGTTTCAGCACTTCGTGCTTGAACCCCTAATTAAAGCTGCAAGCAGCATTTATCGGGGTTCAAGCAGTTAAGGCCTTTAAGGCATTTAAGCACAAAAGCATCAAAAGTTATTAAGATTTATTTAGCAAGCATGTAACCACTGACATAATAGATGGAAAAGACCATTTACAGCCAATACAGGCAATTTGCCATGGGATATATATGGTTTTAAAGCTTTTTAACAGTTATAGCGCCACCTATGCTCCGATCTCCATAGAATTGTTTACTGTGACCTCAAATTGAACCCATACACATGTGTACTGAGTTTGGTGAAGATATCTCATTTACTTCTTGAGTTATAGCCATTTGAGTAAAATAGGCTCCTCCCACAACGATTTGCCACATTCTAGAATTATTTAATATGATTCTAGCATGATTTACTATCATATACCATGTTCCAGAATGATTTATTAGGATTCTAGCATGATTTACCTTGATACACCTCATTTCAGTATTATTTACTATGATTTACAATGTTTCTAGCATGATTAACCACATTACTAGCAAATATGTGAAGTGTCAGTGCAAATGAGGTGATGAACACTGACAAAATATTATTGTGTTATAATAGTTAGTTATATACGTGATTTTTAGTGTGTGTCCAAGTATGAATGCAAAAGCACATGTAAAATATTTCATTATTAAGTAGAATGGCCAGCAGAGGGCAGTAGAAGACCACTTATTGGCTCACTTTCACTTTAAACCAGTTTTCTGCACTAAAGCAAACCAGTTTTTCCATGTTAACTCAATGCATGCTTACACACACACACACACACACACACACACACACACACACACACACACACACACACACACACACACACACACACACACAAACACACACACACACACACACACACACACACACACACACACACACACACAAACACACACACACACACACACACATACACACACAGCATAGTTAACCGTGATTTACCATGATATACCACGTTCTAGTATTATTTACCAGGAGATAAACGACAATCTAGTATTATTTACTTTGATTTACCATGTTTCTAGCCTGATTTATCACATTACTAGCAATTATTTGAAGTGTCAGTGCAAATAAAGTGATTAACACTGACAAAATATGATTGTGTTATAATAGTTATTGCTATATAAGTGATTTTTTTTGTGTGTATTCAAGTATGAATGCAAGCACATGTTGAAATATTTCATTAATAAGTAGAATGGCCAGCAGAGGGCAGTAGAAGACCACTTATTGGCTCACTTTCACTTTAAACCAGTTTTCTGCACTAAAGCAAACCAGTTTATCTATGTTAACTCAATGCATGCTTACACACACACACACACACACACACACACACACACACACACACACACACACACACACACACACACACACACACACACAGAGCATAGTTAACCATGATTTACCATGATTTACCACATTACTAGCAATTATTTGAAGTGTCAGTGCAAATAAAGTGATTAACACTGACAAAATATGATTGTGTTATAATAGTTATTGCTATATAAGTGATTTTTAGTGTGTATTCAAGTATAAATGCAAGCACATGTGGAAAAATTTAATTAATAAGTAGAATGGCCAGCAGAGGGCAGTAGAAGACCACTTATTGGCTCACTTTCACTTTAAACCTCATGATTTTGACCAGTTTTCTGCACTAAAGCAAACCAGTGTTTCCATGTTAACTCAATAATGCATAATTGCTACATATGCTACACACAATAATGCTACACACACACACACACACACACACACACACACACACACACACACACACACACAAATGTTTCAGTGATATTGGTGTCACATTCACCTTCATCACATTCACCTTCTGTCTTCATCACATTCACCATCTGTCGTCATCACCTGCACCTGCTCCTCATCACCCTCCTCATCATCACCTGCTCCTCATCATCATAACCGTCACCTGTTGTCCTTGTCTTGATCTGTGTATTTAAGTTCCCCTCTCATCCATTATCATTGTCGGTTATTGTTTGTGCACTAGCACTCTGTTATGTTTGTTTTCATGTTGGAAAATAAAACCTTTGTTATATTTGTACCACACACACACACACACACACACACACACACACACACACACACACACACACACACACACACACACACACACACACACACCATCATTTATCATGATTTACCATGGCTGATACCAATTCCAATATGAGAAAATGACTATTTTAAACAGCGGGGGGCAGTAAAATACCACTTATTGGCTTAACATGCCATTAATTCATATCATTTTCACCTTTTTAACTGTTATAGAGGCAAATTTTGTCCGATCTGTCTGAAAATTTTCATGCTTGTTCAGGGTGATATTTCACACGTTCTGACTTGTTTTTAAGAAGGTCTGAGCATTGATTAAAGAGATATAGGCTTTCGGGGACACTTGGTAAAGGCCAGATTTTGAAGTGAACCTATTATAGCTATCCAAATGAAGTAGTTCAACTTTTTCTGACAATTATTGATCTAGTGAGTCCAGAGAATTGTATTGCACTAGTTTTGAACATTATGATATGAAAATTATATGATCAGAGATGGAAAAGACCATTTACAGCCAATACAGGCAGTTTACCATAGGAAATATATGATTTTAAAGCTTTTTAACAGTTATAGCGCCACCTATCGTACGATCTCCATAGAATTTTTCATGCTTGTTAATGATGTTATGTCACATATGCTGACCACTTTTTGTGAAGTTCTGAGTTTTCATTTAGGATTTATAGGCTTTTGAGTGTATTTTGCCACACCCATTTTATAAATGACCCTATTACAGCCATACAAATACAAAAGTTCAACTTTTTTTTGATAATTATTGATCTAGAGAGTCCATAGAATTGTCCTAGACTGGTCTGGTTCCGATCGGGCAAAAAACCAGGGACTAGTTCGCAAAAGTAGGTTTTTAACATATTCATGAATATTTAATGAACGGTTTGATTGACAGCAATGGTTCTAGAGGCAAAGTTGTTCAGCATGAGCAGATCTATCAAATGATATGCATTTTGTGACAATATATCTAACACCACGTGATTACAGAGCCATAAAACTCGTTAGCGCCAACTAGTGGCCGATTTCTTTCAAAATTCTTACAGACCTCTAGGGCCATGAGTCGAACATGCCCACCGAGTTTCGTTCCGATCGGCCTCCGTTAACCTTGTCTAATAGGTGCTCAACTTCATTGGCCAATGGCGGCCATGTTTTTTGAGATACACCAATGTCCTCATAGACATACATGGCACCTTGGACCAAGACACTGCATACCAATTTTCAAGTCAATCGGACTAACGGTCAGGTGGTTATAGCCTGTTTTATGTTTTTTTCATGTTATAGCGCCACCATGTGGCCAATCGCCGCGATTTTTTTACCGTGTCCTCAGATTGACCTCTTACATATGTGTACCAAGTTTGGTGAAAATACCTCATTTACTTCTGGAGTTATAGCCATTTTAGTAAAATAGGCTCCGCCCACAACGTTAATTTTGCGCCCCCTAGCGACCCTGAATCGAAATTTCAACTTTTTTTCGATAATTATTGATCTTCAGTCTCCAGAGAACAATTCTGCACTGGTTTGGTTCCGATCGAGCAAAAAACCAGGGACTAGTTCGCAAAAGTAGGTTTTCGACAAAATTCAAAATGGCGGAAAATTTATCATGACGGAAATGAAATCGGAGATATACGTTTTGTTCGTCAGACGACCAGCTTTCCAATGATATAAGACACTTGTGTCTACGACATACGGTCCAGGAGTTATGACCACTTTCGCGCTTTTGGTTGTTATAGCGCCACCTATGGGCCAATCGAGGTCATAATTTGATAACCTCTCCTCGATTTTTGTACTACCATCTGGCAAAGTTTCAAAGCTCTAGCCCTTACGGTTTGGGCTGCACGATGCGTTTTACGGCAGAATAATAATAATAATTAAAGCTGCAAGCAGCATTTATCGGGGTTCAAGCAGTTAAGGCCTTTAAGGCATTTAAGCACAAAAGCATCAAAAGTTATTAAGATTTATTTAGCAAGCATGTAACCACTGACATAATAGATGGAAAAGACCATTTACAGCCAATACAGGCAATTTGCCATGGGATATATATGGTTTTAAAGCTTTTTAACAGTTATAGCGCCACCTATGCTCCGATCTCCATAGAATTGTTTACTGTGACCTCAAATTGAACCCATACACATGTGTACTGAGTTTGGTGAAGATATCTCATTTACTTCTTGAGTTATAGCCATTTGAGTAAAATAGGCTCCTCCCACAACGATTTGCCACATTCTAGAATTATTTAATATGATTCTAGCATGATTTACTATCATATACCATGTTCCAGAATGATTTATTAGGATTCTAGCATGATTTACCTTGATACACCTCATTTCAGTATTATTTACTATGATTTACAATGTTTCTAGCATGATTAACCACATTACTAGCAAATATGTGAAGTGTCAGTGCAAATGAGGTGATGAACACTGACAAAATATTATTGTGTTATAATAGTTAGTTATATACGTGATTTTTAGTGTGTGTCCAAGTATGAATGCAAAAGCACATGTAAAATATTTCATTATTAAGTAGACTGGCCAGCAGAGGGCAGTAGAAGACCACTTATTGGCTCACTTTCACTTTAAACCAGTTTTCTGCACTAAAGCAAACCAGTTTTTCCATGTTAACTCAATGCATGCTTACACACACACACACACACACACACACACACACACACACACACACACACACACACACACACACAAACACACACACACACACACACACACACACACACACACACACACACACACACATACACACACAGCATAGTTAACCATGATTTACCATGATATACCACGTTCTAGTATTATTTACCAGGAGATAAACGACAATCTAGGATTATTTACTTTGATTTACCATGTTTCTAGCCTGATTTATCACATTACTAGCAATTATTTGAAGTGTCAGTGCAAATAAAGTGGTTAACACTGACAAAATATGATTGTGTTATAATAGTTATTGCTATATAAGTGATTTTTTTAGTGTGTATTCAAGTATGAATGCAAGCACATGTTGAAATATTTCATTAATAAGTAGAATGGCCAGCAGAGGGCAGTAGAAGACCACTTATTGGCTCACTTTCACTTTAAACCAGTTTTCTGCACTAAAGCAAACCAGTTTATCCATGTTAACTCAATGCATGCTTACACACACACACACACACACACACAGCATAGTTAACCATGATTTACCATGATTTACCACATTACTAGCAATTATTTGAAGTGTCAGTGCAAATAAAGTGATTAACACTGACAAAATATGATTGTTATAATAGTTATTGCTATATAAGTGATTTTTAGTGTGTATTCAAGTATAAATGCAAGCACATGTGGAAAAATTTAATTAATAAGTAGAATGGCCAGCAGAGGGCAGTAGAAGACCACTTATTGGCTCACTTTCACTTTAAACCTCATGATTTTGACCAGTTTTCTGCACTAAAGCAAACCAGTGTTTCCATGTTAACTCAATAATGCATACTTGCTACATATGCTACACACAATAATGCTACACACACACACACACACACACACACACACACACACACACACACACACAAATGTTTCAGTGATATTGGTGTCACATTCACCTTCATCACATTCACCTTTTGTCTTCATCACATTCACCATCTGTCGTCATCACCTGCACCTGCTCCTCATCACCCTCCTCGTCATCACCTGCTCCTCATCATCATAACCGTCACCTGTTGTCCTTGTCTTGATCTGTGTATTTAAGTTCCCCTCTCATCCATTATCATTGTCGGTTATTGTTTGTGCACTAGCACTCTGTTATGTTTGTTTTCATGTTGGAAAATAAAACCTTTGTTATATTTGTACCACACACACACACACACACACACACACACACACACACACACACACACACACACACACACACACACACACACACCATCATTTATCATGATTTACCATGGCTGATACCAATACCAATATGAGAAAATGACTATTTTAAACAGCAGGGGGCAGTAAAATACCACTTATTGGCTTAACATGCCATTAATTCATATCATTTTCACCTTTTTAACTGTTATAGAGGCAAATTTTGTCCGATCTGTCTGAAAATTTTCATGCTTGTTCAGGGTGATATTTCACACGTTCTGACTTGTTTTTAAGAAGGTCTGAGCATTGATTAAAGAGATATAGGCTTTCGGGGACACTTGGTAAAGGCCAGATTTTGAAGTGAACCTATTATAGCTATCCAAATGAAGTAGTTCAACTTTTTCTGACAATTATTGATCTAGTGAGTCCAGAGAATTGTATTGCACTAGTTTTGAACATTATGATATGAAAATTATATGATCAGAGATGGAAAAGACCATTTACAGCCAATACAGGCAGTTTACCATAGGAAATATATGATTTTAAAGCTTTTTAACAGTTATAGCGCCACCTATCGTCCGATCTCCATAGAATTTTTCATGCTTGTTAATGATGTTATGTCACATATGCTTACCAATTTTTGTGAAGTTCTGAGTTTTTATTTAGGATTTATAGGCTTTTTAATGTATTTTGACACGCCCATTTTATAAATTACCCTATTACAGCCATCCAAATGCAAAAGTTCAACTTTTTTTTGATAATTATTGATCTAGAGAGTCCAGAGAATTGTCCTAGACTGGTCTGGTTCCGATCGGGCAAAAAACCTAGGACTAGTTCGCAAAAGTAGGTTTTTAACATATTAATGAATAATTAATGAACAGTTTGATTGACAGCAATGGTTCTTGAGGCAAAGTTGTTCAGGATGAGGAGATCTATCAAATGATATGCATATTGTGTGGATATTTGTAACACCACGTGATTACAGAGCCGTAAAACTCGTTAGCGCCAACTAGTGGCCGATTTCTTTCAAAATTCTTACAGACCTTTAGGGCCATGAGCCGAACATGCCCATTGAGTTTCGTTCCGATCGGCCTCCGTTAACCTTGTCTAATAGGTGCTCAAACTTCGTTGGCCAATGGCGGCCATGTTTTTTGAGATACGCCAATGTCCTCATACACATACATGGCACCTTGGACCAAGACACTGCATACCAATTTTCAAGTCAATCGAACTAACGGTCAGGTGGTTATAGCCTGTTTTATGTTTTTTTCATTTTATAGCGCCACCATGAGGCCAATCGTCGCGATTTTTTTACTGTGACCCCAGAGTAAGCTCATACACATGTGTACCAAGTTTGGTGAAGATACCTCATTTACATCGGGAGTTATAGCCATTTTAGTAAAATAGGCCCCTCCCACAACGTACGTTTTGGCGCCCCTTAGCGACCGTGAATCGAAATTTCCACTTTTTTTCGATAATTATTGATATTCAGTCTCCAGAGAACATTTCTGCACTAGTTTGGTTCCAATCGGGCAAAAAACCAGGGACTAGTTCGCAAAAGTAGATTTTTGACAAAATTCAAAATGGCGGAAAATCTATCATGGCGGAAATGAAATCGGAGATATACGTTTTGTTCGTCAGGCGTCCAGCTTTCCAATGATATAAGACACTTGAGTCTACGACATACGGTCTAGGAGTTATGAGCAGGTTCGCGCTTTTGGTTGTTATAGCGCCACCTATGGGCCAATCGGGGTCATAATCTCTGAACCTTTCCTCGATTTTTGTACTACCATCTGTCAAAGTTTCAAAGTTCCAGCTCTTACGGTTTGGGCTGCACGATGCGTTTTACGGCAGAATAATAATAATAATAATAATTAAAGCTGCAAGCAGCATTTATCGGGGTTCAAGCATTTAAGGCCTTTAAGCACATAAGCATTTAAGACATTAAGTTTTATTTGTAAAGCTTTTAACCACTGAAATAATAGATGGAAAAGACCATTTACAGCCAAAACAGGCAATTTACCATAGGAAATATATGGTTTTCAAAGCTTTTTAACAGTTATAGCGCCACCTATCGTACGATCTTCATGAAATTTTACATGCTTGTTTAGACTGTTATGGTACATATGCTCACCAATTTTTGTGAAGTTCTGAGTTTTCGTTTAGGATTTATAGGCTTTTAAATGCATTTTGCCACGCCCATTTTCATTATGACCCAATATACCCATGCGAAAAATGCTAAAGTTGAACTTTTTTTGATAATTATTGATCTAGAGAGTCCAGAGAATTACCCTAGACTGGTCTTGTTCCGATCGGGCAAAAAACCTAGGACTAGTTCGCAAAAGTAGGTTTTTAACATAATTGCGAATATTTAATGAACGGTTTGATTGACAGCAATGGTTCTTGAGGCAAAGTTGTTCAGCATGAGCAGATCTATCAAATGATATGCATTTTGTGACAATAAGTGTAACACCACGTGATTACAGAGCCATAAAACTCGTTAGCGCCAACTAGTGGCCGATTTCTTTCAAAATTCTTACAGACCTCTAGGGCCATGAGTTGAACATGCCCATCGAGTTTCGTTCCGATCGGCCTCCGTTAACCTTGTCTAATAGGTGCTCAAATTTCATTGGTCGATGGCGGCCATGTTTTTCGAGATACGCCAAAGTCCTCATAGACATACATGGCACCTTGGACCAAGACACTGCATACCAATTTTCAAGTCAATCGGACAAACGGTCACGTGGTCATAGCCCTTTTCATGTTTTTTTTCATGTTATAGCGCCACCTAGTGATCAATCGTCGACATTTTTTTACTGTGACCCCAGATTGAACTCTTACACATGTGTACCAAGTTTGGTGAAGATATCTCATTTCCTTTTCGAGTTATAGCCATTTTAGTAAAATAGGCTCCTCCCACAACATTAATTTATCACCCCCTAGCGACCAGGAATCGAAATTTCGACTTTTTTTCGATAATTATTGATCTTCAGACTCCAAAGAACATTTCTGCACTGCTTTGGTTCCGATCGGGTGAAAAACCAGGGACTAGTTCGCAAAAGTAGGTTTTTGACAAAATTCAAAATGGCGGAAAAATTTGCATACCTGAAATAAAATCGGAGATATACGTTTTGACCTTCAGGCGTCCAGCTTTCCAATGATATAGGACACTTGAGTCTACGACATACGGTCTAGGAGTTATGAGCAGTTCCGCGCTTTTGGTTGCTATAGCGCCACCTATGGGCCAATCTGGGTCATACTTTGATAGGTTCTCCCCAAATTGAGGACTACCATTTGGCCAAGTTTCAAGGTTCCAGCTCTTACGGTTTGGGCTGCACGATGCGTTTTAGGGGAGAATAATAATAATAATAATAATAAAAATCAGTACAATTACAATAGGGTTTCAGCACTTCGTGCTTGAACCCCTAATAAAAATCAGTACAATTACAATAGGGTTTCAGCACTTCGTGCTTGAACCCCTAATAAAAATCAGCACAATTACAATAGGGTTTCAGCACTTCGTGCTTGAACCCCTAACAAGCAGCATTTATCGGGGTTCAAGCATTTAAGGCCTTTAGGCACATAAGCATTTAAGACATTAAGATTTATTTAGAAAGCTTTTAACCACTGAAATAATAGATGGAAAAGTCCATTTACAGCCAATACAGGCAATTTACCATAGGAAATATGTGTTTTTTAAAGCTTTTTAACAGTTATAGCACCATCTATAGTCCGATCTCCATGAAATTTTGCATGCTTGTTAATGATGTTATGGCACATAAGCTCACCAATTTTCGTGAAGTTCTGAGTTTTCGTTTAGGATTTATAGTCTTTTGAGTGCATTTTGCCACGCCCATTTTCTTTATGACCCAATATACCCATGCGAAAAATGCAAAAGTTCAACTTTTTTTTGATAATTATTGATCTTGAGAGTCCATAGAATTGTCCTAGACTCGTTTGGTTCTGATCGGGCGAAAAACCTAGGACTAGTTCGCAAAAGTAGGTTTTTAACATAATTACGAATATTTAATGAACGGTTTGATTGACAGCAATGGTTCTTGAGGCAAAGTTGTTCAACAAGAGGAGATCTATCAAATGGTATGCATTTTGTGACAATAAGTGTAACACCACGTGATTACAGAGCCATAAAACTCGTTAGCGCCAACTAGTGGCCGATTTCTTTTAAAATTCTTACAGACCTCTAGGGCCATGAGTCGAACATGCCCACCGAGTTTCGTTCCGATAGGCCTCCGTTAACCTTGTCTAATAGGTGCTCAAACTTCATTGGCCGATGGCGGCCATGTTTTTTGAGATACACCAATGTCCTCATAGACATACATGGCACCTTGGACCAAGACACTGCATACCAATTTTCAAGTCAATCGGACTAACGGTCAGGTGGTTATAGCCTGTTTTATGTTTTTTTCATGTTATAGCGCCACCATGTGACCAATCGCCGCGATTTTTTTTACCGTGACCTCATATTGACGTCTTACACATGTGTACCAGGTTTGGTTAAAATACCTCTTTTACTTCTGGAGTTATAGCCATTTTAGTAAAATAGGCTCCTCCCACAACGTTAATTTTGCACCCCCTAGCGACCGTGAATCGAAATTTCAACTTTTTTTTGATAATTATTGATATTCAGACTCCAGAGAACAATTCTGCACTGGTTTGGTTCCGATCGGGCAAAAAACCAGGGACTAGTTCGCAAAAGTAGATTTTCGACAAAATTCAAAATGGCGGAAAATCTATCATGGCGGAAATAAAATCGGAGATATACGTTTTGTTCGTCAGGCGTCCAGCTTTCCAATGATATAAGACACTTGAGTCTATGACTTACGGTCTAGGAGTTATGAGCAGTTTCGCGCTTTTGGTTGCTATAGCGCCACCTATGGGCCAATCGGGGTCATAATTTGATAACCTCTCCTCGATTTTTGTACTACCATATGGCAAAGTTTCAAAGCTCTAGCCCTTACGGTTTGGGCTGCACGATGCGTTTTACGGCAGAATAATAATAATAATAATAATAATAAAAATCAGCACAATTACAATAGGGTTTCAGCACTTCGTGCTTGAACCCCTAATAATAAAAATCAGCACAATTACAATAGGGTTTCAGCACTTCGTGCTTGAACCCCTAATAATAATAATAAAAATCAGTACAATTACAATAGGGTTTCAGCACTTCGTGCTTGAACCCCTAATAAAAATCAGCACAATTACAATAGGGTTTCAGCACTTCGTGCTTGAACCCCTAATAATAAAAATCAGCACAATTACAATAGGGTTTCAGCACTTCGTGCTTGAACCCCTAATTAAAGCTGCAAGCAGCATTTATCGGGGTTCAAGCATTTAAGGCCTTTAGGCACATAAGCATTTAAGACATTAAGATTTATTTAGAAAGCTTTTAACCACTGAAATAATAGATGGAAAAGTCCATTTACAGCCAATACAGGCAATTTACCATAGGAAATATGTGTTTTTTAAAGCTTTTTAACAGTTATAGCACCATCTATAGTCCGATCTCCATGAAATTTTGCATGCTTGTTAATGATGTTATGGCACATAAGCTCACCAATTTTCGTGAAGTTCTGAGTTTTTGTTTAGGATTTATAGGCTTTTGAGTGCATTTTGCCACGCCCATTTTCTTTATGACCCAATATACCCATGCGAAAAATGCAAAAGTTCAACTTTTTTTTGATAATTATTGATCTTGAGAGTCCATAGAATTGTCCTAGACTCGTTTGGTTCTGATCGGGCGAAAAACCTAGGACTAGTTCGCAAAAGTAGGTTTTTAACATAATTACGAATATTTAATGAACGGTTTGATTGACAGCAATGGTTCTTGAGGCAAAGTTGTTCAACAAGAGGAGATCTATCAAATGGTATGCATTTTGTGACAATAAGTGTAACACCACGTGATTACAGAGCCATAAAACTCGTTAGCGCCAACTAGTGGCCGATTTCTTTTAAAATTCTTACAGACCTCTAGGGCCATGAGTCGAACATGCCCACCGAGTTTCGTTCCGATAGGCCTCCGTTAACCTTGTCTAATAGGTGCTCAAACTTCATTGGCCGATGGCGGCCATGTTTTTTGAGATACACCAATGTCCTCATAGACATACATGGCACCTTGGACCAAGACACTGCATACCAATTTTCAAGTCAATCGGACTAACGGTCAGGTGGTTATAGCCTGTTTTATGTTTTTTTCATGTTATAGCGCCACCATGTGACCAATCGCCGCGATTTTTTTACCGTGACCTCATATTGACGTCTTACACATGTGTACCAGGTTTGGTTAAAATACCTCTTTTACTTCTGGAGTTATAGCCATTTTAGTAAAATAGGCTCCTCCCACAACGTTAATTTTGCACCCCCTAGCGACCGTGAATCGAAATTTCAACTTTTTTTTGATAATTATTGATATTCAGACTCCAGAGAACAATTCTGCACTGGTTTGGTTCCGATCGGGCAAAAAACCAGGGACTAGTTCGCAAAAGTAGATTTTCGACAAAATTCAAAATGGCGGAAAATCTATCATGGCGGAAATAAAATCGGAGATATACGTTTTGTTCGTCAGGCGTCCAGCTTTCCAATGATATAAGACACTTGAGTCTATGACTTACGGTCTAGGAGTTATGAGCAGTTTCGCGCTTTTGGTTGCTATAGCGCCACCTATGGGCCAATCGGGGTCATAATTTGATAACCTCTCCTCGATTTTTGTACTACCATATGGCAAAGTTTCAAAGCTCTAGCCCTTACGGTTTGGGCTGCACGATGCGTTTTACGGCAGAATAATAATAATAATAATAATAATAATTAAAGCTGCAAGCAGCATTTATCGGGGTTCAAGCATTTAAGGCCTTTAGGCACATAAGCATTTAAGACATTAAGATTTATTTAGAAAGCTTTTAACCACTGAAATAATAGATGGAAAAGTCCATTTACAGCCAATACAGGCAATTTACCATAGGAAATATGTGTTTTTTAAAGCTTTTTAACAGTTATAGCACCATCTATAGTCCGATCTCCATGAAATTTTGCATGCTTGTTAATGATGTTATGGCACATAAGCTCACCAATTTTCGTGAAGTTCTGAGTTTTCGTTTAGGATTTATAGGCTTTTGAGTGCATTTTGCCACGCCCATTTTCTTTATGACCCAATATACCCATGCGAAAAATGCAAAAGTTCAACTTTTTTTTGATAATTATTGATCTTGAGAGTCCATAGAATTGTTCTAGACTCGTTTGGTTCTGATCGGGCGAAAAACCTAGGACTAGTTCGCAAAAGTAGGTTTTTAACATAATTACGAATATTTAATGAACGGTTTGATTGACAGCAATGGTTCTTGAGGCAAAGTTGTTCAACAAGAGGAGATCTATCAAATGGTATGCATTTTGTGACAATAAGTGTAACACCACGTGATTACAGAGCCATAAAACTCGTTAGCGCCAACTAGTGGCCGATTTCTTTTAAAATTCTTACAGACCTCTAGGGCCATGAGTCGAACATGCCCACCGAGTTTCGTTCCGATAGGCCTCCGTTAACCTTGTCTAATAGGTGCTCAAACTTCATTGGCCGATGGCGGCCATGTTTTTTGAGATACACCAATGTCCTCATAGACATACATGGCACCTTGGACCAAGACACTGCATACCAATTTTCAAGTCAATCGGACTAACGGTCAGGTGGTTATAGCCTGTTTTATGTTTTTTTCATGTTATAGCGCCACCATGTGACCAATCGCCGCGATTTTTTTACCGTGACCTCATATTGACGTCTTACACATGTGTACCAGGTTTGGTTAAAATACCTCTTTTACTTCTGGAGTTATAGCCATTTTAGTAAAATAGGCTCCTCCCACAACGTTAATTTTGCACCCCCTAGCGACCGTGAATCGAAATTTCAACTTTTTTTTGATAATTATTGATATTCAGACTCCAGAGAACAATTCTGCACTGGTTTGGTTCCGATCGGGCAAAAAACCAGGGACTAGTTCGCAAAAGTAGATTTTCGACAAAATTCAAAATGGCGGAAAATCTATCATGGCGGAAATAAAATCGGAGATATACGTTTTGTTCGTCAGGCGTCCAGCTTTCCAATGATATAAGACACTTGAGTCTATGACTTACGGTCTAGGAGTTATGAGCAGTTTCGCGCTTTTGGTTGCTATAGCGCCACCTATGGGCCAATCGGGGTCATAATTTGATAACCTCTCCTCGATTTTTGTACTACCATATGGCAAAGTTTCAAAGCTCTAGCCCTTACGGTTTGGGCTGCACGATGCGTTTTACGGCAGAATAATAATAATAATAATAATAATAAAAATCAGCACAATTACAATAGGGTTTCAGCACTTCGTGCTTGAACCCCTAATTAAAGCTGCAAGCAGCATTTATCGGGGTTCAAGCAGTTAAGGCCTTTAAGGCATTTAAGCACAAAAGCATCAAAAGTTATTAAGATTTATTTAGCAAGCATGTAACCACTGACATAATAGATGGAAAAGACCATTTACAGCCAATACAGGCAATTTGCCATGGGATATATATGGTTTTAAAGCTTTTTAACAGTTATAGCGCCACCTATGCTCCGATCTCCATAGAATTGTTTACTGTGACCTCAAATTGAACCCATACACATGTGTACTGAGTTTGGTGAAGATATCTCATTTACTTCTTGAGTTATAGCCATTTGAGTAAAATAGGCTCCTCCCACAACGATTTGCCACATTCTAGAATTATTTAATATGATTCTAGCATGATTTACTATCATATACCATGTTCCAGAATGATTTATTAGGATTCTAGCATGATTTACCTTGATACACCTCATTTCAGTATTATTTACTATGATTTACAATGTTTCTAGCATGATTAACCACATTACTAGCAATTATGTGAAGTGTCAGTGCAAATGAGGTGATGAACACTGACAAAATATTATTGTGTTATAATAGTTAGTTATATACGTGATTTTTAGTGTGTCCAAGTATGAATGCAAAAGCACATGTAAAATATTTCATTATTAAGTAGAATGGCCAGCAGAGGGCACTAGAAGACCACTTATTGGCTCACTTTCACTTTAAACCAGTTTTCTGCACTAAAGCAAACCAGTTTTTCCATGTTAACTCAATGCATGCTTACACACACACACACACACACACACACACACACACACACACACACACACACACACACAGCATAGTTAACCATGATTTACCATGATATACCACGTTCTAGTATTATTTACCAGGAGATAAATGACAATCTAGTATTATTTACTTTGATTTACCATGTTTCTAGCCTGATTTATCACATTACTAGCAATTATTTGAAGTGTCAGTGCAAATAAAGTGATTAACACTGACAAAATATGATTGTGTTATAATAGTTATTGCTATATAAGTGATTTTTTTAGTGTGTATTCAAGTATGAATGCAAGCACATGTTGAAATATTTCATTAATAAGTAGAATGGCCAGCAGAGGGCAGTAGAAGACCACTTATTGGCTCACTTTCACTTTAAACCAGTTTTCTGCACTAAAGCAAACCAGTTTATCCATGTTAACTCAATGCATGCTTACACACACACACACACACACACACACACACACACACACACACACACACACACACACAGCATAGTTAACCATGATTTACCATGATATACCACGTTCTAGTATTATTTACCAGGAGATAAACGACAATCTAGTATTATTTACTTTGATTTACCATGTTTCTAGCCTGATTTATCACATTACTAGCAATTATTTGAAGTGTCAGTGCAAATAAAGTGATTAACACTGACAAAATATGATTGTGTTATAATAGTTATTGCTATATAAGTGATTTTTAGTGTGTATTCAAGTATAAATGCAAGCACATGTGGAAAAATTTAATTAATAAGTAGAATGGCCAGCAGAGGGCAGTAGAAGACCACTTATTGGCTCACTTTCACTTTAAACCTCATGATTTTGACCAGTTTTCTGCACTAAAGCAAACCAGTGTTTCCATGTTAACTCAATAATGCATACTTGCTACATATGCTACACACAATAATGCTACACACACACACACACACACACACACACACACACACACACACACACACACACACACACACACACACACACACACACACACAAATGTTTCAGTGATATTGGTGTCTCATTCACCTTCATCACATTCACCTTCTGTCTTCATCACATTCACCATCTGTCGTCATCACCTGCACCTGCTCCTCATCACCCTCCTCATCATCACCTGCTCCTCATCATCATAACCGTCACCTGTTGTCCTCGTCTTGATCTGTGTATTTAAGTTCCCCTCTCATCCATTATCATTGTCGGTTATTGTTTGTGCACTAGCACTCTGTTATGTTTGTTTTCATGTTGGAAAATAAAACCTTTGTTATATTTGTACCACACACACACACACACACACACACACACACACACACACACACACACACACACACACACACACACACACACACCATCATTTATCATGATTTACCATGGCTGATACCAATACCAATATGAGACAATGACTATTTTAAACAGCAGGGGGCAGTAAAATACCACTTATTGGCTTAACATGCCATTAATTCATATCATTTTCACCTTTTTAACTGTTATAGAGGCAAATTTTGTCCGATCTGTCTGAAAATTTTCATGCTTGTTCAGGGTGATATTTCACACGTTCTGACTTGTTTTTAAGAAGGTCTGAGCATTGATTAAAGAGATATAGGCTTTCGGGGACACTTGGTAAAGGCCAGATTTTGAAGTGAACCTATTATAGCTATCCAAATGAAGTAGTTCAACTTTTTCTGACAATTATTGATCTAGTGAGTCCAGAGAATTGTATTGCACTAGTTTTGAACATTATGATGTGAAAATTATATGATCAGAGATGGAAAAGACCATTTACAGCCAATACAGGCAGTTTACCATAGGAAATATATGATTTTAAAGCTTTTTAACAGTTATAGCGCCACCTATCGTCCGATCTCCATAGAATTTTTCATGCTTGTTAATGATGTTATGTCACATATGCTGACCAATTTTTGTGAAGTTCTGAGTTTTTATTTAGGATTTATAGGCTTTTTAATGTATTTTGACACGCCCATTTTATAAATTACCCTATTACAGCCATCCAAATGCAAAAGTTCAACTTTTTTTTGATAATTATTGATCTAGAGAGTCCAGAGAATTGTCCTAGACTGGTCTGGTTCCAATCGGGCAAAAAACCTAGGACTAGTTCGCAAAAGTAGGTTTTTAACATATTAATGAATAATTAATGAACAGTTTGATTGACAGCAATGGTTCTTGAGGCAAAGTTGTTCAGGATGAGGAGATCTATCAAATGATATGCATATTGTGTGGATATTTGTAACACCACGTGATTACAGAGCCGTAAAACTCGTTAGCGCCAACTAGTGGCCGATTTCTTTCAAAATTCTTACAGACCTTTAGGGCCATGAGCCGAACATGCCCATTGAGTTTCGTTCCGATCGGCCTCCGTTAACCTTGTCTAATAGGTGCTCAAACTTCGTTGGCCGATGGCGGCCATGTTTTTTGAGATACGCCAATGTCCTCATACACATACATGGCACCTTGGACCAAGACACTGCATACCAATTTTCAAGTCAATCGGACTAACGGTCAGGTGGTTATAGCCTGTTTTATGTTTTTTTCATTTTATAGCGCCACCATGAGGCCAATCGTCGCGATTTTTTTACTGTGACCCCAGATTGAACTCATACACATGTGTACCAAGTTTGGTGAAGATACCTCATTTACATCGGGAGTTATAGCCATTTTAGTAAAATAGGCCCCTCCCACAATGTACGTTTTGGCGCCCCTTAGCGACCGTGAATCGAAATTTCCACTTTTTTTCGATAATTATTGATATTCAGACTCCAGAGAACATTTCTGCACTGGTTTGGTTCCAATCGGGCAAAAAACCAGGGACTAGTTCGCAAAAGTAGGTTTTTGACAAAATTCAAAATGGCGGAAAATCTATCATGGCGGAAATGAAATCGGAGATATACGTTTTGTTCGTCAGGCATCCAGCTTTCCAATGATATAAGACACTTGAGTCTACGACATACGGTCTAGGAGTTATGAACAGTTTCGCGCTTTTGGTTGCTATAGCGCCACCTATGGGCCAATCGGGGTCATAATCTCTGAACCTTTCCTCGATTTTTGTACTACCATCTGTCAAAGTTTCAAAGTTCCAGCTCTTACGGTTTGGGCTGCACGATGCGTTTTACGGCGGAATAATAATAATAATAATAATAATTAAAGCTGCAAGCAGCATTTATCGGGGTTCAAGCATTTAAGGCCTTTAGGCACATAAGCATTTAAGACATTAAGATTTATTTAGAAAGCTTTTAACCACTGAAATAATAGATGGAAAAGTCCATTTACAGCCAATACAGGCAATTTACCATAGGAAATATGTGTTTTTTAAAGCTTTTTAACAGTTATAGCACCATCTATAGTCCGATCTCCATGAAATTTTGCATGCTTGTTAATGATGTTATGGCACATAAGCTCACCAATTTTCGTGAAGTTCTGAGTTTTTGTTTAGGATTTATAGGCTTTTGAGTGCATTTTGCCACGCCCATTTTCTTTATGACCCAATATACCCATGCGAAAAATGCAAAAGTTCAACTTTTTTTTGATAATTATTGATCTTGAGAGTCCATAGAATTGTCCTAGACTCGTTTGGTTCTGATCGGGCGAAAAACCTAGGACTAGTTCGCAAAAGTAGGTTTTTAACATAATTACGAATATTTAATGAACGGTTTGATTGACAGCAATGGTTCTTGAGGCAAAGTTGTTCAACAAGAGGAGATCTATCAAATGGTATGCATTTTGTGACAATAAGTGTAACACCACGTGATTACAGAGCCATAAAACTCGTTAGCGCCAACTAGTGGCCGATTTCTTTTAAAATTCTTACAGACCTCTAGGGCCATGAGTCGAACATGCCCACCGAGTTTCGTTCCGATAGGCCTCCGTTAACCTTGTCTAATAGGTGCTCAAACTTCATTGGCCGATGGCGGCCATGTTTTTTGAGATACACCAATGTCCTCATAGACATACATGGCACCTTGGACCAAGACACTGCATACCAATTTTCAAGTCAATCGGACTAACGGTCAGGTGGTTATAGCCTGTTTTATGTTTTTTTCATGTTATAGCGCCACCATGTGACCAATCGCCGCGATTTTTTTACCGTGACCTCATATTGACGTCTTACACATGTGTACCAGGTTTGGTTAAAATACCTCTTTTACTTCTGGAGTTATAGCCATTTTAGTAAAATAGGCTCCTCCCACAACGTTAATTTTGCACCCCCTAGCGACCGTGAATCGAAATTTCAACTTTTTTTTGATAATTATTGATATTCAGACTCCAGAGAACAATTCTGCACTGGTTTGGTTCCGATCGGGCAAAAAAACAGGGACTAGTTCGCAAAAGTAGATTTTCGACAAAATTCAAAATGGCGGAAAATCTATCATGGCGGAAATAAAATCGGAGATATACGTTTTGTTCGTCAGGCGTCCAGCTTTCCAATGATATAAGACACTTGAGTCTATGACTTACGGTCTAGGAGTTATGAGCAGTTTCGCGCTTTTGGTTGCTATAGCGCCACCTATGGGCCAATCGGGGTCATAATTTGATAACCTCTCCTCGATTTTTGTACTACCATATGGCAAAGTTTCAAAGCTCTAGCCCTTACGGTTTGGGCTGCACGATGCGTTTTACGGCAGAATAATAATAATAATTAAAGCTGCAAGCAGCATTTATCGGGGTTCAAGCAGTTAAGGCCTTTAAGGCCTTTAAGCACAAAAACATCAAAAGACATCAAGTTTTATTTAGCAAGCATGTAACCACTGACATCATAGATGGAAAATACCATGTTTTAGCATGATTTACCATGATTTACCATGATTTACCCTGTTCTAGCATAGTTGACCATGAATTTATCTTAGTTTACCTTGATTTACCATGTTCTAGCATGATTTACCATGATATACCACATTGTAGCATGATTTACTATAGTTTATCATGATTTACCATGGTTTACCATGATTTACCATGGTTTACCATGATTTACCCTGTTCTAGCATAGTTTACCATGATTTACCATGGTTTACCATTATTTACCCTGTTCTAGCATGATTTACCATAATATACCACGTTCTAGAATGATTTATCAGGATTCTAGCATGATTTACCTTGATACACCACATTTTAGATTTATTTACTATGATTTACCATGCTTCTAGCGTGATTTACCATGATTTACAACACGTGAAGTGTCAGTGCAAATGAAGTGATAAACACTGACAAAATATGATTTTGTTATAATAGTTATTGTTATATAAGTGATTTTATAAGTGTCTAGAGTGACGCAAAATCACCTGTGAAAAGACTTCATTAATAAGTAGAATGGCCAGCAGAGGGCACTAGAAGACCACTTATTGGCTCAGGTTCACTTTAAATTTCATTATTTTCACCAGTTTTCTCCACTAAAGCTAAACACGGAATGGTTGCAGGAAGGCACGCGGAGACAAGGATGAACATACAAGATGCAGGTTTAATAGGAATTAAACTCAGGATATCGGAACAGGCAGCAACACACTCTAATTACAGCATAGAACTGACAAAGAACAAGGCAAAACTCAGGGCTTAAATACATGGGAGAACTGATCAGGGAAACAAGACACAGCTGACAAGACTAACGAGGAAACAGGTGTGACAGATGCACTAAATGACAGTTACCGTGGAAACCAAGGAGTGGCGGGAAAACAGAACAAAGGAAGACATGTGATCAGAGACAACAATACTCAGACAGAACACAACTGTGACAAAAGCAAACCAGTTTTACCATTTTAACTTAATGCATGCTTACACACACACACACACACACACACACACACACACACACACACACACACACACACACACACACACACACACACACACACAAAGACAAATGTTGTTGTTGTTGTTTTTTCAATGCTATTGGGATATGTCATTATGAAAATATATTTGAATGGTCAATTAACATTTCACAAAGTCTTTGTAAGCTATTAATCAGACGATTCAGAATTTATTCAGAAACCTAAGACTACACACACATTATGTTGTAGATACAGACAGTTGAACTATATGATGTGATCAAACTGTCAGTACTAATACTTTAACAGATAGATTTTGACTAAATGTAATTGTAAATGTTAAAATAGGGATTTTATAAAGTCTAAATATAAATTATAGAACAATATGACAAAATTCCTATTTTAAACAGCAGGGGGCAGTAAAATATCACTTATTGGCTTAACATGCCATTATATTCATATCATTTTCACCTTTTTAACTGTTATAGAGGCAAATTTTGTCCGATCTGTCTGAAAATTTTCATGCATGTTTAGAGTGATATTTCACATGTTCTGACTTGTTTTTAAGAAGGTCTGAGTAATTCATTAAAGAGATATAGGCTTTCGGGGACACTTGGTAAAGGCTACATTATGAAGTGAACCTATTATAGCTATCCAAATGAAGTAGTTCAACTTTTTCTGACAATTATTGATCTAGTGAGTCCAGAGAATTGTATTGCACTAGTTTTGAACATTATGATATGAAAATTATATGATCAGAGATGGAAAAGACCATTTACAGCCAATACAGGCAGTTTACCATAGGAAATATATGGTTTTAAAGCTTTTTAACAGTTATAGCGCCACCTATCGTCCGATCTCCATAAAATTTTGCATGCTTGTTAATGATGTTATGTCACATATGCTGACCAATTTTTGTGAAGTTCTGCATTTTCATTTATGATTTATAGGCTTTTGACTGTATTTTGCCACGCCCATTTTATAAATGACCCTATTACAGCCATCCAAATGCAAAAGTTCAACTTTTTTTTGATAATTATTGATCTAGAGAGTCCAGAGAATTGTCCTAGACTGGTCTGGTTCCGATCGGGCGAAAAACCTAGGACTAGTTCGCAAAAGTAGGTTTTAGACATATTCGTGAATATTTAATGAACGGTTTGATTGACAGCAATGGTTCTTGAGGCAAAGTTGTTCAGCATGAGCAGATCTATCAAATGATATGCATATTGTGTGGATGAGTGTAACACCACGTGATTACAGAGCCATAAAACTCGTTAGCGCCAACTAGTGGCTGATTTCTTTCAAAATTCTTACAGACCTCTAGGGCCATAAGACGAACATGCCCATCGAGTTTCGTTCCGATCGGCCTCCGTTAACCTTGTCTAATCGGTGCTCAAACTTCATTGGCCGATGGCGGCCATGTTTTTTGAGATACGCCAATGTCCTCATAGACATACATGGCACCTTGGACCAAGACACTGCATACCAATTTTCAAGTCAATCGGACTAACGGTCAGGTGGTTATAGCCTGTTTTATGTTTTTTTCATGTTATAGCGCCACCATGTGGCCAATCGCCGCGATTTTTTTACTGTGACCTCAGATTGACCTCTTACACATGTGTACCAAGTTTGGTTAAAATACCTCTTTTACTTCTGGAGTTATAGCCATTTTAGTAAAATAGGCTCCTCCCACAACGTTAATTTTGCACCCCCTAGCAACCATGAATCGAAATTTCAACTTTTTTTCGATAATTATTGATCTTCAGACTCCATAGAACAATTCTGCACTGGTTTGTTTCCGATCGGGCGAAAACCCAGGGACTAGTTCGCAAAAGTAGATTTTCGACAAAATTCAAAATGGCGGAAAATCTATCATGGCGGAAATAAAATCGGAGATATACGTTTTGTTCGTCAGGCGTCCAGCTTTCCAATGATATAAGACACTTGAGTCTATGACTTACGGTCTAGGAGTTATGAGCAGTTTCGCGCTTTTGGTTGCTATAGCGCCACCTATGGGCCAATCGGGGTCATAATTTGATAACCTCTCCTCGATTTTTGTACTACCATATGGCAAAGTTTCAAAGCTCTAGCCCTTACGGTTTGGGCTGCACGATGCGTTTTACGGCAGAATAATAATAATAATAATAATAATAAAAATCAGCACAATTACAATAGGGTTTCAGCACTTCGTGCTTGAACCCCTAATAATAATAATAAAAATCAGCACAATTACAATAGGGTTTCAGCACTTCGTGCTTGAACCCCTAATTAAAGCTGCAAGCAGCATTTATCGGGGTTCAAGCAGTTAAGGCCTTTAAGGCATTTAAGCACAAAAGCATCAAAAGTTATTAAGATTTATTTAGCAAGCATGTAACCACTGACATAATAGATGGAAAATACCATTTACAGCCAATACAGGCAATTTGCCATGGGATATATATGGTTTTAAAGCTTTTTAACAGTTATAGCGCCACCTATGGTCCGATCTCCATAAAATTGTTTACTGTGACCTCAAATTGAACCCATACACATGTGTACTGAGTTTGGTGAAGATATCTCATTTACTTCTTGAGTTATAGCCATTTGAGTAAAATAGGCTCCTCCCACAACGATTTGCCACATTCTAGAATTATTTAATATGATTCTAGCATGATTTACTATCATATACCATGTTCCAGAATGATTTATTAGGATTCTAGCATGATTTACCTTGATACACCTCATTTCAGTATTATTTACTATGATTTACAATGTTTCTAGCATGATTAACCACATTACTAGCAAATATGTGAAGTGTCAGTGCAAATGAGGTGATGAACACTGACAAAATATTATTGTGTTATAATAGTTAGTTATATACGTGATTTTTAGTGTGTGTCCAAGTATGAATGCAAAAGCACATGTAAAATATTTCATTATTAAGTAGAATGGCCAGCAGAGGGCAGTAGAAGACCACTTATTGGCTCACTTTCACTTTAAACCAGTTTTCTGCACTAAAGCAAACCAGTTTTTCCATGTTAACTCAATGCATGCTTACACACACACACACACACACACACACACACACACACACACACACAACACACACACACACACACACACACACACACACACACACACACACACACACACACACACACACACACACACACACACACACACACACATACACACACAGCATAGTTAACCATGATTTACCATGATATACCACGTTCTAGTATTATTTACCAGGAGATAAACGACAATCTAGTATTATTTACTTTGATTTACCATGTTTCTAGCCTGATTTATCACATTACTAGCAATTATTTGAAGTGTCAGTGCAAATAAAGTGGTTAACACTGACAAAATATGATTGTGTTATAATAGTTATTGCTATATAAGTGATTTTTTTAGTGTGTATTCAAGTATGAATGCAAGCACATGTTGAAATATTTCATTAATAAGTAGAATGGCCAGCAGAGGGCAGTAGAAGACCACTTATTGGCTCACTTTCACTTTAAACCAGTTTTCTGCACTAAAGCAAACCAGTTTATCCATGTTAACTCAATGCATGCTTACACACACACACACACACACACACACACACACACACACACACACACACACACACACACACACACACACACACAGCATAGTTAACCATGATTTACCATGATTTACCACATTACTAGCAATAATTTGAAGTGTCAGTGCACATAAAGTGATTAACACTGACAAAATATGATTATGTTATAATAGTTATTGCTATATAAGTGATTTTTAGTGTGTATTCAAGTATAAATGCAAGCACATGTGGAAAAATTTAATTAATAAGTAGAATGGCCAGCAGAGGGCAGTAGAAGACCACTTATTGGCTCACTTTCACTTTAAACCTCATGATTTTGACCAGTTTTCTGCACTAAAGCAAACCAGTGTTTCCATGTTAACTCAATAATGCATACTTGCTACATATGCTACACACAATAATGCTACACACACACACACACACACACACACACACAAATGTTTCAGTGATATTGGTGTCACATTCACCTTCATCACATTCACCTTCTGTCTTCATCACATTCACCATCTGTCGTCATCACCTGCACCTGCTCCTCATCACCCTCCTCATCATCACCTGCTCCTCATCATCATAACCGTCACCTGTTGTCCTTGTCTTGATCTGTGTATTTAAGTTCCCCTCTCATCCATTATCATTGTCGGTTATTGTTTGTGCACTAGCACTCTGTTATGTTTGTTTTCATGTTGGAAAATAAAACCTTTGTTATATTTGTACCACACACACACACACACACACACACACACACACACACACACACACACACACACACACACACACACACACACACACACACACACACACCATCATTTATCATGATTTACCATGGCTGATACCAATACCAATATGAGAAAATGACCATTTTAAACAGCAGGGGGCAGTAAAATACCACTTATTGGCTTAACATGCCATTAATTCATATCATTTTCACCTTTTTAACTGTTATAGAGGCAAATTTTGTCCGATCTGTCTGAAAATTTTCATGCTTGTTCAGGGTGATATTTCACACGTTCTGACTTGTTTTTAAGAAGGTCTGAGCATTGATTAAAGAGATATAGGCTTTCGGGGACACTTGGTAAAGGCCAGATTTTGAAGTGAACCTATTATAGCTATCCAAATGAAGTAGTTCAACTTTTTCTGACAATTATTGATCTAGTGAGTCCAGAGAATTGTATTGCACTAGTTTTGAACATTATGATATGAAAATTATATGATCAGAGATGGAAAAGACCATTTACAGCCAATACAGGCAGTTTACCATAGGAAATATATGATTTTAAAGCTTTTTAACAGTTATAGCGCCACCTATCGTCCGATCTCCATAGAATTTTTCATGCTTGTTAATGATGTTATGTCACATATGCTGACCAATTTTTGTGAAGTTCTGAGTTTTCATTTATGATTTATAGGCTTTTGAGTGTATTTTGCCAAACCAATTTTATAAATAACCCTATTACAGCCATTCAAATGCAAAACTTCAACTTTTTTTTGATAATTATTGATCTAGAGAGTCCAGAGAATTGTCCTAGACTAGTCTGGTTCCGATCGGGCAAAAAACCTAGGACTAGTTCGCAAAAGTAGGTTTTTAACATATTCGTGAATAATTAATGAACAGTTTGATTAACAGCAATGGTTCTTGAGGCAAAGTTGTTCAGGATGAGGAGATCTATCAAATGATATGCATATTGTGTGGATATTTGTAACACCACATGATTACAGAGCCGTAAAACTCGTTAGCGCCAACTAGTGGCCGATTTCTTTCAAAATTCTTACAGACCTCTAGGGCCATGAGCCGAACATGCCCATTGAGTTTCGTTCCGATCGACCTCCGTTAACCTTGTCTAATAGGTGCTCAAACTTCATTGGCCGATGGCGGCCATGTTTTTTGAGATACGCCAATGTCCTCATACACATACATGGCACCTTGGACCAAGACACTGCATACCAATTTTCAAGTCAATTGGACTAACGGTCAGGTGGTTATAGCCTGTTTTATGTTTTTTTCATGTTATAGCGCCACCATGAGGCCAATCACCGCTATTTTTTTACTGTGACCCCAGATTGAACTCATACACATTTGTACCAAGTTTGGTGAAAATACCTCATTTACTTCGGGAGTTATAGCCATTTTAGTAAAATAGGCTCCTCCCACAACATTAATTTTGCACCCCCTAGCGACCGTGAATCGAAATTTCAACTTTTTTTTGATAATTATTGATATTCAGACTCCAGAGAACAATTCTGCACTGGTTTGGTTCCGATCGGGCAAAAAACCAGGGACTAGTTCGCAAAAGTAGGTTTTTGACAAAATTCAAAATGGCGGAAAATCTATCATGGCGGAAATAAAATCGGAGATATACGTTTTGTTCGTCAGGCGTCCAGCTTTCCAATGATATAAGACACTTGAGTCTATGACTTACGGTCTAGGAGTTATGAGCAGTTTCACGCTTTTGGTTGCTATAGCGCCACCTATGGGCCAATCGGGGTCATAATTTGATAACCTCTCCTCGATTTTTGTACTACCATATGGCAAAGTTTCAAAGCTCTAGCCCTTACGGTTTGGGCTGCACGATGCGTTTTACGGCAGAATAATAATAATAATAATAATTAAAGCTGCAAGCAGCATTTATCGGGGTTCAAGCAGTTAAGGCCTTTAAGGCATTTAAGCACAAAAGCATCAAAAGTTATTAAGATTTATTTAGCAAGCATGTAACCACTGACATAATAGATGGAAAAGACCATTTACAGCCAATACAGGCAATTTGCCATGGGATATATATGGTTTTAAAGCTTTTTAACAGTTATAGCGCCACCTATGCTCCGATCTCCATAGAATTGTTTACTGTGACCTCAAATTGAACCCATACACATGTGTACTGAGTTTGGTGAAGATATCTCATTTACTTCTTGAGTTATAGCCATTTGAGTAAAATAGGCTCCTCCCACAACGATTTGCCACATTCTAGAATTATTTAATATGATTCTAGCATGATTTACTATCATATACCATGTTCCAGAATGATTTATTAGGATTCTAGCATGATTTACCTTGATACACCTCATTTCAGTATTATTTACTATGATTTACAATGTTTCTAGCATGATTAACCACATTACTAGCAAATATGTGAAGTGTCAGTGCAAATGAGGTGATGAACACTGACAAAATATTATTGTGTTATAATAGTTAGTTATATACGTGATTTTTAGTGTGTGTCCAAGTATGAATGCAAAAGCACATGTAAAATATTTCATTATTAAGTAGAATGGCCAGCAGAGGGCAGTAGAAGACCACTTATTGGCTCACTTTCACTTTAAACCAGTTTTCTGCACTAAAGCAAACCAGTTTTTCCATGTTAACTCAATGCATGCTTACACACACACACACACACACACACACACACACACACACACACACACACACACACACACACACAAACACACACACACACACACACACACACACACACACACACACACACAAACACACACACACACACACACACATACACACACAGCATAGTTAACCGTGATTTACCATGATATACCACGTTCTAGTATTATTTACCAGGAGATAAACGACAATCTAGTATTATTTACTTTGATTTACCATGTTTCTAGCCTGATTTATCACATTACTAGCAATTATTTGAAGTGTCAGTGCAAATAAAGTGATTAACACTGACAAAATATGATTGTGTTATAATAGTTATTGCTATATAAGTGATTTTTTTTGTGTGTATTCAAGTATGAATGCAAGCACATGTTGAAATATTTCATTAATAAGTAGAATGGCCAGCAGAGGGCAGTAGAAGACCACTTATTGGCTCACTTTCACTTTAAACCAGTTTTCTGCACTAAAGCAAACCAGTTTATCTATGTTAACTCAATGCATGCTTACACACACACACACACACACACACACACACACACACACACACACACACACACACAGAGAGCATAGTTAACCATGATTTACCATGATTTACCACATTACTAGCAATTATTTGAAGTGTCAGTGCAAATAAAGTGATTAACACTGACAAAATATGATTGTGTTATAATAGTTATTGCTATATAAGTGATTTTTAGTGTGTATTCAAGTATAAATGCAAGCACATGTGGAAAAATTTAATTAATAAGTAGAATGGCCAGCAGAGGGCAGTAGAAGACCACTTATTGGCTCACTTTCACTTTAAACCTCATGATTTTGACCAGTTTTCTGCACTAAAGCAAACCAGTGTTTCCATGTTAACTCAATAATGCATAATTGCTACATATGCTACACACAATAATGCTACACACACACACACACACACACACACACACACACACACACACACACAAATGTTTCAGTGATATTGGTGTCACATTCACCTTCATCACATTCACCTTCTGTCTTCATCACATTCACCATCTGTCGTCATCACCTGCACCTGCTCCTCATCACCCTCCTCATCATCACCTGCTCCTCATCATCATAACCGTCACCTGTTGTCCTTGTCTTGATCTGTGTATTTAAGTTCCCCTCTCATCCATTATCATTGTCGGTTATTGTTTGTGCACTAGCACTCTGTTATGTTTGTTTTCATGTTGGAAAATAAAACCTTTGTTATATTTGTACCACACACACACACACACACACACACACACACACACACACACACACACACACACACACACACACACACACACACACACACACCATCATTTATCATGATTTACCATGGCTGATACCAATACCAATATGAGAAAATGACTATTTTAAACAGCAGGGGGCAGTAAAATACCACTTATTGGCTTAACATGCCATTAAATCATATCATTTTCACCTTTTTAACTGTTATAGAGACAAATTTTGTCCGATCTGTCTGAAAATTTTCATGCTTGTTCAGGGTGATATTTCACACGTTCTGACTTGTTTTTAAGAAGGTCTGAGCATTGATTAAAGAGATATAGGCTTTCGGGGACACTTGGTAAAGGCCAGATTTTGAAGTGAACCTATTATAGCTATCCAAATGAAGTAGTTCAACTTTTTCTGACAATTATTGATCTAGTGAGTCCAGAGAATTGTATTGCACTAGTTTTGAACATTATGATATGAAAATTATATGATCAGACATGGAAAAGACCATTTACAGCCAATACAGGCAGTTTACCATAGGAAATATATGGTTTTAAAGCTTTTTAACAGTTATAGCGCCAACTATTGTCCAATCTCCATAAAATTTTGCAAGCTTGTTTGTGATGTTATGACACATATGCTCACCAATTTTTGTGAAGTTCTGAGTTTTCATTTAGGATTTATAGGCTTTTGAGTGTATTTTGCCACACCCATTTTATAAATGACCCTATTACAGCCATACAAATACAAAAGTTCAACTTTTTTTTGATAATTATTGATCTAGAGAGTCCATAGAATTGTCCTAGACTGGTCTGGTTCCGATCGGGCAAAAAACCAGGGACTAGTTCGCAAAAGTAGGTTTTTAACATATTCATGAATATTTAATGAACGGTTTGATTGACAGCAATGGTTCTAGAGGCAAAGTTGTTCAGCATGAGCAGATCTATCAAATGATATGCATTTTGTGACAATATATCTAACACCACGTGATTACAGAGCCATAAAACTCGTTAGCGCCAACTAGTGGCCGATTTCTTTCAAAATTCTTACAGACCTCTAGGGCCATGAGTCGAACATGCCCACCGAGTTTCGTTCCGATCGGCCTCCGTTAACCTTGTCTAATAGGTGCTCAACTTCATTGGCCAATGGCGGCCATGTTTTTTGAGATACACCAATGTCCTCATAGACATACATGGCACCTTGGACCAAGACACTGCATACCAATTTTCAAGTCAATCGGACTAACGGTCAGGTGGTTATAGCCTGTTTTATGTTTTTTTCATGTTATAGCGCCACCATGTGGCCAATCGCCGCGATTTTTTTACCGTGTCCTCAGATTGACCTCTTACATATGTGTACCAAGTTTGTTGAAAATACCTCATTTACTTCTGGAGTTATAGCCATTTTAGTAAAATAGGCTCCGCCAACAACGTTAATTTTGCGCCCCCTAGCGACCCTGAATCGAAATTTCAACTTTTTTTCGATAATTATTGATCTTCAGTCTCCAGAGAACAATTCTGCACTGGTTTGGTTCCGATCGAGCAAAAAACCAGGGACTAGTTCGCAAAAGTAGGTTTTCGACAAAATTCAAAATGGCGGAAAATCTATCATGACGGAAATGAAATCGGAGATATACGTTTTGTTCGTCAGACGACCAGCTTTCCAATGATATAAGACACTTGTGTCTACGACATACGGTCCAGGAGTTATGACCACTTTCGCGCTTTTGGTTGTTATAGCGCCACCTATGGGCCAATCGAGGTCATAATTTGATAACCTCTCCTCGATTTTTGTACTACCATCTGGCAAAGTTTCAAAGCTCTAGCCCTTACGGTTTGGGCTGCACGATGCGTTTTACGGCAGAATAATAATAATAATTAAAGCTGCAAGCAGCATTTATCGGGGTTCAAGCAGTTAAGGCCTTTAAGGCCTTTAAGCACAAAAACATCAAAAGACATCAAGTTTTATTTAGCAAGCATGTAACCACTGACATCATAGATGGAAAATACCATGTTTTAGCATGATTTACCATGATTTACCATGATTTACCCTGTTCTAGCATAGTTGACCATGAATTTATCTTAGTTTACCTTGATTTACCATGTTCTAGCATGATTTACCATGATATACCACATTGTAGCATGATTTACTATAGTTTATCATGATTTACCATGGTTTACCATGATTTACCATGGTTTACCATGATTTACCCTGTTCTAGCATAGTTTACCATGATTTACCATGGTTTACCATTATTTACCCTGTTCTAGCATGATTTACCATAATATACCACGTTCTAGAATGATTTATCAGGATTCTAGCATGATTTACCTTGATACACCACATTTTAGATTTATTTACTATGATTTACCATGCTTCTAGCGTGATTTACCATGATTTACAACACGTGAAGTGTCAGTGCAAATGAAGTGATAAACACTGACAAAATATGATTTTGTTATAATAGTTATTGTTATATAAGTGATTTTATAAGTGTCTAGAGTGACGCAAAATCACCTGTGAAAAGACTTCATTAATAAGTAGAATGGCCAGCAGAGGGCACTAGAAGACCACTTATTGGCTCAGGTTCACTTTAAATTTCATTATTTTCACCAGTTTTCTCCACTAAAGCTAAACACGGAATGGTTGCAGGAAGGCACGCGGAGACAAGGATGAACATACAAGATGCAGGTTTAATAGGAATTAAACTCAGGATATCGGAACAGGCAGCAACACACTCTAATTACAGCATAGAACTGACAAAGAACAAGGCAAAACTCAGGGCTTAAATACATGGGAGAACTGATCAGGGAAACAAGACACAGCTGACAAGACTAACGAGGAAACAGGTGTGACAGATGCACTAAATGACAGTTACCGTGGAAACCAAGGAGTGGCGGGAAAACAGAACAAAGGAAGACATGTGATCAGAGACAACAATACTCAGACAGAACACAACTGTGACAAAAGCAAACCAGTTTTACCATTTTAACTTAATGCATGCTTACACACACACACACACACACACACACACACACACACACACACACACACACACACACACAAAGACAAATGTTGTTGTTGTTGTTTTTTCAATGCTATTGGGATATGTCATTATGAAAATATATTTGAATGGTCAATTAACATTTCACAAAGTCTTTGTAAGCTATTAATCAGACGATTCAGAATTTATTCAGAAACCTAAGACTACACACACATTATGTTGTAGATACAGACAGTTGAACTATATGATGTGATCAAACTGTCAGTACTAATACTTTAACAGATAGATTTTGACTAAATGTAATTGTAAATGTTAAAATAGGGATTTTATAAAGTCTAAATATAAATTATAGAACAATATGACAAAATTCCTATTTTAAACAGCAGGGGGCAGTAAAATATCACTTATTGGCTTAACATGCCATTATATTCATATCATTTTCACCTTTTTAACTGTTATAGAGGCAAATTTTGTCCGATCTGTCTGAAAATTTTCATGCATGTTTAGAGTGATATTTCACATGTTCTGACTTGTTTTTAAGAAGGTCTGAGTAATTCATTAAAGAGATATAGGCTTTCGGGGACACTTGGTAAAGGCTACATTATGAAGTGAACCTATTATAGCTATCCAAATGAAGTAGTTCAACTTTTTCTGACAATTATTGATCTAGTGAGTCCAGAGAATTGTATTGCACTAGTTTTGAACATTATGATATGAAAATTATATGATCAGAGATGGAAAAGACCATTTACAGCCAATACAGGCAGTTTACCATAGGAAATATATGGTTTTAAAGCTTTTTAACAGTTATAGCGCCACCTATCGTCCGATCTCCATAAAATTTTGCATGCTTGTTAATGATGTTATGTCACATATGCTGACCAATTTTTGTGAAGTTCTGCATTTTCATTTATGATTTATAGGCTTTTGACTGTATTTTGCCACGCCCATTTTATAAATGACCCTATTACAGCCATCCAAATGCAAAAGTTCAACTTTTTTTTGATAATTATTGATCTAGAGAGTCCAGAGAATTGTCCTAGACTGGTCTGGTTCCGATCGGGCGAAAAACCTAGGACTAGTTCGCAAAAGTAGGTTTTAGACATATTCGTGAATATTTAATGAACGGTTTGATTGACAGCAATGGTTCTTGAGGCAAAGTTGTTCAGCATGAGCAGATCTATCAAATGATATGCATATTGTGTGGATGAGTGTAACACCACGTGATTACAGAGCCATAAAACTCGTTAGCGCCAACTAGTGGCTGATTTCTTTCAAAATTCTTACAGACCTCTAGGGCCATAAGACGAACATGCCCATCGAGTTTCGTTCCGATCGGCCTCCGTTAACCTTGTCTAATCGGTGCTCAAACTTCATTGGCCGATGGCGGCCATGTTTTTTGAGATACGCCAATGTCCTCATAGACATACATGGCACCTTGGACCAAGACACTGCATACCAATTTTCAAGTCAATCGGACTAACGGTCAGGTGGTTATAGCCTGTTTTATGTTTTTTTCATGTTATAGCGCCACCATGTGGCCAATCGCCGCGATTTTTTTACTGTGACCTCAGATTGACCTCTTACACATGTGTACCAAGTTTGGTTAAAATACCTCTTTTACTTCTGGAGTTATAGCCATTTTAGTAAAATAGGCTCCTCCCACAACGTTAATTTTGCACCCCCTAGCAACCATGAATCGAAATTTCAACTTTTTTTCGATAATTATTGATCTTCAGACTCCATAGAACAATTCTGCACTGGTTTGTTTCCGATCGGGCGAAAACCCAGGGACTAGTTCGCAAAAGTAGATTTTCGACAAAATTCAAAATGGCGGAAAATCTATCATGGCGGAAATAAAATCGGAGATATACGTTTTGTTCGTCAGGCGTCCAGCTTTCCAATGATATAAGACACTTGAGTCTATGACTTACGGTCTAGGAGTTATGAGCAGTTTCGCGCTTTTGGTTGCTATAGCGCCACCTATGGGCCAATCGGGGTCATAATTTGATAACCTCTCCTCGATTTTTGTACTACCATATGGCAAAGTTTCAAAGCTCTAGCCCTTACGGTTTGGGCTGCACGATGCGTTTTACGGCAGAATAATAATAATAATAATAATAATAAAAATCAGCACAATTACAATAGGGTTTCAGCACTTCGTGCTTGAACCCCTAATAATAATTAAAGCTGCAAGCAGCATTTATCGGGGTTCAAGCATTTAAGGCCTTTAAGCACATAAGCATTTAAGACATTAAGTTTTATTTGTAAAGCTTTTAACCACTGAAATAATAGATGGAAAAGACCATTTACAGCCAAAACAGGCAATTTACCATAGGAAATATATGGTTTTCAAAGCTTTTTAACAGTTATAGCGCCACCTATCGTACGATCTTCATGAAATTTTACATGCTTGTTTAGACTGTTATGGTACATATGCTCACCAATTTTTGTGAAGTTCTGAGTTTTCGTTTAGGATTTATAGGCTTTTAAATGCATTTTGCCACGCCCATTTTCATTATGACCCAATATACCCATGCGAAAAATGCTAAAGTTGAACTTTTTTTTGATAATTATTGATCTAGAGAGTCCAGAGAATTACCCTAGACTGGTTTTGTTCCGATCGGGCAAAAAACCTAGGACTAGTTCGCAAAAGTAGGTTTTTAACATAATTGCGAATATTTAATGAACGGTTTGATTGACAGCAATGGTTCTTGAGGCAAAGTTGTTCAGCATGAGCAGATCTATCAAATGATATGCATTTTGTGACAATAAGTGTAACACCACGTGATTACAGAGCCATAAAACTCGTTAGCGCCAACTAGTGGCCGATTTCTTTCAAAATTCTTACAGACCTCTAGGGCCATGAGTTGAACATGCCCATCGAGTATCGTTCCGATCGGCCTCCGTTAACCTTGTCTAATAGGTGCTCAAATTTCATTGGTCGATGGCTGTCATGTTTTTCGAGGTACGCCAATGTCCTCATAGACACACATGGCACCTTGGACCAAGACACTGCATACCAATTTTCAAGTCAATCGGACAAACGGTCACGTGGTCATAGCCCTTTTCATGTTTTTTTCATGTTATAGCGCCACCATGTGATCAATCGTCGAAATTTTTTTACTATGACCCCAAATTGAACTCATACACATGTGTACCAAGTTTGGTGAAGATATCTCATTTCCTTTTCGAGTTATAGCCATTTTAGTAAAATAGGCTCCTCCCACAACATTAATTTATCACCCGCTAGCGACCAGGAATCGAAATTTCGACTTTTTTTCGATAATTATTGATCTTCAGACTCCAAAGAACATTTCTGCACTGGTTTGGTTCCGATCGGGCGAAAAACCAGGGACTAGTTCGCAAAAGTAGGTTTTTGACAAAATTCAAAATGGCGGAAAAATTTGCATACCTGAAATAAAATCGGAGATATACGTTTTGACCTTCAGGCGTCCAGCTTTCCAATGATATAGGACACTTGAGTCTACGACATACGGTCTAGGAGTTATGAGCAGTTTCGCGCTTTTGGTCGCTATAGCGCCACCTATGGGCCAATCTGGGTCATACTTTGATAGGTTCTCCCCAAATTGAGGACTACCATTTGGCCAAGTTTCAAGGTTCCAGCTCTTACGGTTTGGGCTGCACGATGCGTTTTAGGGGAGAATAATAATAATAATAATAATAAAAATCAGTACAATTACAATAGGGTTTCAGCACTTCGTGCTTGAACCCCTAATTAAAGCTGCAAGCAGCATTTATCGGGGTTCAAGCTATTAAGGCCTTTAAGGGTTTTTAAGCACAAAAGCATCAAAAGTTATCAGGTTTTATTTAGCAAGCATGTAACCACTGACATAATAGATGGAAAAGACCATTTACAGCCAATACAGGCAATGTACCATAGGAAATATATGGTTTTAAAGCTTTTTAACAGTTATAGCGCCACCTATGGTCCGATCTCCATAAAATTTGGCATGCTTGTTAATGATGTTATGTCACATATGCTCACCAATTTTTGTGAAGTTCTGAGTTTTCATTTAGGATTTATAGAATTTTTATTGTATTTTGCCACGCCCATTTTATAAATGACCCTATTACAGCCATCCAAATGCAAAAGTTCAACTTTTTTTCGATAATTATTGATCTAGAGAGTCCAGAGAATTGTCCTAGACTGGTCTGGTTCCGATCGGGCGAAAAACCTAGGACTAGTTCGCAAAAGTAGGTTTTTAACATGTTCGCGAATATTTAATGAACGGTTTGATTGACAGCAATGGTTCTTGAGGCAAAGTTGTTCAGCATGAGCAGATCTATCAAATGATATGCATATTGTGTGGATGAGTGTAACACCACGTGATTACAGAGCCATAAAACTCGTTAGCGCCAACTAGTGGCCGATTTCTTTCAAAATTCTTACAGACCTCTAGGGCCATGAGATGAACATGCCCATCGAGTTTCGTTCCGATCGGCCTCCGTTAACCTTGTCTAATAGGTGCTCAACTTTATTGGCCAATGGCGGCCATGTTTTTTGAGATACGCCAATGTCCTCATAGACATATATGGCACCTTGGGCCAAGACACTGCATACCAATTTTCAAGTCAATCGGACTAACGGTCAGGTGGTTATAGCCCTTTTCATGTTTTTTCCATGTTATAGCGCCACCTATTGTTCAATCGTCGCGATTTTTTTACTGTGACCCCAGACTGAACCCATACACATGTGTACCGAGTTTGGTTAAGCTATCTCATTTACTTTTTGAGTTATAGCCATTTTAGTAAAATAGGCTCCTCCCACAATGTTTATTTTATGCCCCCTAGCGACCTTGAATCGAAATTTCGAATTTTTTTTGATAATTATTGATCGTCAGACTCCATAGAACATTTCTGCACTGGTTTGGTTCCGATCGGACAAAAAACCTAGGACTAATTAGCAAAAGTAGTTTTTTAACAAAATTCAAAATGGCGGAAAAATTTCCATACCGGAAATGAAATCGGAGATATACGTTTTGTTCATCACGTTTCCAGCTTTCCAATGATATAAGACACTTGAGTCTACGACATACGGTCTAGGAGTTATGAGCACTTTCGCGCTTTTGGTTGTTATAGCGCCACCTATGGGCCAATCGGGGTCATAATCTCTGAACCTCTCCTCGATTTTTGTACTACCATCTGGCAAAGTTTCAAGTCTCCAGCCCTTACGGTTTGGGCTGCACGATGCGTTTTACGGCAGAAGAATAATAATAATAATAATAAAAATCCTTACAATTACAATAGGGTTTCAGCACTTCGTGCTTGAACCCCTAAAAATCAGCACAATTACAATAGGGTTTCAGCACTTCGTGCTTGAACCCCTAATTAAAGCTGCAAGCAGCATTTATCGGGGTTCAAGCAGTTATGCATTTTGTTACGATAAGTGTAACACCACGTGATTACAGAGCCGTAAAACTCGTTAGCGCCAACTAGTGGCCGACTTCTTTCAAAACTCTTACAGACCTCTACGGCCATGAGTTGAACATGCCCATCGAGTTTTGTTCCGATCGGCCTCCATTAACCTTGTCTAAGAGGTGCTCAAATTTCATTGGTCGATGGCGGCCATGTTTTTTTGAGATACATGAGATACGTTAATATCTAACGGTCAGGTAGTCATAGCCCTTTTCAAGTTTTTTTCATGTTATAGCGCCACCTAGTGTTCAATCATCGCGATGTCTTTACTGTGACCCCAGACTGAACTCATACACATGTGTACCAAGTTTGGTGAAGATATCTCATTTACTTCTCGAGTTATAGCTATTTTAGTAAAATAGGCTCCTCCCATAACATTAATTTATCAAACTCTAGTGACCAGGAACCAAAATTTCAACATTTTTTTGATAATTATTGATATTCAGACTCCAGGGAACATTTCTGTACTGGTTTGGTTACGATCGGACACAAATCCAGGGACTAGTTCGCAAAAGTAGGTTTTTAACATATTCGTGAATATTTAATGAACTGTTTGATTGACAGCAATGGTTCTTGAGGCAAAGTTGTTCAGGATGAGGAGACCTATCAAATGATATGCATTTTATGACAATAAGTGTAACACCACGTGATTACAGAGCCATAAAACTCGTTAGCGCCAACTAGTGGCCGATTTCTTTCAAAATTCTTACAGACCTCTAGGGCCATGAGTCGAACATGCCCATCGAGTTTCGTTCCGATCGGCCTCCGTTAACCTTGTCTAATAGGTGCTCAAAATTCATTGGCTGACGGCGGCCATGTTTTTTGAGATACGCCAATTTCCTCATAAACATACATGGCACCTTGGACCAAGACACTGCATACCAATTTTCAAGTCAATCGGACTAACGGTCAGGTAGTTATAGCCCTTTTCATGTTTTTTTCATGTTATAGCGCCACCTAGTGTTCAATCGTCGTGACTTTGTTACCGTGACCCCAAATTGAACTCATACACATATGTACCAAGTTTGGTGAAGATATCTAATTTACTTCTCGAGTTATAGCCATTTTAGTAAAATAGGCTCGTTCCACAACGATCAATTAGCGCCCCCTAGAAACCATGAATCGAAATTTACACTTTTTTTTGATAATTATTGACAATCAGACTCCAGAGAATCTTGCCGCACTGGTTTGGTTCCGGTCGGGCCAAAAACCTAGGACTAGTTCGCGAAAGTAGGTTTTTGGAAAAACCCCAAATACCCTAAAATTTTCCCAGGGTGACGAGCAAATCCGAGGCATGCATCTGGTCCGCCTCGAGCCAAGGATTCCAGCGATATAAGACACTTGAGCCTACGCCTCACGGTTGATGAGTTATGAGCCGTTTCGTACTTTTGCCCGCTGTAGCGCCCCCGTCAGGCCGATCGGGGCGGGCCTTGGTGACGCTGTAGGCGGTGTGAGTACTATCAGCCCCCAAAGTTTCAAGTCTCCACGACTTACGGTTTGGTCTGCCCGATCAGTTTTATGTCTGAATGTTGCATCATGGGAAAATTAACAATTACAATAGGTGTTCAGCACTGAAGTGCTTGAACCCCTAATAAGTGGCTAAAAAAGGGCCACAAAAAGGCCTCTAAAAAAAAAACTATAGGGTCTAGGCGCTTGCCGTCTGCGCTGCTGCGTTCCAAAAACTTTATCCAGCCTTCTAACATGTGCCTCGGAGAGGAAAAAGAACGTTTGTTGCCCTTTTAGCTCATTTATCATGGAAATGTGGTGCATTTTTTTTTTTACCTTTTAAACTGTGACACCCCCACTGATGGCCCGATCTCCATAAAAGTTTGCACGCTTCTTTAGAATAATATGGCGCATGTGCTCAGCTAATTTGGTGAAGCTCTGCTCTTTTCCCCCCATTTTTCAGTCATTTAAATGTCATTTTGCATAGGGTAATACAGAGGCCTTCTCACCTTTATGACAGTTAAAGCGCCACCAATGGCCCGACGTCCATGAAAGTTTTCAAGCTTCTTCAGGATCACGTGACGCATGCGCATGCCCGATTTTGTGAGCTTGTATGCAAATCAGACAGCAAGATGGCCGCTTTCAGCCATTTCATGTGTTTTTTCCATAGAAATACATCATTTTGACACCCTTTTAACAGTTATAGCGCCACCAAGTGGCCAGTCGCTGCGCCCTTTTTCACGTGACCACAGAATGAGCTCGTACATGCGTGTGCTGAGTTTGGTGCAAAAATCTCGTTCCGTTCACGAGTTATAGCCAATTAAGCAAAATGGGCTCCTCCCACTTCGAACATTTTGGCGGCCCTTAGGGACCGTGAAGCGAAATTTACACTTTTTTTTGATAATTATTGACAATCAGACTCCAGAGAATCTTGCCGCACTGGTTTGGTTCCGGTCGGGCCAAAAACCTAGGACTAGTTCGCGAAAGTAGGTTTTTGGAAAAACCCCAAATACCCTAAAATTTTCCCAGGGTGACGAGCAAATCCGAGGCATGCATCTGGTCCGCCTCGAGCCAAGGATTCCAGCGATATAAGACACTTGAGCCTACGCCTCACGGTTGATGAGTTATGAGCCGTTTCGTACTTTTGCCCGCTGTAGCGCCCCCGTCAGGCCGATCGGGGCGGGCCTTGGTGACGCTGTAGGCGGTGTGAGTACTATCAGCCCCCAAAGTTTCAAGTCTCCACGACTTACGGTTTGGTCTGCCCGATCAGTTTTATGTCTGAATGTTGCATCATGGGAAAATTAACAATTACAATAGGTGTTCAGCACTGAAGTGCTTGAACCCCTAATAAGTGGCTAAAAAAGGGCCACAAAAAGGCCTCTAAAAAAAAAACTATAGGGTCTAGGCGCTTGCCGTCTGCGCTGCTGCGTTCCAAAAACTTTATCCAGCCTTCTAACATGTGCCTCGGAGAGGAAAAAGAACGTTTGTTGCCCTTTTAGCTCATTTATCATGGAAATGTGGTGCATTTTTTTTTTTACCTTTTAAACTGTGACACCCCCACTGATGGCCCGATCTCCATAAAAGTTTGCACGCTTCTTTAGAATAATATGGCGCATGTGCTCAGCTAATTTGGTGAAGCTCTGCTCTTTTCCCCCCATTTTTCAGTCATTTAAATGTCATTTTGCATAGGGTAATACAGAGGCCTTCTCACCTTTATGACAGTTAAAGCGCCACCAATGGCCCGACGTCCATGAAAGTTTTCAAGCTTCTTCAGGATCACGTGACGCATGCGCATGCCCGATTTTGTGAGCTTGTATGCAAATCAGACAGCAAGATGGCCGCTTTCAGCCATTTCATGTGTTTTTTCCATAGAAATACATCATTTTGACACCCTTTTAACAGTTATAGCGCCACCAAGTGGCCAGTCGCTGCGCCCTTTTTCACGTGACCACAGAATGAGCTCGTACATGCGTGTGCTGAGTTTGGTGCAAAAATCTCGTTCCGTTCACGAGTTATAGCCAATTAAGCAAAATGGGCTCCTCCCACTTCGAACATTTTGGCGGCCCTTAGGGACCGTGAAGCGAAATTTACACTTTTTTTTGATAATTATTGACAATCAGACTCCAGAGAATCTTGCCGCACTGGTTTGGTTCCGGTCGGGCCAAAAACCTAGGACTAGTTCGCGAAAGTAGGTTTTTGGAAAAACCCCAAATACCCTAAAATTTTCCCAGGGTGACGAGCAAATCCGAGGCATGCATCTGGTCCGCCTCGAGCCAAGGATTCCAGCGATATAAGACACTTGAGCCTACGCCTCACGGTTGATGAGTTATGAGCCGTTTCGTACTTTTGCCCGCTGTAGCGCCCCCGTCAGGCCGATCGGGGCGGGCCTT